>NC_066370.1:5725263-6032894 GCF_013377495.2 Cygnus atratus
CTGGAAAGTTTCTAGCTAGAAAAATTCCTAGAAAGGTATACTAAGACTGAGGAATTCCTGGAAAGCTGAGACATTTCTAGAAAGCAGACAGAAACTCCTTGAAAGTGCAGGGAATTTCCTAGACACATTTTAAGTTGAGGAATTTGTAGTAAGGACAGAGAATCTTCCTGTGAAGATTTTGTCATCGTCCCTCCCACCTGTTCTATTTTTAAATGTGTACACTACTTTTATTTTTGCTTCTTTTTCCTTTGTCTAGAAGGCAAGCAAAATACTCTGAGGGAACAATAAATGGACTCTTTAGTCATGGGAGGAAGCAGAGATGCCAGAGCTCTCCATCTCAGTTGTGCTCAGCCATTGTAGCCATTAGTAGGAGAGTTAGGTCTGATTAGCATACCTGTTAGTGCTGCAGTAGATGAACTTTAACCAAGCTGTTAAGCAGAACTATGAAAACATGAAAACAGCCCCTTGAATAGGTTTTGAGTGATCAAGAAAATAGATAGCCAAACTATGCAAATAACCTGTTGATGACCAAAAAGTGTAACTGTGTCCAGAAATGCCCTTAACACACAGATTGGTAGTGCTCACAACAGCACACATCAGCATAATCTGAACAGTCACGAACAAACTATTCACTACCCAATCCTGTAACTGTGGAAAATAATTTTCCGGGAGACTCCAAGAGATACTGGGTTAGAGACTCCAGAGAGAACCCTGATAAAGGAGCACCTGAGAGGCTGCAAGGGGACCCCATGGCCCTGCAACAGGGTTCAAGCCCCCCTCTGCAACACCCAGAGACCCCAAGAGACCCCAACAGAGGCCAGGGTCCCCCAGAACCCTGCACTGGGGTTACACAGGCTCATCTGCCTGGTTTGTCCTGGGCCACACCATTGCTACCACAGAACAGGGAAGCCATGCATCTGTAAAATCGATGTATTTGTGATTGAAGTGTTTTGGTATCCAAATATATTTAGCCTCCACACTGTTGTTTGGTCTTCAGTCAGAATGGCTATATGAATCTCATTTTTATTCTGTGAAGTGGTAATTTATCATTTCATCTGAAATCATGGCTAGGCATAGAACAGAACACATGTACAATGAGCGTGAGTTTGAATCCCATAGGAAATGCAATAAAAAAAAGTAAAAACAGACAGTGGAAATATAAACACATACTGGCGAGGGAAAGTACCCAATGCTATGCAGCAGGACAGCAGCAGATTACAGCCCAGGAACAGTCAGCTAACAAACTCAGAGACTAGAAAAAGCATGGTCTAAATTTAATTTTAAGCTCATTTGTTATCTCAATTTTGAACTGCCATGGGCACTGCAATACCAATAGTTCTCTGGCAGTACTTCTGTAGGACTGGCTTCCTAGAGGGTTTGTTGAGTTACTTCTTATTACACCAGTCCTATTGCACTGCATAAAGAAGTAAGAAAATGTGTGAAGTTTTTACCTTAGGTCTCCTGAGTCTTAGCTCAGTACGGCCTTTTAAGTTTCCCTGCTTCTGTTCAGTGGCTACATATAGATTAGAAAAGGCTTAAGACTCAATTACATGGAATTACCTCCAGAGATTTTAATAGAGACTTTTTTCTTCTTTTTTCAGACAGCACCTTTGTATAGACAGATCAACTGAAGTAGTTGTATTTAACCAGAATTTTAATCAAATAGACAATATTTCTTATATTTAAAATATTTATTTTAATGCTTCATTTGTTTAAAGATGCATTTCAGTAAAAGCTGAACACTATCAAGTTCTACACATGGTGAACAGCGCTGCTTAGGACAATGCAACTACCTAGGAGAGGGATGAAAGACAACTCCCCTAGCTCTATTGTGTCTAGGTGGTGAACTGATAAACCAGGGGCCGAATGGCAAAAGGAGGAGGAAACTGAGCTGTGAGAGAGAGAAGTTACTCCAGTATACGATAGAAGTTCCTGGAATATTCAGTAAAGAAAATGGTGTAATTCCCTGGTCCTCTTGAGCATCCTGGTTAGATTCTTAGGAAAGTAGGCAATTTTGAGCATTTTATATGTTAAGAACAGATTTATTCAACTTATTTCGGATCAGTCTTTTTTCTTCCTATTTAAGTTGTTCAGCTAATTTAAATTCTGAAAATAATCAAGTACATTATTATTGTCATCTATGCCATACTGCTTTGTCAGGCAGCCTACAGTCTTGAATTAAGACCCCTGATCTTTGAGTTAAAGATGCCATGAGAATTAAAGCATTTTATTAGTTTTAAAGACAATGAATTGAGTTGCAGAGAGGTCATATGATGTATTCAAAGTGGCATAGTGCCTTGCTTGGATGTTGAACAGCAGTTATTAATCTGGAAAATGTTGCTCTGAGAGAGCTAAAAATCAAAATCCAATTAAAATTCATCATTGTCTACCTTTAGAAACAAAATATTTAATTCTGGGTATAGACTGAGATTCATGGTTTTAGTACGTGATTTTGCACTTCCCACACACATCTGCAGGCATTACGGGTCTCCCCTCCTTTGAATGTCAGGTATAAATAATGCTAAGTAGGCAATATAGATTAGCCCTTGCTCATACAGAGATAGCAATGTTGTTGCTGCAACTAGAGTGAACAATACAGTTATTAATTTTTAAGCCTTCTAGATTTGCTTACATTTCAATAGTAAAGAAGAAATAAAGCCTATAACTCTGGGAGAAGCAAGTACCTAGGCCAATCTGTTAGACTAACTCTGAATTAAGATATGAATACAGTATGCTCACTGTTGCAATAGGTACCACTAAATTAGCAATTTACATATATTCTGAGGTTTTAGCATTAGCATTGCAATTTAGGGTTAGACAGCACTGGCATTCCAAGATTCTCCAGACATTAATTAAAGCTCTGGCTGTATCATTTTCTGTCTGTGTTACAGACACATGATTTTTAAAACCCTTCATTTATGACCAAAATCCAAATGGAAGATATCTGGGGATCAGCAAGCATTCAAACAGGTATGTCTACAATAAATTTACGAATGTATAGCACTGAGAGCGATGTCATAAATCTTCAGTGCTTTTATATCTTCCCACTCTGCTAAGTAATTTTTGTGGAACTATATACTCCTTTAAATCTGATCAATTGTATTCACAGTAACAGCGAAAATTCTAATTATATTGAAAACCCTGGGATATAATGTAAAGTCATAACAAGAGTCCATCTCTTGATAGGTCACAAAGGACAGAGCAGATACCAAAACACATGCAAATAAATTAAAATATAGACATTTTGCAAAGTATTTTTTCCTGTAGAAAAACTGTGCATTGATAGATCTGTATTCCATGTGTACTCATCTATGACTACATTTTTCAGAACATGAAAATTTTGTTTCTCAGGCACGTATCAATTTGACTGTGTCATTCTAGCAAGGTGAATTGTTTTCTTTTAATTTTGTCAAGGTGGACTTTAATGGTCTAATTATATGATATGATTAGTGTTTCAATTTTATATTATTGATACTCATTTAAATTTTCAGTTTTTGCATATTATTTTTACTCATTATTTATTGAATGCTTTAGAAATTCGTATTCTAATCAGTAAGTTGTATTCTTATTGCTCACTGTTAATGTAACAACTGGCATTCAATTTCACTTTGTAGTTAATGTATGTATCATTAAACTGTCAATTAGGTGATCTCCCTTTTAACTGGAATTTCTAGCTTTGGTAATTTATATATTAAATACACAAGTTTTATGTATATATATATAACATTTATATACATGAAATTGTTTATTTAGCATAGTGTCTATATAAATATATATATGCACTATATATATACACACACACAGCAAAAGCCTTTCTCCTTCCATTACATATACTTCTATAGTGATTTCATAATATAAAATTTAATATACTTGTGTTGAGTTTTACAATAATAGACTTTATCAGTTATGCAGTCCATTCCAAGTGAACAGTAAGAACGTCAATTATCAGCCTGGAATAAAACACAGACACAAGTCTGAAAGTCGACGTATTCAGGATTGGGAACCTGTAGAGTCTTCCAATCCAGAATCAAAGCACTCAGTGAATGGCTACTTGGCCTGGGCAGTTTGCCCACTGTAAATGTCTGGAAGGTAACCAACTGGCCTGCCTGCCTGGTTTCCATCATAAACATTAATTGATTCAACATATTGCAGTAGGAAATTTGCCCTTTGACTTTCCTATATGTAGGAATCAAATGGAAGGATTTGGTAGATGCTTTATTACTCAGACTCTGCACAGTTTCACCAGAACACTAAATATCCTCAGTGGTGTTTTTTTGTTGTTGTTGTTGTTTTTTTGGTTTGGTTTGGTTTGGTTTTTCTTAGATTCTGTCCATGCGCCTAACTCAGCAATTACTGAGTCTGGTAAAGTTGGAGTAGCAGTTGAAAACAATTGTAAAAGGTTATTTGAAAAAGAGGAATTGGAGGGTAAGATTTTTTTTCCCTTTCATAACAGTTTTCTCTCAGATAGTTCCTCAAAAAAGTATACCTGAGAGAAACAAAAACAAACAACAAAAAAACCAACAACTCCTAAATAACAGGACTGTAAATTTATGTACATGTAAAGCTTTTTTATTTCCATGATGCACCAAATCAAAACCTAAACATCTCTTTATAGGAATGCACAAATAATGGATAAAGGCAATAACAAAATAATTATATTTTATGTGCTATCATTCAAATTGCCATAAAGCTTCTGAATTAAGAGCTAATTAATATGAATGAGGGCTGCACTGTTGCTATGGGGATAGAAATGGCATAATCTATTAAAAAAATACACTCACACCTCTTGAAGCCATTCTACCAGTCTGTCTAGCCCAGCTACAGACAAAACAAGACTGTAGAATTAATTTACACAGTGAAATTTATCTTTGGAACTAGGGTTACATTTAATTTGTAGTGTAGTTAAAGGATTCTTTATAGATTCCAGTGGAATTCCCAGACAGATGTAACTGATTTAGGAGCACAGGTCCATCCGGCTTTCAAGTGCAAGTCAAGCTCTAAGTCACCTAGACATTTTTTTTGTACTGACCTTTAATCATACTTATACCAGGCAGATGAAAAGGGAAAAAAAATGCACAAATAACAAGTCAGTTGGAACCTACATTCTAATCTTTTCCCATCTACATATTTCTGTTGTGTTTTCCTGCTTAGTTACAGATTATTATTCACATTTTCAAACTTGAGAAGTAAATTGCCAGACCTGCATGGTGACAATTGCTGACATACATATATGCCAATAACAAGAGAACCACTGATTTCAAGCAGATCTCATACTTCCTAAAGGCTCTTATTGAAAAATGGACCTTGTTATTTCTGTGGAATACAACTTGTTCTTAGTTTACACAGACTCTACTTATTTGAACTATTTTTATTCATTATAAATATAATAAATATAATGTTAATATACTGTTAATATACTGTTTATTTTAAAATAAAGTGACTATTCAACAGTGAATCAAATGCACTAAAATTGATGAAAACTTCATTTACATGTAATGTTTTTCAGAAAATAATTCAGAACTAATTGCTATTCAAAAATGTTTATGATGTATAAGTGTTACAAATAATCTTAAAAGTATAAAAGACATGAAATACTTCAAAGCTATACCTGACTCCTCCCCCTCAAAAAAAATTAAAATTAAAACATAAAAAAATAAAAAGAACAGATTACTTCAATCCATTCTCATCCTTTTGCCTGATTTCTGTTCACAAAAACTTTCAAGAATTCTTTTCCCTGACTGTAAACAAAAATGGGAGAAGGCTGGGTCAGTTATTCCCCCCAGCAGCTTGCAGAGGTTAATAAGGATGTACAGTATTTTCCCCTTTTGTTAGCATAGGCCTGTAAGTCCACTTATGATTCAAAAGCAGGAAGTTGCCTGAAATAAAATTGGCAAAATTTCATTTTCGTTAAAAAGGGCTGACTAGTAGTAGTGACAACAGGAACTGACAGCAACTTACTTCAGCCAGAGAAGCTCATAAAAACACTCAGTCTATGCAGTGATCAGAAGTAGAGTGTAAATTAGCGTGAAACCAACAACTCTTTCACTTCCTTCATGAAGTTTTTCTTTAGTCCCTAAGAAGAAATCCCTGCATTTAGATTTTCTGCATATTGTTATTTTCCTTTTGGTCAGTATTGGTACTATAATCCAGTAGTTTCCAAACATTATTAAGAGTATGATATATGTCTGAGCTTTACATAAACATATCATTTTAAACAAAGCTTGTGCAGTATCAGAGAGGTCAGGGAAACCCCTCCATCGTTCCTCAAAGTCATCACCTGATCCTCTGGAGAAATACTCTTTAAGATACTGTGGTTAAAGAAACACTAATGAAATTTTGATAACTGTCTAGTCAACATGTGTGTTATAAAAAATAGGGACAAAGTACCAAGCTAATCAGTAAATTGCAGTTTGTTTGATGTAGTAATACAAGAGACAGGAAGTTTCAGGAAACTCTTAAGAGGAACAAGGAGATGGGTGGGATACAAGTCCCAAATTGAAATGCTTAAAGCTTCATTTTAGAGGAATGAGAGGATCCAAAGGAAACCCACTCTGCTTCCAAGTGTGTCTGTTAAGACTGAAAGGGAAGCCTGACACTCCCTAAAACAATATTTCATTGTAATTCTTTTCAGGCTATCATAATTTATGAGAAGGACTATAAGGCAAGTTCAGGGTCAGTGATCAGAAACATACACATGAGTTACTGTCCCAGCCTGTGCCCTTGCTGGCCTTAATTTAACATGGTCCAGTCACATTCTCTCAAGCACTTAACTTTTAACCGTCTACCTTAAAAGATACAGCAATTAGTGATGAAGAAAAAAAAAAAAAAAAGATAGAATGACTACATTCCTGAAACATCTGGAGAAGAGGAGAGGCCTCAACTCAAGGATATTTACAGACAGTGGGATGCCTCAAATCAGAAAGAAAGAAAATATATGGCTTTGATTTATATGAAAATAAACTTTTTAACAAAACAAATTCTATGATGAACAATGTCTTTCATATCAAGAATCATAACATTTCTTCTAACATTAAATTGTGTTTACAAAGTTCCACATTTGAAGATCAGTTATGACTTTTGATATGTATTTTCAGTAACTTGTAAAACAAAAAAAGAGATATATCTAAGAAAAGGAAAAAACTTAGCTAGTTCATTAAATTTCATTCTCCACATATGCAGATTTTATTTTTCACTAAAATACACTTGTCTAAGCTAAATTTAGTACTTTCTTTTTTCTTTTTCTTTTTTTTTTTAATGGTAAACCTTATTCTAAATAAAATAGCCATGTTTTGCAATTTGTATTTATAGCATACTTATAATTTTCCTTTATTAGTTTCAGTCTTCAGTTTCCTTTTTCTTGGGGCTCCTCTGAGTTCCTTACAATTTTTATCATCTTTTTGACAGGAAAGTGCCAAAAATCTGTAGTGGCATGCAAAGGAAGATACATGCTGTTGTTCCATGCTGCCGTTCCGGCTGACCATGAATGCCTAAGAAGTTCACTGTCCATCTGAAACTTTCTGCTCCGTTTGAAATTCACTGCTTTGTCGCTGTTAATAATTTTGACATGAGATTTCAATGACCAAAAATATTAGGGCTTTACAGATTTCAGTATTGCTCAGTTTCATCTTCCCAGGTACTCCATCAAGTGACATGAATTAATAGTAAAACTATCACTGAATGATTATATGTGATTTCTTTTCTGGTCAATAAACTAAATTGACTTGTAAACATATTCTGATATGGTTCTCCTGAATTTATGCACAGAACAAAAACCTGCACAATCCAGCCTTGACTAGATTCATTAATAAAGAAAATTTTGTCTGTGTTGATATGGAAATTCAAAAAGAAAGGCTTAAGTTAATTAGCTTTGTTCTTTGGGTCAACTACCGTCTAGATTTCTAGTTTTTTTCATATGCTTGTTAGTTTGTTTTGTCTTGTATTGGTTTTAAGAAGCTCAAAAATATTAAATATCTAAACATAATACATTTTTCAACTAACAGAATTACCTGGACTGGACTAGATTAAACTGATTTCATTTAGAACCTTCATTTTCATCAGATGCAAATCACTGCATTTTTATACCAATTTTTTGTTTGAATAATCTGAATATTTTCTAGACTTTGTAATGCTACATCCTGGTCTCTGTAATGCTTGGCTCTAGAGACAGAAAAATATATCCACCTTTTGTTTGTATGTTATGCTGAATCTCAATAACAATTTTTCAGAACACTAGAAATGTAGGGTTTTATTGTAGCTGTCTTTTGGGGTTGCAAATTGTTAACATCTGCCTTTTAGTATCATTTTTTTACAATAATCTGCTCTCTAGATATCCTGTTAATGACTCTAATTTTCTATTCAGCTGCTATCTGTCAAGGTAGTTTAAAGGTCACTTTTTGCTATGTAATAGAGAACCTCATGTAGAAAGTGGGTACAAGCTCTTTACAGCTAACACAGCTTATGCTTGGATTTGCTTTGTGTTTGAAAACAGGGAGTTCAGCAGCCCCAGGCCACATTGAGCTTTCAATTTTAGCCTCCTTTGCTGTTTGATCTGTGGTCATACACTTTTTTTTTTTTCCTAGCAACAATTCACTACTTCTTTTGTTATCTCTGCTGCATTCATAGTACATCTCTTAACTAATCTGTAACTGGTAGCACTGGGAGAAAGCAGAGATGCCATAAATTTCTCACACACCTCTCTCTTAGTGAACAACTTTTCTTAAGTTTTTAATTCAATTACAAATGTCATTGGATGTATGCAATCTTTTCAGTGCTACTTACAAATATTATGCCAGAAAGAAAAGGAACTTGATTATTTATAGCTTTTTTATATACATTGAATTAAATGTTTCATGAGTGACTAAATGTATGTTTGGCCATTTGCCTTGGAAACACCTGCCATTCCCCCTACCCCAGGTATTCATTAGTATGACTTAAAACTGAAAGATTGTTTCTCCCTTGGCTAAAATCACACAAAGATAATGAGAACATATTTAAACCCTTTTAGTGTAACAGCAGCCTTATATGAGGGATGTGATTCACATATGAGGCATGTTTGGCTCTTGGAATCATGATGCTATCCCTTCTTTTGGAAGCTAAAAACATCTTACCAAATCACGGAATTGCTGAGGTTGGGAGGGACCATCTGACCCAATCTGATCATGCTTCAGCAGACCCAGAGCAGGTTGTTCAGCGCCTTTTCCAGTCAGGTCTTGAATATCTCCCAGGATGGAGACTCTACAACCTCTGGACAACCTGTCCTAATGTTCAATCTCTCTGACAGTAAAAAAGTTTCTTTCTTATGTTTCAACAGAATTTCCTCTATTTCAATGTAATACAGAGTCACAAACATTTACAGTTATGCATTAGGGTAAACCATAGTCATTAATAAACCAGGTTCTAAAATACAGAAGCTGAGAGCTGGATGAAGTTTATTCAGCAAAATTAGTTCCTTTAGCCTTTTCAACTGTGGTTTAAACTAATCCATACGTCTTTGCTCTTCAGTGGAATAGTAGAACTCATCTGATCCCACTGTCCAGGGACTGAGCTGTGAGAAGACTGCATTTTGTAGATGAAGGACATGATATATAAGCAAGAACAGTATTTTGTGGGGTGTTTTGTTTGTTTGGCACAGCCACCTCCCTAAGGGTATTCATAGCTCTGAGTTCTACCTGGAAGAGCTGAGGCCTTACAGTTTGCCTTATCCTCAGCACTTCATGTTGTCATCTTTGTCAATCTTGCTAATTTAGGTAATGAAGTTTACCAGTTGGTAAAAACTTCCTTCAGTATGCAAACTTTACAGTAAATGCAGCTGCATCAGTGAAGAACACAGGAGGCTTGCAAAACTTTGTGCAGGGTTCCACAAACCACCAGTCTAACAGATGCCAGAGCCAGTACGAAGGCACAAACTCTTCGAGAATTGAATGACTGGACAATCAGAGGGAGATCTGTAACTTTTGAGGAATTCCTAAGGATTTCTGTATTCAGAAACCCATAGAAAACATCCACATAGAGGTGGACACAGACATTTCATGACTTGTAAAAATAAAGATACTTCTGTTACACGGATTTCTAAGAATGCAAGTTGTTTGCACTGACCATTTCTGAAGACATACACCATGGCAATCTAAGGAAAGATACCGCCTGAGAGCAGACTTGCCACAGAAGAAACCAGGGCTAATATCTGTCTGGAAACTCACAGTTACATTAAGGCAATGACCAAATCTTTCAGCGTAACCAACAGAAGGAGCACATAGAATTCTTTTCGCCGCCATTGACTGGAGATGATGAATAGTACTAGATTTTGCATATTGGAACTAATAAATGCAGGAGTTGGTGCTCTGGGACTAAAAAGAATTCCATAAAATCGTTCACTTCTTAGCTGAGTGGCATTAATGACTGATGTTCCCAACCCATGTTCAGAAATTCACAGATCAGATAGGTCATCTTTAGCTGCCACTATCTATTCATATGTATATGCCACATCACACTTACAAATAGGGTTTTTGTCTCCAGATTAATAGAAAATTAACAACAACAACAGCATTATTTCTGGTAATACACTGTTTTGAGAGCAATGCAAATCTTTGCATAATAATAAGCATTTGAATATTTGTTGCAGTAGCAGTTATGATCTGCAAAATTGACACAGTGGAAACTAGTACACAGAGTCATGTAATGGTCCCAGTAAAGTATCAGCTTTCAAATTCAGCATTACACTAGCTATTTAGGGGAAGACATAACCCATTAAAGTTCTCTCTTGGATATGCAATATCAACCAACTCTTAGTAATACTGAGCTTTTGGCTTTGATGTAGCCTTCAGTTTAGTGAGTTATATAATTTAAAGAATAACAAACATATCCTGAACTTCACTGTATTACTTGGTCCCATCGACTATTTTACAGGTAAACAAAAACAAGTTGCAAAAACAAGGCAATAAAAACACGTTATTTCATGAAGTGTTTTATAACATTGCTTTAAACTGTCATTTTTCTGAGTAGCAAAAAGCAGCGCAACATTACCAATTTTGATAAAAGCTGAATAGCTCTAGTAAGAAAAGTCCAAAAAAATGATGGTATCGCTTAAGAGGTCATAATGCAAAAGCAGATTAAAAGCAGATGTTTATAGGTGAAATAACCTTTCATACCAAGAAGCTCTTAGGTCACTGAATAAAGCTGAATTTATCATTGCCTTGAACTCTGCAGAAGCTTTTCTTTTTTTTTTTTTTGGCAAAGGAATTGTCTGTTCTTTATTGATATTAACCTGAGCATGATGTACACTTTGTAAAGCATTAGCCCAAATTCTGTATTCTATGTATTAGAACAATGACGAATGGAACTGACTAGAAACATATACGGTTCAGACTTGAGAGATTTCAGACCTAGATAATACATTAGATTACATGAAGAAAGCAGTGGCCTTCAGCCTACTGCATTTAGTCACATGAAACAGCCTCCTAAATCTGAGAACCTTTTGAACATGAGCCTTTCTTGTCAACCACACAATGGTATTTGTAGGATGTTTCACAGAAACTAGGATACACAAGTTGGTAGATGGGATTTGCTTTCCAAATCTCAAGCTTAAACTTTGACTGTTACATTATCTTTTTTCTTATGAATTCAATGATTCTATATTAAAACTTACATATTAAAAACATGGTAAAACAATAATACATTTAACCCCAAGTTTGAGAACAGAGCACCTTCACATCGTTATTAGTAGTTCAGTGTACTGTACCTGTTTAGTATCTGTAGCGAAATAATCTATTGGAGAGGAGAATACCTCACACTTCCACGAAGTATTTGGATCATATATACACCTCCTTCTATACAATAGAATTAGTGATATTTACCTACACAGTACATAGTGCTCGATGATGAGGAATGATATTATGTAACTCTCACTTAGTTGTACCTTCAATTTAATTGTTATAATACTTTGTTGTATTATGATACTTAAAATTGATCAGGCCATCTTGCTGGTATGTATTATATAAGCACAGAATGAAAAATCACTCCCCACTTGACTTCTGCCATCAAAGACAACACTGATTGTGTTCTAGAATTGTTCTTACCTTTTTTTCCTTTGTCCACTGTCTACGTCCAGGTTTCTACCAAAGGTCCTTGTTTTTATCATTTGTCTTCTCTTCCTGGTCTCTTCTCTGTTAACCACATTCTACATCCTGAAAGTACAAAAGAGGCATTTAACTTAGAAGGTGAATGTATAAAGCAGCTGAAAGTTTTCTGTTTGCTAACAGTGCTGTACAACTCGTATATGCAGAAAAGAACTATAGCCAGTCCTAGTAATTTCCAATTATTTTGGAATAATAAAAGATGAAAAGATGTTTGAGGAAGCTAGACTCACTCATACACAACCTGTACATTTACATTAGACTTAAATTCAGTGGAGAAAGAGGTGGGCAACCAGTACATACCATGGAATACTGAAGTTAAAAGAAAGCTGTGGTTTTACTTTTTCCTATTTTCATACTAATTACCCCTACTTTTGATAGAAAGCAGGTGAACACATTGAGTTAAACATAATCAACATCTCCAGTGTTTTTCTCTAAGCAGTCACACATAATCTACCATACATTTTTAATCATTTTACGCACAATACAGATGGTCAATACGAGACCTTTTAACAGAATATTGACTAGTAGTACTAAGAGATCTTCCTTTACATTGTTGCCCTTAAACTAGTAACAGAGGATGGCTGTTTTCCTCTGCCCTCAGTTCTATATTGAGGCTTAATTCTGTTCTGCCTACAGCAGATTTGACGATCAAAATTGTCATTTACACATTTATTGTTTAGTTAGGATTTGAATTCCAATTGCTTTCTTTCAACATCCAAGTGACTGTGCAGGAACTACTAAATATTGACAGCTGGTGACAAAAAACAGTGAAAATATATAGCAGAAAAGGTTTGGAATTTTAGTTTTGCAGCACTTTGCAATAAAGGCAAAAAGGAACAGAAAAAGAGCAAGCAGGCACTCACTCTCTGATACTAATATGTTTCAAAGCTGCTGTTAATTTTTCTGGAGTCTTATTTTGATTAGTGTTTATAGCTTTAAAAAGTTATCTATATATTGGTAGGAAAATACTTGCTTTTTTCCTTTGTCTAAACAAGATGGCCACAAAGATTAGTAGTACAAGACAGGCTTCCTACCTTACATGAGGATAGGGGCATTCTATTTTTGATAGCGACCAAGTACAGAAAAGACACGGGTCTCTGCTGTTGACTTTGGTTTTGCAATAAGACTGACAGCCTTCTTAGAGTTGGACAGCTTATATTTGCACTTACTGTCATAGCACTTCAGCTACCTCATCCTGTTTACGGATGATTATTAAGAATTGCCTTCAATGTCCATTGGACATCAATGCAGAAGACATCACCTGGATTTCCAGTCTACTTAAAATGAGGTACAATTTTTCCTAGGCCGATCATAATTTCATGGCATCTTATGGTGGTCAGGAAGGCAATGTTGGTGTGACATACCAACATGTGACATACTAACATATCTCTCAGACATTTCTGTTGCACAGGGTTTTTTTTGTGTCATTGTTATTATTTGTTTGGTCTTATCCCAGCAACTACAACTTTATCCAAACCTGCTCATAGTCCTGGGTCATGTTTTTCTATTAAATACATTTTTCTCCCTCAGATCAAAGCATAATCTGGTTAAAACATAAGATTTTTTTTCTGTGTGTGTGTGTGTTTTCCTGTGAAACAGTTTAGGTGCCAAGAACAACCCAAATTGCAGCCTTAAGAAAGATTGCCTCCCAAATGGGACGCTTGAAAATATGCACTGTTTTTCCAACAGAACCTGCCAGAATCCTGCTGATCAATCAGGCTTAGGAAAACATCGGGCATCAACTGCCTCCTCTAGAAATTCTTCTGTAGTCTGTGGTAGAAAAAGTTATCTCCCTTAATTCTATTTATAAGCAGAGCTATTGTTTTTTGTTTGTTTGTTTGTTTTCCTTCTAATTCTCCTATATTTTTCTATCGTTCTCAGAGAACTTTCCCTTTCAGCCTCTGGATGAGAGAAATTTTCCTAAGGAAATTAACTGTGAGATAGGTGAGATCTTTAAGCTCTATTTGGTGTCCTGTTGGCAGCTTTTCTATTTCAGTAAAACACCCCCAAGCACTCTCTTGGTGCTTTCCAGCTGACACTGCCCCCTTTCTTATTACATTATCTTAAACTAACCCCTACACCCCAGGAGCATTACTAACTGTATCGTCTTCCATTTGTTTCTTATACATACTTTACAGACAAATTTGCCTAATGGAGATAAGATCATGACACTAAGCTCAGCACCCCACTCATACAGCATCCTGTCACTACCAGTACTACTAGTATGGTTATGTCATGATGCTGATCCATACACCACACCAAGTAAAAGTTAGTCACCTTTCTGTTTGCTTTCAGCCTCATTGTTTCTGTGGAAAGGTAAAAAGATTTCCAGTGACCAGACGTTAGAAAACACTTGTAGTATTTTTTTCTACAAACAATGTGGGCTTTTTAAAAATGTGTCAAGCAGCATAAAACCTAAACGTTACTGGCACAGGTCGAATAGCCAGATGCTTTCTGTTCTTGCTGCATTCAGTGATATCCTTTCTACTTTGCTACATGTCTTCTAGAAATTACCTACATATCCTCCGGTTAAAGTCAAGAAAAATAAAAGTATTCCTATGGTTGATTTTCTTGTTAGGAAGTCTCTGCCATAAAAGCAATGAAACAACAAACTGCCTGAATTCCTGTGCCACCAGTAAATGAAGCCTAAAACAAACAAGTTTGACTCTTCAAAACTATTTGAGATTTAAAAAAAATATATTTTTTAATTTTCATTGCTGATTATAGGGTAGCTCAAATGTTAACACACAAAACGACAAAAAGAAAAGAGTCAGAGTTTGAGGGTTATAGCCATATTTCTGTAGTTTCTTCTGAAATTATGATCTCAAGAAACCACGAGAAGTAGGATAAAAATAAAACTGATTTTTTCACGGTCACTTAACTGAACTATCACAAACCTCACAATTATAACCAACTAATATAAATAAATAGTGGAGTAATTATCCATCACATAACCTTTGTTAGAAGTTGTTCTTCTCCAGAATTTCTTTACGTTTTTTCCAAACAATTCAAGTAATTTTTTGAGTCTTTTTAATGTTACCTACTTAACCTTTTTTGTCAGTTGTTGAAACAGATCTTTGAAGTCAAAGTAATGGGTTTTATATTTTTAAAGAAAAAAAAAACACTCAGAATTAGATTGAAATTAAAAAAAAAAAAAAAGTTGCTGTAAATATACTGATGACATTCCAACAGCAAACTGTAAGAACATAGATTAACATAAATGTCCAGATACATATAAAGGACTCTACAACATGCTGAGGTCCAGCTAATGAACTTTCAGACCTAAAAGTTTAACCCTCAAAGTTTACTATTTCCCCTCTTTTAGGTCAGCCAATAAATAACTTGTCAGTCAAATTATCCAGAGATTGTTTCTTCCTCAGGATATGATCATCTTCAGGTGACTGAAATTGTTCTGAACCAGCCCTTTTGCCTGCATTCAATAACAGCAGGCATTAGGCACAGATTGTCCCTGTAAAAGATTTGCTTTAGGTCTAGAAAGAGAATAACAATCTGTAGTGTCATAATATGTTTGGCAGATTCTGATTGTTACAGGCTCTGCTCCTTCCTAGGAGAGAAATGAAGCAAGTGCAAAGGAGCATGACTATATTTTGCAGTACTAAACAAATGATTCAGATATCAAATCACTGTCAAACACTTCTACTTTTTTCCTTCCCTGAACATTCATAAGCAGCCTTCAAAAGCTAAGAGATTTTCAAAAACATCAAACTATGTACACTTTATTTTAGAATTTACTCTGTCTCACTTGATATTTTGTGTTTAAAACACAAGACAGACTGAATTTATGTATTCGTTTTCTTTGCTGTTTTTTCAAAGTATTAGGGAACAGCTACCAGCATTTATTGGAAATTAAGGACTTTTTCTAAAATTTCAGCATGCCAGTGGGAATTTAAAAATAAAACTGGATCACTCTGAATTAACCTCACTGAAAGTTTTAGATCATGTATTTTGAATTTTTAACCAACATCTGAACAAGAAGTCTTAACTGTCATTTTCCGCAAATGTTTAGGCAATTAGCACAGCGAATCCCATTGGAGTAAACCAGTAAACAGAAAAACAGGATTCCTGATTTCTGCTATAGAATCTATCACCCAAGAAGGTAATTGCAGCTCCCTACACTTCTGCCACTCATTATCTATCTTGTTTATTTAGGCTGGTACCTGGATGAGAGCTGCCTTTCATCAGATGTATATATGGTATCTAGCACAACAAGGTGACAGTCTTTAGCAAAGTTAGGAGGACTTCTGGTATAAATAAACCTTCAATAAAATAGAGAAAATATAAAACTGATAGGAATTTCTCCAAACTCTTAATTTATACAGAATTACGTATGCAAATAAAGATAAAAGTTAACTTCTTACCATTCGACTACACATATATGTACATAGTATTACAGTTTAAGAATTATCCTCTGAGGATAACGAACGTGAACTTCATGTACAATAATACAGTATCAAATTTTATGACTGACAGTTATTTGCTGTAAGTACTCTTTTTCTTCCATATTTTTCTTTCATGACAATATCCCTGTATGGTCTAATATTTTTCCACTGAAAAATGTATTCAGCCATTTCACTCATTACCCAATCAATTGTTGAATAAATTATTCATAAATAGAATTAGTATCTTTGACCTTTGGAAGATGGAAGACACATAATGATCCTAAATAATTAGGAACTACAATTATGAATATGGAGGAAATAGGGAATAGTGTGACTGCACTTTGAATAAAAATTCTTGCAGACAATAAAGCTGTTCAGAAAAAAGTTTGCATGTGATTTCATTTCAGTGATAAAGCCATGAATATTTGCAGGATAGTAACATTTTACTCTTTGCAGACAATTTCTAATTCCAGTACACCGTTAGTCCAGAGAAACAAATCAATAGCCAGATATAATTTTGACTTTACCAGTCAGAGTTCAAACAAAACAACCCACCAACTCTTATGGAAGCTATCCTTGGAAAAGCTATTCTGAGTGCATGGGCGGAAACTCACGTGACTCATGACTTAAATATGTGATCAATGTCTCAGTGTAAAACATCTATGCATCTCACTAGATAACCAGCACATATGTAAATCTTGCCACCTTTCTGGTGTCTGTTTACCAAAGGTAAATCCTCAGTTATCTCATTTTTATCTTTTTGAACATTATGCTTAATGAGCATTCCTTGACTTCTGAATTAGCTGTTTGAATTTCTGCTACTTTAGAAATACTCAAAAGGGCAAAAATGTGTGTTTATTCATTTTATTAAATAAGAACCTGAAAAGCCTTTTTCTGTAGTCAGGTAATAATTTACATAACACTGCATTTCAATATTCTCCTTTGAGAAACCATGAACCTGCTTCATCTGCACCCTGCTCAAGAGACTGAAGCTCGTTTTCCATACTTGGGAGCTTCTGATGCTTTTCCCTTATTTCCTGTAGAAGTAATAAACCTGTAGAATCATATTCCTGTACCTTAATTATAGAAGAATTTTACTGCTGGATGTGGTAGGACTATTTTCCTTACTGCACGATACCGTATGTAGATATAGCATCCTTGTTTAAATTGCATACAAGCACTTACAAAAGGTCCTCTAAAATATAGCAGAAAATGACAAACATTTTCATCCAAGTTCTAAACTTGCTTGTAGAATATTAAGTAGGACTATAACTCTTTATCAACTCTTTATCATTATATTTTAAAAGTTGCTTTAGAAATGCCTGAGAAAAAATATTACGCTATTTTACGCAATAGCAGTTTTTTTTTTTAAGTAATCACACTTGCACTTTACTATTTTTGTTCTCTTACAGAAATTATGGGAACACACATGGGAAATTATTAACATACAAGTTAAACTAAAATTTTACAACACAGATCATTTCCTGTAATGTTACTGCAGTGGTCACCATCAGCAGAATTTCTGTCTACCTGTTGTCAATAGACCACTCAAGACTACAGTGGAACAAGAATTACATGGCTTCCAACAAATAGCTCTACTCCATGTTTACAGTTAGTTCTGCAAAGGGATGGGACTAAGGTGAAGAAGGTCGGACAGCCAAAAGTCAACCACGCATTTCTACTCAATAGCTTTGTATATGGTTTTCTTTCCTTATTCTCATACGTCTCCCACTGAACAAAACAAAGACCCTAACATGGTCCCACTTCAACACTAATTAAAAGGCAAATTCTACAGTGCATACATATGATGAAACAAGTAATGAACTTTCTCAGGGCCATCTCTAACAGGCATGCTTACTAAAGAAAAAGCCTTGTTGCTGGTCTGTTCTCCCTTCTGATAACTGCCTGAAATCATAACTGTGCTCACCTTCTTTTGCAAAGCTGTCTGAAACATTACAATACTGAAGTCATAACCCCATCATGGCTTGTGGAGCTGGATGGCAAATGGGAGCTAAAAATCTGCCAGTCCAAATGTGCTGAACTATGAAAGCCAATGAAAGCCTCTTGCTTTCTGAATGTCATCAGCATTAGAAGTTAATTTATGGACTCCTTTTCCTGAAGTGCAGACACTTAATCTGAAATCACTGACAGGCTGGCAGTTTTAACACTGAGTTGGGTATCAAAGTTCTTCTAGACAGAGAGGCAGGAGAGCTGCTTCCTTGATTGCCTGATCAATATTCCACTTGAGCCGAGATACCTGCCACTGGCATTGTATCCCTGACTACATTTTGCTGCTTCCTGCTTAATATTTAAACTGCGAACCTATCTAATGCAAAATCAGATACATAAAGATAAGAACACACTTTTATTCACACATTCTAAAGGATTTTAGACTGCTGTGTTTCTAAAAAGGTTTGCTTTATAAAAAAAAAAAAAGTGAAAAGGACTTAATTCCTCCATTGCGTCTCTAAACCAGAATTAAAAATAAATAAATACATAAAAAAAATCCTGTCAGGTCAGGTTTTCAGGATTTTTTTTTTCTTTTAATACCTTGGAATATGAATGCAAAGCCCACAGCTGGGCTTCAGGGCATCAGGAGCTATCAGACTCTCACTTAGCTGTGTGTCTCTTCAGACTAATTCCATTAATGCTCCATTGAGGGACTAAACAAGCAACAACTGAACTGCTGGGTTCCAGTTTTGTCTGGGCCTTAATTTTCCAGTGTATTTTTGGCCTCCCACTATCATTCTCATAGATGGAGATATGTCTTGTGATCATCTCAAGGTATGATGTGGTGTTTACTTCACTAAGGACTTCCTGATCTGAGAGCAGAAACACTACTATAATCCAAAGAGCTTTTTCTTTCTTTCTTTTTTTTTTTTTTTTTTGTGGAAAAAAAATGAAATAGAAGAGCAGTTTGACAAATTTAGAATTTGTGGTTAAGCCAAGGTCCCTTTCCAGGATCAGCAAAAAGCAGCAACGTTGGCATATCTTTTTTGTTGTTCTCTTAAAATGATCACCCTTCGCAGAATCTGAATTTAATTAACAAACTCACACCAGAGTCACGGAGAGCAGCGCACTCCTACCTTTCATTGCGTGAACTGAAAAAAATGAGAGTGGGATTCCTTGAGGATGAAGGCTGAACAGGGAAATGAGACTGGGAGATATTCGAGTAAGCAAACTTGTTTTGTAGTATTTATGTAGTATATATTATGTGAGATATTAGATTAGCATTAGAATTGTGTACTGTTTTTAAAGCAAATAGGAAATCTATGGTTATGTCATCACCCCCTGCTGACACCAATGACTGTTACTGTAAGCAGCCTTCAGGAAAGCAGGAAACAGACAAAAATGTGAAGAGTGGAAAAAATGAATGTAAAAGAGAAGCATTACAAGCAACTGGTTTATGGGGTTAGAGTGATCGCCACAATCATTAAGAAAAACATATAAAGCATATAAAGACAGATTTGTCAGGAGGACTAACCAATTCCAAAATGCATTTTTGCTCACTCTGCCCAGTGTCCAGCCAACAGATTTCAAAATGCTTTTTGCTAAGAGTCTGCCACATTTCCAAATGAATCAATACACACTGGGACTCCATTGGTCTACATTATTTATCTGTTGTAATAAGCATGCTTGATTGCCAGGGCCTGTCATTCCAGAGGCCAAATCAAAAATATGATATTAACTTCTTTCAAAGATGCAGCATCCAAGGCAATAGAAGAATGCAAATAAATCAATTCTGCATGCTTAAGCCCATCTCACTTTCATGCATGCCTGGTGATGGAAAATGATTTTTTTCCACCCTGCCTTATCGTTCAGAGGTATGAAAAAGAGATTTTGTCACAGTAATGAAGCACAGGAAAAGAGAGCTTGTTATGAACTGATTACAGTTTAGATTGAAGGGTAGGTTTTCATTAGCTTTGTTAGACTGGGCATAATCTTTGGAATGGAGTAATTACCCCAAAACAAACTTCTGAATGAGAATGTGGGTCCAATGTACAATGTGCAAAAGTAAAAAGCAAAGGGCTAATGAGTAAAAAACAAAAATAGAAGTTCTTCCAAGCTAAATTAATGATAAATGTTAAGCTTTTCATTAAGAAACAAAGTACTACAAGGAAAGTACAGAGTCTATTTTAGGAATCATGAATTTCTCTTTGTTTAAACTTAGTTCTTCCTGCAGTTAACTTTTTTTTTTTTTTTTTCTTCTCCAGAATGTCCAGGGAGATACATCTATCTTTCCATCTGAAATTTCTCAGGCATTAGTGTTAGGGATCCAAATCAGGCCAGTAACCATGTGTTTTACTTACAGTCAGAAGCACAGAGTATATAGCTGGACTTGGCCTGAGCAAAACTTCTTGTACTTGTGTCCACAGAGACTAATCCATCTGCTCAAGACCAAAGAAACTGCTACAGACCTTATTTCTTTTCTCAGGAAGATGCTGAACAAAAGATGATTATTTCAAACACACAGAAGAAAAAAAAAATAAAAATTGCTTACTCAGAAATATTAGAGAATTCTTCTCTAAAGGACAAGTTGTTCATAAAAGGAGAAATAGTTCTCTATAAAACAGATTAAAAGCTGTAATGATGGTATCATTAATTCTCTTACAATTCAATCTCATCTTTATATAAAGTACCGACCCTCTCTACTCTATTATGTTTTAGTGTCTGATTTATGAAATAATCCCAGGACATTAATGATGCCACAGGTAACGGTTGTAATATTTCAGGTGGTTTACAGCACTGCTCTAACAATGGAGTACATTTTGTTTGAACTCCACTGCACTTTATTCTTCATCTCATAACACTTGCTTTGGGGAGCACTGAGCAATATAGGCATAGTTTCAGTCACAATACTTCATAAATTCCTTTCCTCCACACTTTATCTTCTTGCCCTACTCTCCAGTGGTCCCTTCTCTCTTTCCCTGGTCTCGTTTCTACACACATACCTTTTGTCTTGCTGCATATCTGGAACAGCCTTCACATTCACATACACCAGATGTCTTTCTTCACATTCTTTACAAATCTCCCCCATCTTCCTCTCTCATCATTAATAATCCTCCTCAGCTCCTTTTCAAGTGTGGTCCTGTGTATACAGATATACACATGCGCACACAAAATTTTTCTTTGCATATTTAGATTGCACTTTCTTGCAGGCATAGTCCACTGAGAGAAGAAATCATTCAATCGATACATCGTTTGAGAAGAGGCCAGATCACATGGGCTCTGAGCCTCACACAGTCACTGCCACCTTTTTCCCTTTTCCCTCTGCTGTGACACTCAGCTTCTGTCTCAGCTTGGACAGTCTCAATAGCTTCTCATAACACAGCTTTCTATCATATGCCAATAGCAGTGCTGCTACAACAGCACCTTGTTCAAGAGAGCCCTGACCTCTGTTTGGGCCTTTGCAGACTAGGATGACAAAGAAACAGCATTGGGTATGACTGCAGACTTTCAAATTGAACATCATATGATAAATGGCAAGAGATTTTCTACCCTACAGAAATAACTGAATTTTCAAACACATTTTATCCTGACTCATCATGAAAATCTGGAATCTTAAACTGCAGTACATGTGAGTACAGAACAGCTACAGGGATGCTGCTCTCAGTTATTCCTTGTGCTACAAATGCCTTTACTGTGCTTCTTTCCACCTCTCCTTCCATGTCTTTTAACCTGTCTCTGTCTTACCACAAACTACATGGTGTCACAATGTACTGAGCCACACCAAACTTATCCAAATCAGAACTGTATCTACACTGGGATTCCTTAATAGTAAAACAGCCAATGTCAGTTAGCCACAAGTAGCTGTCTTTCTCTCTTTACTCCTGAAAGTTCTCTCTTATTGAAAGAAAACAGGTTACATCTAATCATGTGTTGTTTCGCTTTGGTTAGGCTGCGATATGAATTCTTTAAAAAATAAGTCTTTACAGTTATTTAATCAGACAATTTTGTGATTTGATAAATATTTTCTTCTTCCTTTTTTTTTTTTTAAATGATGCTTGCCAAAGCAAATTTTTCTACTTCTGCCCCAAGACTTCCTCCAACTACATGTATTCTTGTATGACACGTAAATATCCAAACAGGTCACATTGTTCAAAAATCTATCCACTTGTTTTCCAGGAAGAGCATGAACTTTCACTGATAACAACACTTTTGTTCAATACAGTATCCTTTACCTGATGAGTTAAGAATTTTATAAACCTTAATTAAATCATAAAGAACTCTTAAGGATTAAAGAAACAATATTATATTCACTTTGGATCACATAAGCTTAAGTGAGTAAAGAGAGGATCCTGATCCTGAATTTCTTGAGCAAAATATTTGGTTATCATTGTACAGCACAGCATAAATTCTGTTAAATTTTGCATTTACTAAGGACTAAATAGGACAGACTAGCACCCATTGCAAAAATCAGTCACGCGTTTGTGTATTCCCATCTGTTTCCACTCGATTAACATCACAGTATTTGTAAGGCAAAAAATTGGACTAGTGTTGGAGAGAAGATGCATCAGTAACAGACTGAGATCCTGTTTCTCATTAATATTAAACTTTGCATCAAAGTCTTTTCAAAATACGTTTTAAAATAGTTGATGCAAATGATCACTCTCTCTCTCTCTTTCCATTTTCCTTGAACAAAATTGAGAGCAAAAGTGTCAGCTATTCTATTGCAAGTTTGTATGACACAATCACTGTACTGATTGCCATGGACATCCTGCTTCTTCCTACTGCTGCAGAATCAAGTTTTCAAAGGTTGCTGGAAGAATTTAACCCCAATAGATCCTGCCATCACACTTCACTTTTTCATGGTTTGTTATTTCTACTGTGCATGACACAGTGAAAGCAGAGGTCAGGGCCCTATTAAGACAGGTTACCAAACGCTGGAGAAAAGTGAATTCATACCACCATCACCATTAGATGCAGTGACCGCACTTGCCTCTCACTGCTCATTGTTTAAGTTAAACCTTGACCCAGCAACACAAAAAAAGAAACATTACTGCCTTCTTTATTCCCTACTGATGAAAAAGAAAGTCCTGCCCTCTATTTACAGTGACATAAATCTAATATCCATTACAAAGACTGTTTTGCAAAACATAGGCCATAAAATTTAGGTCAGGATTTATCATATTGGGCAGAACTACCCAGAGCTACGAGCAACATGTCTGAGAAACAGACTCAGTGTTTACTTGAATATTAAAAAGAAAAGTATCTGAATCTGTACATCAACGTGTCCAGATCTGCAGAACTTGGCATGCCTGAATATGAGGAATGGCCACACAGTTCCTCACAAGGTTTTTACTTTGTTCCTGTATAATAAATACTGTATAATCAAGTCATGACTGTCTACTGCTCCTCATTCATAGCACCGATACCTACACCAGAGAAGGCATATTATGTGGGCCTTCACCCTTTCTAAGCAAGATGAAAGGTTAGAAAGCACCAGGGAACAGGCAAACCACAACACCTAAGCAAACAGGCTGAGGAACTCAGCTGCTGGGCCAGCATAAAGGCAGAAGAGTAACATCCCTCCTCACAGGGCAAAGGGACGGGCTGGGGGTGAATGTGTAATGAATGGAATAACGCAGACATAACCAGATTTTTGTTAACCTTCACAAGCCCACTTTCAGGGAATTGAAAGTATACAAAGAATACACTGTGGATGCAGAGGAAAGAAAACAGAATAGATGACACGGTGGAGGCAGGCTGCAGGAAACTTAACTGGGGGTTAAAGGAAATATTAGTCAGCTGGAGACACAGATGGAAGGCCTGGAGTTTTCTTTCTGCTTCCTTTGACTAAGATCTTCTCAGTTCAGATCCTTACACAATGCTTGCTCTGTAAACCTTGAGAAATCCGGACTGTGCTTCAAGTCTAAGGAACAGGTATGCATTAGAGGAAGAGAAATGGGAGGAAAACAATAGCAGTCAAGACAGACTTGAGCGTCAAAGGACATTACACATTTTGCTTGTTCTCTTATTTCACTTGAAATAAATCATACTTCTTTTTTTCTGCTGTGTAATCTATACTCATGGAGATGCAAAGTTTGGATGCAAATTTGACAAAACTGAAGACGGATGTCTTCTATTTACAGAATTACCATTCCAATTAAACAAGTTATTACCATTAGTTTGAAATCAGTTCTCTGAGATTAAACAGATTCCTGATTAGGCATATCGCGATCAAGTGCAGTGCACTGTGCAAGTATTTTGGTATTATGTACCAGTGGATGTTTTGAATTGATCAATTTAATAATTCTTAAATTAAAGAAAAAAGGTCTGGGGGGGGAGGAGGGCATGGGGGAACTTCCCCATGAGGAACAATGGACAGGTTATTACAGCACGATGGTACTTCCTTTGGAGAAACGGGCATTGAAAAGCTTAGCTGATTGAGATGTACATCTATGCAAGATTTACAATACACAAAATAATCCCCTGACTTTAGCAGTATTGGCAGATAGTACTAACAAATCAGTGCTTAAAATGCTAATGTATTAAACGTATTACTTAAACTCTCAATATTTTTCAAGCATAAAAGATTTTTAGAAAGTCTCTGGACAAGATGATATCCATAATTTTATAAACATATTATGATTTTATTATGTCGATGTGAGATGTCCTCTCACTAATTTTCATATGCTTTATCATAAAATTTTCCTCTTGTTTTCCTCTACTGACACTGATTATTTTAATTTACGGTCATAGTCAGAGCACTTGGAAGAGCAAAAATATTTTTTCTTATTATAGTACAGAGATTAAACATATTTGAACCCATCCCCTCTGGCAATCAACAGATGAGGAAAATAGATTTTTTACCTGATGCAGCAGTTATAGACTGTGTTTCATAAACCAGCAAGAAATATAATAACCTTTCAGCTATCCTTCATTGCAGAAGAAGCCAACAAGTCTTTTTCTCCAGCAGTGCATTCATAAACAGCAATGCTAATTTAAGAGAATTCAACATGCAATAAAAGGTAACACAGAGAAGAATCCTCATTAGATTGAATAAATAGATGGGTATAAACTCATGCTGTGTATATTTTCATTTCTAAATAATTATTTAACATTATCTATATAAGAATTTATGCTACATCTCAGACCTCTATTGCAATATAAAATAGATTGCTATAGCATTATGGACATTTCTGTTCTAAAACTGACATTCACACTTATGTAAGGTAATCACCGTCTAGCCAACCCCACCATGATTAAAGATGCTTCAGTCCTCTAGCCTTCCCCACCAATTAGGGCGCTTCAGTTTGGAGTGGATCGTGTACCATTGCTGTATCATTATGGTGCTGCATTTCACAACTGGACTTTCTTATGTCTCTGAAAATGGATTTTCTTATTTCTCTTATCTCATCGTGAGATAGCAGTCATATTAAGAAAAGGCTATTTACATTCTTAAACTAAAATAACTACCCAAATGGCTTGTTGAACTGGACTCTATAGAAGTAAAATTCCCCATACCATGCCCTGAATCCTGCATTTCATGACTTAGATTTTCTTCTCCAGTATAACTGCACAGACTTTACTGGAGCTATGCTAATGTAAATTGCAGATAGGAAAGACTATAACAGATACTTAGAAAAGTAAGTAATTCTTTTTTCTTAAAAAAAAGAAAGAGAGAGAGAGAGAGAGAGAGAAACAGAACAAACAGAAAACAAACAAATCAAAAAAAAAAAAACCGATGTTGACTGTAGCTCTTAATTCCAGTTCTTGAAACAGAGGATGTTTTCAACTCCTTTGATAACAAAAGAAGACATTGCTGAATAAACCTATTCTCTTTTCTGTGTGCCTATTTTCACTTTGATGTACGCTAAATAAAAAATGAAATGACAATTCTAAAATATGAAGACACCACATTGTTGTCACTCTGCGTTCTTACAAAACTGATCCACTCATGCTGTTTAAGCTGTTGAAGCCTTTGAAGTTGGAAAATACTACCACATGAACTTCTAGCATTGGTAATTAAGACATAGTGTGGCAAATCAAAGGGGACGTGCTACCTAGCGTCTACAGTTCCTTCCTAAAAAAATGCAAGCTGGGAGTCATGATAATAAATCAATTGGTTCTGCCTTTCAGTAGGAAAAGACCTGTAACTTGTTATATTATAACTCAATCCCATCTTGTATCCAAGATCAATTCCTCTTTCTCTTCATGCTTTATGATCTTTGAATTTCTTTTTCTTAAGACTAGTTTTTCTTCTAGAAAGGGAGGGGAATACTGCGAGTTTATTAAAAAAAAAAAAAGAAAGAAAGAAAGAAAGAAAAAGACTCATCATTTGTCTTCTCAGCAGGGAGAACAGGAATATTTCCTTTCCCCTCTCCACATACTACCACATTTTTCTTCTTCAAGCTGTTGTTGTTTTCCCATAAATTTAAGCAGATTGAGCTTCTGAGGCTGTGCTAAGAGCTGAGCTGGCAAAACATGGTATATAAAGGTTTATTAGCACAACTGGGTTATGTAATGCATGTGAGCCTCAGGGAGCCTTATGTTCCAGGCTGTAGACTACCTTCACATTTTCTAATGTATTAAAAATATAAACTATACAACATTTCCATAAAAATAAATTGATATGTGCCCTAATTGGAAAGGTACAGAAAGCTCACTACCATATTAATTTGCTTACTACTGTAAACCATTTTATGATGTATGCCTTTTGGCTGAAGCTAAGTCATGGGTTTCATTAAAACATTTATTTTTTTCCCATCTCTATTATTTTTTATGGCTTAGTTTTTGCTTCAAAATGGGAAGCAGGATAAGGAGTTATTAAAAATGCGTGTATACCTGGGGGGCACTGAACATTCTGTTTGATTCTAAGAAGCAAAACCAGAAAACCTTCTGCACAGTGATAACATAATTCAACATTTTCAAACCTGTGGGCTTTTACTTGGCATTTTCTGCCTACGTTTCCATCACTGCACTAAAGCTTTGGATTCTCAGAACTGCGAGCATCTCCAGCTTCTACAGATCAGTGCTGGACTTGGTGGTCAGCCCAGCACACCAACCCAGACAAATTCCGCAAACCTAATTGCACGTGTGCAGATTAGCACCTACTGACCATTTCCCTCCTCCCCATCTATTTCAGTTACAGCAGCAATGCCTGGGAGAATAGATGTGTGAATTAGATATGAATTAGACAAACTTTGATTATCTGTAGCCATACCTGCAAAAGCTAGATCTCATATGCTTACATCCTGCCCATCACCTTGGACTCCTCACATTTATTAGTGCATTACCATACAGCTGTTAGATTTCTGCCGCAGAAACATCCAGAAAGAAGCTTCAAGCTCCTACTGTTACTGAAGGGTGCTGTCTGAACAACACTGAATGCAACTTTGCTCATGGCTCTGCCACTCACTTCCTGCATGATCTTACAAAAATTATTTATTTTACACAGGAAATCTCCTTTATTTAAATCATAAGATGCTTAGGGCACAGCGTGTTTCACATTATATATTTGCAGTGTCTTTTGTAATAGGACCTGATCTTGCTTGGGATTTACATGTGTTACAAAAATAAGTATTACATATCTGTTCCAAAATGCTGTTTTGATTTTTGTCAGTCTTGCATCACAAAGTATGGTTTACCTTCAAGTATGGTTAACTTCCTTAATGACTGTTTTGTATTGTTTTGTTTCTTACCCCCACAATATCTGTAATTAAATACTTCCAAAATACTAAATATCACCATTTTCTCTTGACTTCTGAACTGTGATAATAAAAAATATACAAGGTTATGTGTGTTAAGGAAACTACTTCCTGATAATGACAGTAAGAGCAAATATATAGATTTTTTTTTTGGGGGGGGGAGGGTCTGTATATATATGCATAAAAAACAACAACAACAAAACTTATTTCCTCCCCCTCCCCCCCCCCTCCCCCCCCAAATCTATTCCATTTCTGGAGAGAGCTTGTTAAAATGACAGTAAGACACTGCAATGAACTGAAACATGCAATCTAATACCACCCAGTGCATGGCAAGAGTCACAATGTTCATCCAAGCGAGTACACCCATAACAATACAGACTCACTTTGCTGGCCTAGAGACAGCTCTTTTTACCCAACAGATTATCCCTGCTGCTAGCAAAGGAGGACTGTACATCGGAACTTGCTCCTTAGATGTTCCAAGATGAGATTCAAAGTCTGCTTCTGTCATGTTAGACAAATTTAGAATTCCATTTCTGAACATAAACAAGACCACTTTCACCCTGACCCAACCAGCTTCAAGATAAGATACAATAAGATAATCAGATAAACTTGAAAAGACTTTTTGACCTGACAAATTCACCCCTTCAACTTTTCTGGTAGCTTCCCAGCCCAGAATTAAAAACATTTATTTAGCAGTGACTCTTGTTAGAATCAAAACAAGCCTATGATTCATAGCTAATCAGGGAAATTCATGAAGCAAATGGAAGAATGGATTTAAAATGCAGCAGAGAGTCTTTGCTGAATATAAATGTCCCACATATCTGATTAAACAGTGCTATTGGCAGGCTGGTCATTTAAGCTTTCTAAGTTGCACCCTATTTTCCTTGAAGGTTTAAAATGTCTTAAAATAAACAAATATTTTTTTTTTCAGTTAAATATCAGAAATAAATCTAGGTCTTATGACACCCACCTGTTCAACTAAAATTATATTTAAAAAGATACAAATGGTCTTTTAGGTTAAGAATGCATTATCTCAGGTAAATTTAATCCTGCACAAAACCAAAGGGATTATGTTGTTTCTGAAGGTAAATATATGCATACACACATACACATATAATTGAGTGCATGCTATTGCCATTCATTCATCCAGTCATGATTTTTATGAGTCTCAGAAAAAAACCTATAGCTATTAACAACACAATACCTTTTAAAGTTTAATTTTTAAGTGTTTTTTATTTTCCACAATATTGCCATAAACTAAGGCATACATATGTGGTATACAATTGAATTCAGTTAGTGTAATAACATAAACAAATACTGAATAATTTGAAAGCTGCAATGGGACATAACATTCCATGAAAAGGTTAGAAATGCAGCTTAATCTCAAAATAGCCGTTTGGAATAATCCCATATCTAATTTAAATAATGATAAGATTAGTCATAACATTGCCACATAATTTTGTATTTGTGATTAAGATACTAAAAAAGTGCTCTGTGCAATGTTCCTAAAGCAGGGAACATGTCCTCATGAAGAGGCTCCCACCAGTAATGCTCCAAAATCTCATTGCAAACCTAGTCTCTGAAATTAGAAGTACAAATAAGATTTTATTTCCTAAAATATTACTTACTACGCTGCAGAACTCTTCAGTTTTGGATTTAAATCTCTCTTCTTTCTTCTACCAGGTATCTTTATTTTATTTAGTATCCACTAGATCACTAACTACATACACTTCATAGCATTATACCCCATGAATTTCCTATGTCATATCTGTACTTGATTGTCCTTTAATTACTAGTAGGATTATGTTAAAACATGGTTTTCTTCACTGATGACTGAGAAAGCCTAGTCTCTGGCTGAACTCCTCTGATGCAAAGCTTGCATCAGGGGGCAAAAATCAAATAAATTCAATGTTGAATTTCAAGTTTCTCAACATGAGAAGTTTTTGACACAAGAATATACATGCTATATAATTCTACCATTGCTATGAAATTCATATGTTCAAAGGACTTTCGGTGTTGTCACTTAACTTTGGTGAAGAAATTAGATACCACTGTAAATATTTCATATAAGGCTTTTTTTCCCCTTATACTCCATAGCAAACACACACAGGTGACTAAATACTTTGAAATAGTTTCATTTTTGTTAAGAGGCATGCTTTCTAATACAAAGTATTATTAGGGACGATTTGTTTTAAAATGACCGCTTTATTCAGATCTCTTGCTTTCTGATTTCCAGCCCTGGTGGAATAAGTCCAAACATAAAATCATCATGACATAATCCTATGCCATATTTGAGTGAATTGCTCCAGCTACGAGCCTGTTTTGCTCATCACTTGATACAGCTGAGTGATTTTTGTTCTTGATACTCCCTTGTAAGAATTCCAGAAAATAAGTGCCTTTTTTCCTGATTTTCAGAAATTTATTTAGAAGACACAGGCCACATGTATGCAATAAGATATCAAAATGTTGAAAACAGCTGTTGCTGGTACTTTTTTCTTTAAATAATCTATTTGTCTCCCACTTCTATAAAAAATGTTTTTTTTTTTCCCCTTTCAAAGATATTACTGCAGAATATACATATAAACAGTATGTTTATAACATGTCACATGGTAGGGCCTTAGCATATTGAAACAATATTCAGCACAGGAAGAGAAAACTCCATAGAGAAATGACTTACTAGAATAAAAAGCGAAGTGAAAGCCATATAGGTCTCTGGAAGACAATAATCAGTCGCAGCATGCCCTGAGAGCTGACAGCGCTTGTAATAAAAAAAAATAAAAAAAAAATCAAGGCTAGACACAAGCAAGAATAAGAAAGGCTAAGTCCGTTTTAAATGTATTTCAAAAGTCACCTAAAGAAGTAAGAGTCCCTATGAAACCATTTTTAATATATGATATGGAAAAAAATACCTAATTCTTCGCAGATATTTTTTTCAACTTCAAGCAAAAAAGGAAATTTATCTTTGCAAAATAAAATTAAACAAACCCAAACAAAGTTGTCCTGCTTAATTGCTACCATCAATTTATATCAGGACTTGTGAAAAAAATAAATAAATCCATTCATAGATTGCACAAGAAAGTCTTGCAGGAACATGTGGATGTGCTTAAACTTTATGCTTGCTTCCTCTCTGGTTGTGAGCAGAGTTAGATATATGCTGAAGTATTTGTGAAATCAGATTCTAAAATTAGAAGCCTTAGCTGCACCTAACTAAATTCATGTTCTGTACCTAGTCACTTAATATCCTTCCCAAATCACCATTTCACCTTTACATATGTTATAGAACTCAGTTTTTACATAAAAAGACTCTGTCTAAAATGAAAAAAAAAAAAATCCTTAAGACTTTCTGATCCCCTGACGGATTTCCCTCTTTTCTTACCTTTCTATAAACACGGAAATTACTTTAACAAATATCTGCATTTTACAATTAACATACCAAGATCCTCTTAAAATCACAAGTTACGTTGAACATCTTGTTCAAGGATATGACATGGCAGGTGTTAAATCTGACAACACTCCTTTTTCCCACAAGAAAATATTCATAAATGTTTCCTGCCCCAGTGATTCATTTCAATTTCAGTTTCAAATAGATTTTGCTTCACACCTAAGGCTGTCAGATACATACTATGGTCTTGGGTTTAAATCTAAAATGTATCAAGGGAATGAAGGAGATAACACCTCTTTTATTACAGTTTAGGGAAAACAAAACAAAACAAAAAATCACTTTCAATATCAAAGTAGGGCACTGACTATCTGTGTAGGCTTCACTTTGTGTTTGAAAAGCTGAAGAAGACCCACACATCAACTAAATATACCAAAGGTATGCCACTGCTCCCAAAATATCAAGAACATGGATATGCAAAAAAGCCAAGCCTTGACACACACAAAACAGTCTGAAAGAAATGAACCAGTGTATGCAAAATGTCTCTTTCTTCTTTATCTCCCTGTCTCTGCAGCTCCACCCTGGATCTCTCCTCTCCCTGCTGCTCAGAACATCAGAGCTATGCAGATTCCTGTGAGCATTCTCCACACTTGTAGAATGTCTCTAAGCTTTTGTCTGTGTCCAAAAGTTCAGCAATGCTATGCTCAGCACCATGAAAATATTTTTTAAATCGTATAATCTTGCTAAGACACTGGTGTTTTTGTGGAGACTGCCTTGGTCTAAATTAAGGAGGCTTACACATTGAGAATAGATCTCAAGAATGTTATGCTCCTTTCCTAAATAAGGTTAAATAGTAAAGTACTTTACATGCTTCCCAAATCTGGAGACTAGTCAGAAGTGTGATGTAGGAGGAAATCCGGCTCAACAGAAACAAAGAGAACAGATTTTAAAAACTCTTCTTATCCTGCACTGGATAATGGTAGGTCAGGAGGTAAAAAGGTGAACAAACCAAACCCTTCTAAGTGGCTTCCTCGACCCACCAGAGAGACCAGCAATCAATGAAATGAAAAAGGAAAGATAAGTAAAATCTGAAAAAAAGAAAAGGAATAGTGAGGATTTCTTTAAGTCCACAGGAGAAATGAAAGAACTAAGGGGTATAAAACATAAAATAGTTTGTGGAAGTAAGAGAGGAGGTTTCCGGGTAAGGGCAATTCAAAGAGATTGCTTTTTTGATTTTGGAAAAAGGAGCTTGTTTGTAAGATGGGGCTGTGAAGATCCCATAGCTCTAGTAATTAGTGTTCTGCTAATTAAGTTGCCACCAGTTGGTGAGGTAGATATTGTATGTGTTAGCAGGATTAAAATACACCTATACCAGTGGGTTCTTTTTTGCAGTTTGCCAAGGTTAGGACATCTATTGATTAATGCTGCAAACATCCCCGGTAAATACTTCACTCTGGTGAACTATCACTTTCTCTCAATGCCACAAAGGCAGTAAACAAAAACTCACATCTGAAAACCGTATTTGGTTTGGTAAGAATCTAATACTGTGAGGTTACGTTATGTTACTGGAAATGACTGTCTTTGTCCAATATTAACTATATACTGTCAGTACATTAAGGATATGCTGTATCCTCCTTGGAAACAAATGAATTAAAACACAACAAAACCCTAGATGATGCTTGCAGGAAAATGCCCATATTCCTTATATGGTCAGTCCCGGACTCAGTTACTGAAAAGCACCTCCCTTGGCAAGAACTCCAAGCATGGTCCAACTCCCAGTACCTGTCCTTACATTCATGGACAGATGTTAAAATGTTAGCAATATCTAAGCAGTACTATGTAATCATTTAATGCTTTGGATTGTCTAAATAAAGAACGTACTGTAAACTCTGACTCAGGGTCTTCCCCTGTTGATACTGAGCTAGGTGACCTCTGAAGTTGACATTTCTTCCAGGATTAAGATGATCTTGCTAAGAACAGCCACATTTTTCTGAGATTACTGTGAACTTTGTTAATTTCAAGCTTTGGCACTGATACAGAATTCTGTAAGGTTATTTATTGGCTTTGATTCTTCCAGAACCAAATGCAGAATGTTAATCTCTCTTTTTCACGTGACACAATAAAAATAACACAAAGTCAGACAGTTAGACAAATAAAAAGAGAGGAAGAGAGAAGGAAAGAGGGGAGGAGAAGGGCAAGGAATGTAAGTGGGAGGGACAGAGAGCGAGCAGGCATGCAAGAGTCGGAAAGCAAGAGAGCAAGCGTGAGTGCATGAGCAAGAGAAAAGGAAGAGAGAGGAATGAAGAGAAACAGGGAGGGGGAGAGAGGCAAAGGCAGAAAGAAAAAAAAATGGTCAGTGAGAGACAGAGAGAGAAAGCAAAAATAGGAGAGAGAATGAGAAAACAATTGTCTTTTGGCTGAACTCTGAAATATGGCCAAGTGGCAAAGCTGGTGATATGGAATTCATGAAACAAACACCTGCTTATGCCATATGAAGCTCGGTGACTCTTTTATTTCATTTCTTGTGTCAGAATTGTTAGCAAGAATTTGTAGTAAGAGCAGACCAAAAGTGAGGGATGATTTCCACCATTCTTGCTCCAAAGGACTATGTATTTAATAAAGACTTTCTTACTCCTAAAATAAACACATCAAAAATGCTTAGTTCTAAAAAGGTCTCAGAGCTTCACGTACTTGGTCAAAGAGGAGCTCCACTGAGTGTTGTTGCAGCTGGAGAGCGCTGTGCACCCAGTACCTCACCTTTCCATCCCCCATTCCATCTCCCTTACCAGAACTGCCAGCCCACGTGCCCACGTGTCAGACTCTTCAGTTCACTGTTCAGTGAACTGTTCAATTAGTTCAAAAATTAACTTCAATTTTTCCAAGTGAAAGTCATCCAGGACTCTGACACTCCCCCCCGCACACACACCTTTATATGGAATCAACATCCATCTAAGCTCTGTATAAAGCATAGTTTGACACTTTTGGAAGAACACAATGACTGAAAGAAAGAAAGAGATGAAAGAAAGAAATGACTTTAAGGCTTTACCCACAGGAAAGCAGGTACACTGATATACTCCTGCCTCTGTCAGGGGTTTTCACCTACTCTGGGTGGAAGGAGTGGAAGGAGGGTTTCAGCCTTCTAAACAACCCCTGGGGTCCATTAACATGATGAGACTAACACACTGCAACACACTTCAGCAGTTCTTCTGGATTAGATACACCAAAATATGGTATTAAATCTGTAGTACTTTTAGCAGGGCAATTTAATTAGAATTACCCATGGATAGTTTAAAACTGAATCTGCAGATCATTTATTACTGGCCTGTATTTACTGATGCAGCAACAAACCCATCTGGTTAGGGCTTATTCCTTAATTAGTTAATTTAACATTTTTGTCTAAAATGAAACCAACTACAACTGTACGTACTGCACAGGGCATAAATCACTCTCTCTATATTATATAATAAAACAACTTAATAGGGAGTGTTCTTTTGTTGAGGCCAATTTTTATATATTTCGTTCATTGTGCCAGAAATGTCAGTGTGAAATTGTGACAACAGCTGGCTAGAAATGAAGGATTATGACTTCTCCTCACAGTGATTACACGCTAAAAATTAATTGTGTCATCCCCAAACACTGTAGCAGTGAGTACTTAAAGCAGAGTGTAGGTGGGTGTGGGTGAGATGCATGTAAGAACAAATAGATTACAAGGCACACAAATCAATGCTTGTTATTGCTAAGTCATAAGAAATGGTTTCTAGCTAACAAATACTGAAAGAAAGAGGAGAAAGAAAGAGGAGAGAAAGAGGAGAAAGAAGACTAAGAGAGAGAGAAAGATTTAATTACCAGTATATCTGCTTTGTACTCTGGAGTAACTGAACTAAGGTAAATTCTGAGACTAGTATCCATCTGTATGTTATATTAAGATGCTTGTACAGCCATATCTTTCAAAGCACTGAGTTTACTCCACCAATCATTAAAAAAAATATTGCAGTCCTTTTCTATGCTGTAAGTAATACAGTAGGTCTTGTTTCTTTTAATGTTACAGCATCTTTCTTCTTGATGTTACTTTTTGCCAGCATTTGCTACAGGAAATATTGATCTCTGCTTCTTCAAAATGAGTTTTTCTTGTACCTTCTCTTACTCAGCGGACACTACAGTTTGTATGTTTGATATTGCGGATTCTCTCTCTGGGGAAAGCTCTGTTCAGCCACTTCACAGTTTCTTTCAGCACAATTCTTTTCACACTTTAAATAGTATTGCACTGTGCCAATTGTGGAAAAAAAAAAAAAAAGAAAAAAAAAGACTTGTTTTATTGTATATGTTTAGTTATACTCAAACCCATTAACTGACAGCCTGCGGGCTGATCAAGCATTAAACAACCTATGACTTAGTCATACCCTTTCCCAGAGGTTTACAGCATGGTAAGCTCACACAGGAGCTTCAGAGAAGTTTCCGTATTTGTGTGTTGGTCAAAAACATATGAAATATTTTAATTTGCCAACTCACTGCTCACAAGGCAGTACAGTTAACATTGGAAAAAAACAGACTTTTTGATCACAATTCAACATGGTACATAAGCACATTCCTAACAAAAGTCTATAGATTTTTGTCTGTACTTTACACAGATATGTTTGCATTTCTTTGGGGACATGCTTCAGTAACCCTTCATTTCTGGGTTTAGATGTCTAACAGAGGTGAGTGGCTTCACTCACTTCACTTACTGACAGATGGGAAAGCTCAGTAATGCTATTACTTTCCATAAGCTGAAACTGTGGCTTTCTGCTCATTACAGAAACTGCAAATAGAAAGTACTGTAAATAATACACAAGAATTTTTTTGTCTGACCACTGATGATGGTGTTTGGAAATAAGTCTGTGAACACCGGTAGGTGTTGGGCTGGGAAGAGAGCAATCTGCTTGCATTGCCATATCCTTTCAATCCACTGTCTTTATTTTCCAATGCTTACGTGTTTATTTTCCTTTGCTCTTACCATCACACGAACCACTTTCCGACATGTAACTTAATTTTCAGAAATGCTTTGTCACCACATTTTCCATGACATCAGTTGGAATTGCTAGTCTCAGAACTTTTTCATATTTATTTACTCTTCTTTAATCAAATTAATTAAAATGGCTTTAGGGAGTAGTTTTAGGTCCTCATTTTAAGAATGTAGTAGCAACATCTGTGGGATCTTTTTCCAGCAGGACAAAATAACAACTTTCAGTGCTCTCCTTTGAAGAAGGAAGTCTCACTGAAGTGATTCATCCAGCTGTGCCTCCACCGGCGGCAGCACAATTCAGGATGTTCATGTATCTCGTTGATTTATTGCATTGGTTATTATTGGTTTTCTTTAAAACAAACAAACAAACAAAAAACAGAAAACCAACACGTTGAATGGATATTATCAGTTAGAAATCTTGACAGGTTTGGGTGGTTTTTTGTTTGTTTTTGATTTTTTTTTCCTTTTGAATAAACTGAAATAGTTTCAGATACCACACATATCCCTGCATTTAATGTCTGCTTTTTTAGTTTTATATACATTTTGTTTTCATCTCTAATCCTTAAATTTTGAAATGATTCCCTGTTTAACTCTTACTCTATTTTGCTGAGCTAAGTAGATGAAAACATATCCTATATTCTATTTTACATTAGGAAGCAAGTCTATTCAGGGCTACGTAAAGAAAAAAAAATGAAAATACAAGATCCATAACAGAGATCTCAAGAAGTCACAAGCTGTAAACAATAACCTGCCCACTCTGTTATTGGTTAGTTAGTGTCTGATTTAAAAATTGACTCTCTTCTCACTCCAAGAAAGAAAGAAGCTTAAATATTAACTCTTGAGGGAAAAACAAACAAACAGAAAAATCCTGCAAAAAAATGAAAAAGTGACTTTTGTTTACAAAGAATTGTTATAACAGCAAAAAATGCCATGTAATTACGAAGTTATCATAATGCATGTTCACACAATTGCATGCATTTATGATACATAGACAAGAAAACAGGTATGAGCCATTTGTTTCTGTAAACGCACACTGCTGTCCATAACTGTGAAGACCTTCCCTACAGTCAGTAACCAGACTGTTTAAGCAAGGTTAACAGTAAGGTTCTCATTTTTACTGCTGGAACCATTCCCAAAGGTGGCTCAGCAGCCACAGCCCTGGCTAGCTTGGGAAAACTGGCTCAGACTGCGTCGGTCCGTGGGGCTGCTCTGCCTCTGCCACGGTACGGCAAAGCTGCCAGTCACCCCGCCTGTCTGGAGTGCAGGCTTGTGTCTACTTTATCTACAATCTCTTTGAGTATAAATGGATGTTTGCTGGGCTCTAAGACCACACAAATCACCTCAGGCGGAATAATAATTGTACTTGTAGCTGCAGCCAAGCTATTTCATGGACATGTTGGGTTGGCAGAAGAGCGAATCAATTTATAAAAGAGTGTGCAGCATTAGATAAAGCCCAAGCCCTGACGGCTTTATCTGATGGGTTCAGTTTGTTTTCTTAGAAGTGAGTTGCCCTGAGGCATTCTGCTGAGTTTTATCGAATAGTCACTTTATTTTAAGCAACAACAGAGGCTTGATAGGAAAGGGGAACTTGCTGAGAGGTCACCTGCAGCCAAGTATTATCAGCTGAGCAGATGCAAACTTTGCAACATGGAAATCTCCTTAGAAACTGACAATAAGCGTTTGTCTCCTATGATTTGTCTGATCCCTGTGCTCACACTTAAAACACTGTTGCAGTGCCTTAGCTATTTAAGTATGATTTTCATATAACAAGCACGGAGAGTTAAAAACTATATTGTAATCAAAGAGAATAAATACGGGTGGAATTTAGTTCATTCAACATAGTTCTTTTGTGATATAATATATTAAGATAATTTCCAGAACAGCAAATTAAACAGACACACAAATAAACCTCTATACATCTTGTAAGTATTATGATCTTACAAAGTAATTACCAGTAGGTGCCAATTTTAGTTACTGCCAGCAAAACCGTAATTAAACATTGGTAGCAAAAAGAATTGAGAAAGTGATGGAAATCTCAGAAGTTTTGTAGACTATGTTCTCCATTTTTTGTTATACATGTAAAAGGTTAAAAGTTCAGGATTAAAGCATATGTACACATTGCACATAATTAAACTAACCACAAAAGCAGAGATGCTTAGACCATTTAGCCAATCCACAAATTACACAAGGAAAACTTGCAAAATGAACCACTGTGCATTCAAAGGCTCTTTCATTGCTGTTATTTTCAGTTACTTGTTTCATTACAGCGACAAAAGTATGTAAGGTAAAATACCACATGGTATTAAGGGAAAGATACACTTCAAGAACAAGACAATGGTTTTTCCTGAATGCCTTCTAAGCACTGTTCACTCTATTACTTCCATAAATTAGTCAACAGTAATAAGACATTTGAAAGTCCATAAAAACTAGCACTCAACAAAACATCCTGTAAATGATAGCTGAAAACCAATGTTTTCAAACGTTGAGCAATAGGGCTTGCATCTCAAATCCATATTCACAAACCTACATTAAAAAAAAAAACAAAAACTTATGTTGTTTTTTTTTTTTTTATACCTACAGAGGATACCTCTTAGAAAGGAGGAAAAATGAATGAAGTATTTCACATTCCCACTTAAGCATTTTAGATGCTACGTATACCACACCTTTATACACCCAAATATCAGTAAGCTTCAGATCTGAGCTTTGCAGGTCTCCAGGTATTATTCCCTGTATTGCAGAATTGTGAGCTGTGCTGCCAGCAGAACCCTGCAGGATCCGTGCCACAGATTGCTGCAAGCAGCAGCACACAGCATTCTCAGTCTGAGACACTTTTGTCATTCATAACACAACGAGTCTGGAATATTTTGCTTTGTTTACTTGATGTCATTGTGAACTGGATTGTATAGTTTGCAAACTGACAGATACCTTTTATTTTATTCATAGTCAACTGTACATTTATTTTCAGGCATATTAATGGAAATTCAAAGTATGAGGTTCAGTTTGAGTACTGTACTCAAGAACTTGAAGAGGATATGGGTGTTTTTTTTTTTTTTTTGTACACTGTTTATTTGTTTATTCAGGAACATTTATTTAAACACTCATTGAAGCTTTTTATCTTTAAAAACAAGCAAAAAACAAACCCTCTAGTTATCTGGGGAAGGGCATGAGGTGGGAAAATACATTAAAACCCCAAAAAGTCAAAACCTGGCTTGGGAATACTTTTGATTTTTTCCACAACAAATATGTAAAAATCCCATGAATCATTTAGGATATGATTTTTGGCGTCACCTCACTCTTCTGTTACATATGTTGGTAATTCATTAGCTGCAAAACACTGCGGCACCTCTCCCTCTCCAAGACCTGCCAGCTACCTCCATCTGGCAGCGAGTCCTCTAGAGGGAGGGAATCTGTCGCTGCCCTGTCTGAGCAAGGCCTGCATTAAACAATCCCCATTATAAGCTTTTCCCCACTGCAATCTTATGATGCTGCTCTTTCCCATGACACAATTCTGTACTTTGACACAACTGACGCATGACCATGATGCTGCCATTTGACCTGACATGCAACTGAAAAAGGTGGAAGTGCTGGTACTCGAGGGATCTGTGGATGCGTGTGTGCTTGTGAATGCAGAGAGCAGTGGTGTATGTGCTTCCACTAGTGACAGTCTGCCAGCCAACAAGGACAAAGGGAACTTTTGCTGTCTGTGTCAATGTTTTATCTGAGTCCTATATGTAGGTGCTGTTCCACAGCAGTCTGTGTGCCTGGCTGGCTGCATCAGGCTGTCTCTGGCCTATATGCTCAGCCTCACTGCTGTCTGTATCTGCAAAAAGGAGAGCAGCAACCACATCCCTCATGGCAGAGACCCCAGGTTCCCAGGCAAGGCTCCAGCAGCTGGGCAGAGGGAATTCTGGGCTGGAGCAACTGCAGCAGGCAGACATACTCAACATCACTTAGCACAAGCCATGATCGTGGTCCAGTGACAGCCTGTGAGAAATTCTCAGTTTGTTTATAGCCTCAATGGATTCAGTAGAAAAGTTTGTGTCGTAAAGCAAATATCCAGCGTGACTGAGGTCATCACATTTGTCTCAAAACATATTTGATTCATTAATTGCCTAGATCTAACTCCGTAAGCTGACTACATGATGTGTGTATTTAGATGACTAAGTGGTCTTGCTCATTTGCAGTAGAGCACTGGATTATATGATATGCCAGTGCACTAGACTGGAAACCCTGTGGCAGCTTCAACTGCTGAATAATTAACTCTTATTGAATTAAATATGAAAAATGGTATGGGTTATGTAGAAATTCTTACACTATTTAATAATAGAGTCTCAAAAGCCATCAGGTTACTTAACTTCGTAGCTACAACTATTTTGTTTACTCCCCATTCTTAATATGCAGCACACTGCAGTATTTTATACCAACAGCCACATAAAAACATCAGACATTGTCAAGTGGGAAGTGAAGGTTTTGACAGCAGGCTACTTGGGTTTTGTCAGCTGGGAGGCAGATGGGGATTGTGGGATAGGCTTCTTAGCTCAGTGTCTAAAAATGAAGGCAGCAAAATAATTAATATGTATATTTAAGTAGTAAAAGCTCATTTCTCAGGGAAAAAAAAATGTTTAAGCAAATGCATCTGCCCATACTTCTGAGCACTAGCAATAGCCTCCTGCTGCCTGTATTGTGAGGAACGTGAAATAACATTGTGATAACCCTCATCACAACCAAGAGGGCTAGAAAAATGTAGAATTAAAAAAGGAGGAAAAGGGAAAGTACTTAAGTCTGAGGTTCCTATGCATAAGATTCTTGGCTACGTATTTCAAAACCCCTTTCCTAGAAGAATGAACTCTGACCTGCCCCTTCTGCCTGAGCTTTGCTACAGGAGGATCTGCTCCGTCCATGTATCTGGCAGCTTTACCTGTGGTGGGAAGCCCTGTTTCTGTAAGCACCACAACACACAGTGAACAGAACTCATAAGACTTGCAGAAAGCAAGTCACTACAAAACTTACCGGTTGAACTCGAATAGCTCCTAGCAACATGGGCCCTTCATTCCCCTGGTCCCTTACACCTATTCTTGATTTTTTTTTTTTTAGCTATTTTACAGGATAAATTCAGCACCACATCTCCCCACATCTGCACCAACCAGGACCACAGGGGAGTCCATCGGAGAATCTTTTGTTAATGTTTACTGTTTGCCAGAAAATCTGTGATGAGATAAGAAATCATCTCTCATCACTGGGAATATTAAGGTGACTAATGCCAAAATATAATAAAAAATCTGAGATTTGATAATAGGACATTATTAATAGACAGCTTTAGTGATGCAGTTAGCAAATTTAGGAATTGTACAATCGCACTATTTCATTTGTCAGAAACATTCATGCAACATTTGCATTAGGACAGATATAAAACATCTGGGTAGAAACTTTTACAGGTAGGAGGTTAAAAATACTGCACAGAACTAAAAGTGTGACCCTTTATTAGAAGCTGAGTGCCATATCTTGAAATTATCAGCTTCTAACACTCACCTCTGAACTCAACTCGTAGATGTATTTGAATAAAATAAACCAGACAGATAGGCATATGCAGAGGGTGAGGAGAAAGAGTTTACCCCACTGCTAAGGTACACAAAATTACATCATGTACAACAGAGAAGTATCAATCCCTGCTATAAATTGTTTTCAAGCACTTTGTATTTTTCTTCCAATTCATCTACCAATACTTCAGCTGCCAGGCCCAAGCTTTTTGCCACAATAGACAAATAAACTATTATAAACAACAAACACCAGAACAGCATATATTTGATGAAATGAATATGTTTTTCCTTATGAAAGGCACCTTGTCCTTATAAACAAACAAATAACTAAGAAGACAAAATAGATGATGTTCAAGTAATCTCTAAAGGTTTAATGTTATGCTTTAACAAAAAAAAAAAAAAGCAAAAAGAACCCCACTGCCCTGCTACAATTTTTACGATTAAAAAACAGAAAACAACAGAGACTTTAGCGATAAAATCCAGTCAATTCAGGCTCTCTCTGTTTCATGTTAAGAATCTGCCAACTCATACAAAAAAAATTTGCATTTCAAAATGAAACAAGAAATCCCTCTCTACCTGCTTGAAATTAAAAGAAATCCCAGTGGAGCTTGTGAAATATGCCCATTGTTTAATGACCTTCTAATACTAGTGAAAGAACATCCAAGAACATTGCAGAGAATTCTGGTCTAATCAGGTTAATGATGGAAGCCAAGGCCAGGACTACAGCAAGCTGTTCGTTAGCATTTGATATTTCTGGCAAATAAACTCACTGCTGTTCATCCATTAAGTTCACATCCAACAAATAGTAGCAACTGCTCCTGACAATCAGTACAGAATATTCTGCTCCCATATCAAATTCCACTGCTGTAAAGAAGTCGTCCTTGGCTTGAAAGAGGAAGTCAAGCTGTTTTCAATGGCTTCTGTTAAACCAGTACAGCAGTAAAGCTCCAGCTGAACAGGGCAAAAAAAGTGTGATAGGAAGAATCTAGGGATATTTTATTCTTCACTGAGATTCAAGACAAAAAATAAATAAATAAATAAATAAAAACATTATTATTTTCTCAGCCTTCATACGGAGATGATGGTTCAGTGATCATGTTCTGAACATGACATTATTTTTCATAAGTACTGTTCAATCTACCATGTGCAAGATTTCACATTTCTGCCGGCCTTTAAGTCCCAGTTTTATGTCTCCCTTGCAATCAGTATGCACTGGTGAGCTAAATGGTCATAATCATGCTTTCTAGGGCTGATCACTGACCAGCTTTAAAAGGCCCAGAAGAGCTGTTTTCTCCAGCTGGATTGTCAATTAAAGCTATCTCAGCAAACATGGTATATATGAACGCTCAATTTTGAGCCATTCACCTAGAGGTTATAGGGAAATGAAAGATCTGCCAAGGTCCGATTGAGATGTGTATAAAACTGATGGCCTGTTCGGCCAGAAGTTATTATTTCCCTGTTCACTACAGGAGTTCCTGAGCTGCAGGCTGGCAGACCTTATTACAGTTTGGAGCTGCAAAATGCCTCAGACTCCTCCAGGCACTTAGTAGTGTCCTAATTCCCTTTGCAGCCAGTAGAGTCCTGTATGACATCTGTCACTGACAGCCTCCAGAAGCTGCTCAGGTAACTTCTGATTCCTAAGGCAGCAATGGACTCTTCCCCTTGTATGGGGAGGACAATGCAGAGAAGAAACTACTCTCTTAACTCCACCTGAGAATACCACTATGCCAGCACCCTTGGTTTCTCAGCATTGGCTGATGCATTGGGTTCAAAGAGTCAGAATAAATGGGGTTACATCAAGCTGGTGGCCAGTCACTAGGGGAGTTCCCCAGGGCTCCATTTTAGGGCCAGTTCTCTAATGCCTTTGTAAATGAACTGGATGTAGGACTCAAACGTGTACTAAGTAAATTTGCAGATGATACTAACTTAGAAGGAACGTTGACTCCCTTGAGGGTAGACAAGCCTTGCAGAGAGATCTTCACAGACTAGGGGGCTAGGCAATCACCAATTTTAAGAGATTTAACAACAGCAAGTGCCAGATCTTGCACCTGGCACCTGACAACCCTGGATATATATAAAGACTGGTGGGTGAGTGGCTGGAGCAGCCTCATGGAAAGGAATCTGGGGGTTTTGGTCAAGAGCAAGTTGAACGTAAGTTAGTGGTGTGCCCTGTCAGCCGAAAGGACCAGCTGTACTCTGGGGTGCATCAAGAACAGCATTGCTAGCCAGTCGAAGGAAGCAGTTGTCCTGCTGTGCTCTGGTAGGCCTCAACTTGAGAACTATGTGCAGTTTTGGCTACCACAATATAAGAAAGATATAAAACTACTAGAGAGTGTCCAAATGATGGCTACAAAGGTGGCGAAGGGTCTGGAAGACAAGACATATGAGGAGCGGCTGAGTTCCTTTGGTTTGCTCAGCCCAGAGCAGAGCAGGCTGAGGGGAGGCCTCATGGAGGCCTGCAGCTCCCTCACGAGGAGAGCAGAGGGGCAGGCGCTGAGCTCTGCTCTCTGGGGACAGCGACAGGACCCGAAGTGATCGGCATGGAGCTGGGACAGGGGAGGGTCAGGCTGGGTGTTAGGGAAAGGTTCTGCACTGAGAGGGTGGTCGAGCGTTAAAACAGGCTCCCCAGGGAAGTGATCACAACACCAAGCCTGCCGGAGTTCAAGAACTGTTTAGACAATGCTCTCAGACACAAGATCTGTTTTTTAGGTACTCCTGTGTGGAGCCAGCAGTTGGACTTGGTGATCCTAGTGAGTCCCTTCCAACTCGGGATATTCTATGATTCCATGTATGATATGGACCATATCTACGCTGTACAGTGGAGCACTCCAATTAGGTTCCCTTAGAGGGCTACACTGAAACTGCTTTGGAATCCAAGCCACTAGCCTCTCCATGGCAGTAAACACTAGCTTGGATGACTGCTAAGTTAATTCCTTCTATTGGCACTCAAGACCTACTTAGCTCTTTTTGAGGAAGCAGAAAAACTATCACTCAGCTTTAAAATGCAAACCTTGTGTGGGAGTCAGCTTGAAGTGCGCACACACACACAAAACAACTGAAGTATAGCAGAAAGATCAAAAACTGTACGGAAACTTCCAATAGACAAATACCATACTTTGAGCATCGCCCACATTCACTGTCCATATGATGTCCCTAAAATCTTGAAGTGTTTGGAGTTATCCAAGCCCCTCAGCTTTTAGTTAAGGAAAATAAAGTGTTTATAGTTCTTCACAAAGCATAAGCAGAATGCACCTATGCACTAGCATGGAAAGGGAAGCATAACAAGACAGAAAGCAGAAACTGATGGCACTGGTGATGAAATCAGATTAGAGTAGGAAGGCACAAGATCACAAGGTGCTACCATTTTAGAACAAGGGAAAAGAATCAAGACTGGATTGTAGATTAACTGGTTGCAGTAAATAAAAATAAGGTAGAAAAACAAAAAGCAGATGGAAGTAGCAACATACTTTGGTACATTCTAAAACATTCATTACAAGACCGCCTGCAGCAGAGGCTGAAACCTCATTACTCATTTGTACTTCTCCGCACCAAATGTGTGATATTTACAGTTATGATTAAAGTATAGACTAGCTAAAGCTTGGACCAACGCCTGCTTTTGTTCTTTCAGAAGCACTTGAGCCATCTTCAGGGTAAACAGATATGACTAAAATAAAACATACAATGTAGAGATGCTAAGAAGTAGCTTAACTAGCAAAGCTAGCACAAATGGGATCTAAAGAGAGAAAAACATTAAAAAATAAGAGATGAAAACAGTCTGGTGGCAAACACTTCGGATGTGGTACACATTCACATCCAGTGGGCCAGTTAATGAAATGACCCATACAAAAGAAACTGTTTTCTAAAAGGAAAATTACTGCCTGACACCAGCTGAATCATTCCTCCTACTGTTTGCTGGAGGTTTAAGCTGTACCACAGCCTACACAGAGAATAAAGTTTTCTCTTACTGTGGTTGTTACGCATTAGCCCTGAAGAAAAGGGGAAATAGCAGGCCATACTGAGCTCTAATTGGAATTTTGGTATTAGGACAAAGGTACTAAAATTTTTATAAAGCTTTCTTAATGTAACTCAAAGCACTTGTTCAGTGAAGGCTGGCTGTGAATCAGGGCAGATTCTTAGTTGCTAGTAGTGTTTCAGTATACTTCTCAAATACATACGTGAGCTGGCTGAACACCTGTCAATTGCAAAGTAAAAAAAAAAAAAAAAAAAAAGTAAAAAAAATTAAGGTTGTAACTGTGCCAGGAAGTGTGTGCAAGGGAAGCAGAGGAGGAAAGGTTGCTGAATAGACAGAGGCCAAAGGGAATCATCTGGCTCCTCATGGGAGAGGTGAGAAACTAGCAGCTGAAAAAAGAGCTAATCAGAGTAGGGCTTTTTAATCTTTCAAAACGAAGTGGAAACACAGTTGCTGATGGAAGAACCTGTCTCTTTAGTACAGTTAATCATGTTTTTACTGCTGATTTGGTGGGTTGAAGCAATTTGCCATAAGGACATGAGTGCCAGAGCTGATACTGTGTGGGTCAATTTTAAAATCAGGAATGAGCCTAACTAGCCCTTTCAGCAACAGTGAGTTGTTGAATCAGCTCACATTGGATCAAATATTGTCTAGCTGCATCTTAAACTTCACCATCCTTGCATGCTTCTGCATTTACCAGCTGTCAAAAGAGAGATCTGATAACAGAAGTCTAATACTACTTGAGCAAGAGCTGTCTGTCTCCACTGAAAATGAGCTCTCTCTTAACTTTATGATTCAATGCATTCAGCTCTTTGATTGACTACTTTTAGGAGCAATTGTCCCAATGATTACTAGCTAGAACTTCCCCTAAGTCTCAGTGAGAAGTTAATTAGTTTCTGTCTAAAAAAATTAGTGTCATGCTATGTTAGACTCTTACCAACCCAATGCAAAGCCCAGTGAGTCATGTGAGAACAGGCATCGATTCTGCTGGCTTTGAAAAAGACACTCTACAAATGACCCCAGGTTATCTGAGTCAATACTTTATTTTTCCAGATTTACAGCTGACCTTCTTTGCCATTCTTTATTTTATATTAGCACATGGAAAAAATGATAGATTTTTATTTTCTTTCTCTCTTTTTGTATGTTAGTTGGGGTGTTTCACACAGCAAATCTAATCAGGTGTTTAGAAAATCAACTGGCGTATGAAAACATTAACAATGTGAGGAATACCTGATTGCCTGGTGACAGGAGAGCAAAACAAAAAGAATAACATAGCTTTAGAAGAGATAAGCACAGAGTAATATGTATAATTTACAGAGGTCTCCATCAAATGACTCCAAACACACGGGTACATATCTATGCTGTTTCCCACAGAAAATGCCAAAGGAGTTTTCCAGAGCTAAATGACTACAACCTTTTCTACAAGTGAATGCTTGCTAGGAATTAAGGAGTCTTACACAATTATCTACTGTATTAATGCAGATAACATGTCTCATGTAATCCAAGCAGCCCTTAAAAGAAGCATTAAAAAGTTTATATTACCTTCGTAGGTCTGATAATTATATTTTTTCATATATTGGATACATTCTGGATTTTGTCTCTTTTCATTAAAGGTTAGAAGCAAAAGCAAATCAGTATTCTACATTTACAACAACAAAAGGACACTCAAAAGAATCAACAAAATGGGTTGCTGAAAACAAATTGAACTGCAAAGTCTGCTATAGACAAAACTCAATGAGATTCAAAACTGTTATGAATGTATCCGTGGATAGCAGACTTACCCAGTGTTACTGTAATTAATGATAATTAATTAGGAAGATTGATAATTAGGAAGGAAGATTGCAACTAGACAAACTATGAAGTACATTCTCTAGCTGTTAGAGATCAGGATTAGATGTGTGTATGGATATGTACCTGGGTACGTCCACCCACTATGGGCCTTTCTGAAGAATCTGTTTTTGGGCACTTCTAGAGGCAGGATATTGGACCGCCTGATTTTATCCAGGATGAAATTTCTGTGATCCTACAAATTTCTTAAGTAAATCAGAGTATGCTTCCAACTTTTGGTTAATGGGAAATTTTTATGAACTTATTATTTTTTTCCTGAGGTTTAAACATTATTTAATCAAGAATTAATACTGTTGTGATCTAAAAGATGCACCTTAAAATGCATACTCTCTCTCTCTATAACACCCCATATATATAAAAATGAGAAAACAAAGGAAAAAGCAACTAGCCTAAAACTAATCTTGTGTTTTTAGGGAAGTAGAACTATTTTTCAAAGTCTTGGTTTTGAGCAACTCAGGCTCTAATAATGTAAAAGCCACCCTGTTCTTCACATTTATATCTGGTAATTTCCCCAAATCCCACTTTCAGTTGTCCCTAGAAGATACTTAACAAAAAAGAAAGGTGACTATCTTCTGGCATCAATCTACATTGTATACTACCTGTGCTCTGCTGCTCATGCTCCCTTCCAGTGTAATTATTCAATCCCATTTCACTAGTGAAAGATGTCTCTCACTGCACAGTACAGATTTTAAAATCAGTTTTTGAATGTTCATATATAGAGCTTTTATTTGCCTGTTTGTTATTTAAAAATAAAACCATTTAATTACCACACTTAGAATGAGGAAAAGTTTGAATGACATTACAATCAAGTTGTCTTTTTTGAGCCAGTCTAAAACAAACAGGACAGAGCGATACTACACTGATATCATAGCATTCCATTCACATACCAAACCAAAAACCTACAGTCTTTGAAGGAGGGGAAAAAAATGCTATTCTATTTTAAGTTCACCATTTCATTAGTCTTTTCACCTAGTCATATTACAATAGCTTTAATTATCATGGACACAATAACACTACAGAATTACTAAGTTACAGAATTATTATTAGTACTATTAGTAATAGTACTATTACTATTACTAATACTATTACTAATAGTACTATTAGTAATATGGTACTTATTACTAAGTACAGAATTACTAATTATTATATTAACCTTGTACCCAGACACATTTCCAAGTGATCCACAAACTCAGAACAAAAGTGAATCCTTATTTTCAAAAAACTTTGCAACCCTAGTCCTGGTTTAATATTAGTGGAAAAGCATATACAGAATCATCTGCTGTCTAGGGCTAGGCTCTATGACTACGCAGAAAAAACACACAGCTTATCATGATGCAATGAACTCAGTTTACTGGCAGTTTAACTTTTGCCAAATATTTCTGAGGGCAGATGGAAGTTTAAAGAATGACTGGCAGAACGTTTGGTGAAAGCCTCCCAGGTATGGTGCCCAGGTGTGACAAAGCCCAAAAGGACTTGGCAAAGAAGGCTGATCAGATTCAAGAATAAAACTCTTTGGTGTGAACAAAAGAGGATAAATTGGGCAGGGTGAGAGCCTTGAAAGTGAGGACAAGTACCTTCTCTTTGATGCAATGGAAAAATCAAAAGAGAGCTGCAAAAAACTGTGAAAGATGAGCTAGAAAAATTGTCTCCTTTCTTCTGTATGGATGTGTAGGGAGAAAGATTGCATTCCTCCAGGCAAGAGAAAATGAATATGTAGTAACCCAGGTGTGACCTGAGGAATCTAGACAGCAATTTTGGCTTTGAGAACTGACTGAAAAGGTAGTGACTTGGAGCTGCAGGGCAGAATGAGACAGCACAGTTCAGACATAGGTAGGCTGTGAGGATCTGCAGAGATGTCTGAAGATCATGATGACTGTTTTTGTTGTTGCCATTTTAAAATAGACCAAGAATCTTGCTTTAAACTGAATGAGTCTGAAAAAGAATAAATTAAGGAGGAAACAAATAGGGTACTTGAAAACATATTAGCTGGACATCAGCTGGGACCATTTGGTTCTGTCGTGGTTTTGACAGTGCTGACTTAATTTTCATTCTTATATTAATTCATCAGCATTTTAAGTTTCATTCATTTATGAGTAAAAATAGAAACTTCTTTCTCCCCTCCTCCCCCCCCCCCCCCGAAAGAAAAGATCCAAGATTTAATATAAACAAATTATTTTTGAAAATAACAGCATGTATTTAGTTTATGCTGGTGACTTTTTACTTTTTTTTTTTTAACATATGTTTTTCATATGACAAGACCATGTTTTTTAATGAATTTATCAGTGTGATTCAGTGTAATCCAATCCAGGTATATAAAGAGAACTATGTATAATGCAGAAAAGTGCTAAAACAGAACTCTTCTGAAAAGGCATTTGGTGTGATTCTGAAACTTCAGGAAACTGAACCAGAAATCTGAAGCAAGAAACAGAAATCTAAAACAGTGCTACAAATCCCAGTGGGACAGCCATTTGTAGATGTGAAGTATTCCCACCACAAATCTTAGTGTTCATGCATTATATAAAACTAAATGTTCTTCTGGGAACAAATAGCGGAGAAAAAGGAATCTTATAGATTGTCCTGAATCATTAGAGCATTATTGTTCATTCTTGCATAGTTTAAAATCTCAGAGCATTATCATTTTGAACCTCTATTTTTAGGGATACTACCATTAGGCTTAACTATGCATGTTTAGTTGCAATTTGGCATGCAAGGTATAAGCCCAGAAGCGAAATTATTTTAGTTAATTGAAGGGGAGAATGTAATCAGCGAGATTCATTTCTAATTAAAATCTGCAAAAAAAATAATTAATTCCAAATGCTTTCTTGCACAAAATAGCTCCAAATCAGATAGGGATATAGGATGCATAATTCAAACTTGAATACAAGCTTGAAATCCTCTCCAGAAATTTCCAGGGTATTTACATTCAGATTTTGGACTGGGAACAGTTTCTTCTCAGTCATTTAAAAAGAAGAAAAAAAAGGGGGGGACACTCATATACATACTAAAAATATGGCTTGAGACCTTTGGGAATTTGAAACTGTAATATGAGTAAGAGGGCCTCAGTTCGGATTTGAAAGATCCACAAAGCTATGAACTTATCATTGTACAACAACTTCATTCATATAACAGAAATACAAACTGTAGGCATAAACAGGGCTTTGAGAGGTAATCCCCAAGATAATTTAGTCAAATGCTTCAGGATTTTTATCAGTAGGAAGTCTTCCTTTGTCTAATTTAAATCTTCCTTACTGTATTTTAAGATCATTTTTGCTTATTTTACCCATTCCACAGTGGTAGAATAAGTTCCCTTACTTTTTTGTATACATATCTCCTCTTCATCCTAAACATCCCCATTTCCCTTCTTCCTTCTTTTCCTGAAAGTTATGCTGATTTCCCTTTGAGTTTGTCTAAGCGGTTTATATTTCACTGTAGTGCAGTACCCAGATCAGAACATAATAGCTAATCCTTCTCAATGCTGAGCTCAGCAGAAAATGATTTCGTAAACTTTGCAGGCTGCAAAATATATCATGGGTCTGAGCACTATATATATATATATATACACACACCTTATTGTGATATAGCGTGTGGATAATTTTATGATGTGATATTTGTTAATTACAAGTTATGTTAATTCCTAAATTGCTACATCCTTTTCCAAAGGATTTCAAATTTTATTTCATTCTGTGAATGAGCAGGTTATCAAAGTATAACAAATAATTCTTCAATGGGGACAAATACAATGCACTTTTCACCAAGATCTTGAATTTGTCATTCTGAATTCTCCTACTGTTCTTTGGCATATTCTCAGCTCCTTTCACATTGCTGTCAACTGCAACTTTAATAAGCATTAATAAAAATACTGACTAAAGCCAAAATTAATGATTGAGCCTTTTAGAGACCTGTCACAGTAGAAGAATGAACTGAGCAATAAATAAATTATATAGAGAAATAAATTAAACATATATATATGCTTCACCAACCTGAGAATTAGACCCTGTACTTCAAGGTGTGTCACAACAGGGCCAGCACGAAAGTAAAACTAGAAACATTCTGCTATTACTTCATCCAAAGAGCCTGCTATACAGTATTAGAAAAAATAAGATTAGCTGTACATGATTTGCTCCTTACAGATCTATGCTGGCTGTTACTCTTTTTTTTTTTTAGGAGTTTAAAAATAGACTGATACTTTCAGTTCTTTTAAAGAAATTCAAGTTAAACTGGCTGGTCTATAGTCTTCCTCTTTTTCTTTTCTTTTCTTCCCCCCCCCCTCCCCCCCCCCCCCCCCCCCCCCCCCCAACTGATAAATCTTGTACCTAACCTTCCCATGTATAACCTATGTTCTGGACGTTCTCAAACATAATGTGCTCATCCACAAATTCTAATTGACTCAACTGATTAAAATAAAATAATAAAAATAGACACACCCTTCCCTGCAAACAAATATAAACAGTGAATGTTCTGTGGAGATGCTTTCTTAATGCTATTATGGGGGTATGCTATTCTTCTGAGGCTGGTAAAACCATAAAATAGCATTTCTTAGCACATAAGTCAACGTGCTAGGTCATCTGCTTATGTACCTCTGGCACTCTCTGATCTCTTTACTACTTAACTTCAAACTGGATTTGGTGGTTTTGTATTGTCAGTCTTTCCCTAGATGATCCAGAAAGTATGCTCTAGCAATGCTTGAAAACCCAGCTTGCTATTCATCATTACTTCTGAGATGGCAGCACTGAGTGACTGCTACCGTGAGAGGTCTATTAAGGAATGAACTAGTACAGTTCTCCAGCAAGATACAAATCTGCTGATCCCAAAGTACAAGAAGTGTTAAATATTCAGAAGTTGAATGTTTAAGAAGTTGAATATTTGAATTCTGAACAAAGTTCAGCAAACAGATCTGCAAATAACCCATTACTCCTTGAATCACAACCTTTGGAAGCTTCTGCTGAGGTTACGGAACCTGTGTTTTAACCACTCAGCTGAATAAAGAATACGCACAGCTCTTCGGCATTATAGGACCCATCTGATACAGCCCAAATCAAAGGTTTTCCAGTGGAATGTGCACCTCCCTAGAAAGTTACCTCTGTATCTTAAAGAAGCAAGTGCTGGGGAAGAGTAACAGTGAGAGATCAATTTCTGAATTAGTGCGATGTGCTTCATTGCAAAGTTTCTTGCTGCTTTGCAAAGTAAAAGTTTATCTGATACTTTGCCATTAAAGCTTTATCATCTTGATAGAATAAATTGTTTTCTCACTACTGAAAATAAATAGTAGGATTATCAGAGACTGAGAAATTTGTTCATTTGAGATCAGGGGAGAAGGATATGGCTAGAGTTGGCTTTCAATTAAATCTCATATATTGATATGTTAAGTAAATTCAGTACTTTCTTAACTTAAAGGAACTCCAGGGCCTTCCTTAAGCTCTGATTTAATTCTAACTGAGGCAGAGGACTTCCATCTATTTTCAAATCCAGAAGACTGTCTTAAGTACATTTGTCCTTTACCCAAGATTTTAGGGATAAATAACATCCTTGACAGATTATAATTAATGGCTGTTCAAGCTATGTACAGCCTATGAGTTGATAATGTTGTAGTGAATGAAGTGTGAGGCAGGATGTCCTCTAAACAGATAGATCATGAATGAAGATCAGCAAAAGAATTTTTCTGCAATACAGATAATCTTCTAGACTTTAGAATCAGAGAATTACTAGTATAGTTGATCTCTTGCTCTTTAGCCCTTTGCACTTCCTCAGAAGATCCCTTTCAGGTTTGTATGAAAAGTCATTCTTCAGGGAAAAAAAAAAATATTTCCGCACCTGGAATGGAAATCGTTTGTCCTCTTACAGTAACCATGTTAAGTTTGTAAAGAGAAGATGAATAAAATACCATTCAGGACCTGTAAATTTACTTCTTCAGGGTTGCAGAGGAAAAAAAATGTGAGGACAAGGCAAACAGTTGGTTCAGTCCCATATCAAGAGGAACCTGGCATCAGGCAGATGGGTAATAGTTTTCCCCACAATGTAACTCTCCTGTTCTCTAGCCCTGAGGCATAAAGTTTAAACTCTGTCACAGAATACAGACTATCACTGATTCCAGTAGCACTTCAAATATTCAAAAATTGATTCCAGTAGCAATTCAAATCCTGAATTACTTTCATAATTATACGACTCCTTTTTGAAACTTATACTCTTGGCCTTGGCCACCTCCTATGCAATAGGTTTTGCAGTTCAGTTACACAGTGAGAAAGTATGTCTTTTTAACTGGACTCATGATTCCCATTATTTTAAAAAAAGAAATCATTGAATGTTCCCATGAAACAAAGCCAAGTTTGCTCTTTAAAGTCAGCAGAAGACCAGTGGAGTTTGTTGCACCGTGCCAAAGACATAGGTCCAATCCTTGCTTTAGTTACAGAAAGAAAAATCTTGCTAATCTTAAACTAGGGTGTGCCCTGCCCATTTCATATGACTCACGAGCACTGTGGGAGAAACAAGGCAGCCAAGTGTGAAAGAGAGCAGCATGAACATTGCCACCTTCAGAAGGCAGTATAACTCTTGGTTCTGTAAGATATCTCATCAATCCTTGATAACAAATAAAAGTCGAAAAGATAAATAGATCTCTGTCATTTAAAACAAACAGCACTTCCTTTGACCCAGACTCGTCCTATCTTCTGCTTAGCAACTAAATTAGGAGCCTAATCATTCATTGGCTCTACATTCAGCAAAGAAATAATCTTCAGCAGGTGACTCAACCTATTTTGTATGTTAATCTGTTGCTAGAGGTGACTGTCAACCCAGAGCGTTCTCCTTAGGTGAACTGATACAGTTCAGGTTGGATGAAATCATAGACCTGATCCAAAATTCTCTGAAACTACAGAGACTCTCCCTAGAGTGTCTTCAAGTCTTATACTGCAGACAGATAGTACAAAAGTTAGTTTAAATTAGAACATCAAGCTTATGCAGTACACAGCTCGCTGCCTTCACAAAACACAGGCTGTCCCCAGCACATTCAGAGGAGGCTCTGCATTTCTGCAGCTCTGAGTCACATTCCACAAAGGCCAGCTGGGGAGATGAAGTGCAGCCGTTTGTCCTTCTGCAGTGTGGCCTCAGCAGCTCATGTGAGCAGCTCTAGCTCTCTTTCTGTTGGATCTTCCTTAACCTTGTTCTTACATACTTAGAAAGGAGCAGCTTATCAGAAGAACAGATTGATTTACCACATGGGATAATGCAGAGTGAGATTGTTTTATTTTATTGTTTTGAAAGGGAGACATTATTTAGCTCTGTAATAAAAAATCACTTTGGTAATAAGCATATTAAATATCTTGCCTAATTATATTTTAAATGTTTTGTAAAGAATTCTGTTCTTTTGTTCTCTTATCTTTTTCCTCTCTCATCCACAAAGTATATTTATGAATTATGCATGCAAACATAATTAAGAACAACAATTGGTGAATTGTACTCTAGTGACATTGTTCTGTTTTTCAGTATCTTACACTATTGTAAGAGTAATTAGTTTATGCAAGTGGCAAAGGTTCTCGCATATAATTACGACCAGTCCAAAGTTTTTTAGTATGCCAAATGCACTGCATGGGGGAAACCAGTTTTGTTATCCGACTCCTGCTTATTTCTGAGTGATTTATAGGCTAATCTTCTGAACTGGAGAAATATTGACCAGGTGTGTAATTGAGTTAAATTCTAATGGGGTATGGGTTAGAAAAGGTACTGTTAAGATTATAAATATTTGATCCATATATCATAAATTGTTACCCTGGATTATGAACTCTGACAAGTTACATTATTCAGTCTTCTATATGATACAGATAGCAGTATTTTGAATATTCTAACTAAACTGTATTTGTTTTTTGTCCTGTTTTGAAAGGAAGCATAAAAGAAGAGTTTTGCCCACATATGATCTGAGATCATCCTGTTGGAAATTGTCAGGAAAGTATTCTGAAAATGTCAGAACTGAATTAGTCTTCCAGTTCAACTGTAATCAGATCTATGGTTTTGTTCAAGTCGGTTTATTATCAGTACACAAAGATCTTTCTAAGGAATCACTCAGTAGGCACGAAGTGCATGAACACTGTCAGCAAGCATACATCATTCACTTCCATAAGGGAGTTACCACCTATGCAAGATTTGCCACTAAAATAAACAGCTCATTTACCAACTCTGTGGATGAATTAGTTCTAATATCTTGCTTTTATTTCCTCTTATTGTTCATCTGGTGGATTATTTATATAAAATAAAATGCTACTCAGGCACATTAGAAATCTATTTGCTTATAACAAATTTGATGCACAAAAACTGAAAACGTTTTTATCTGGCACATGAAGGGGTTGCTTGTCAGTTAATGCAGCTAGTGCAGACTTCACTTATGAAAAAGGGTGTCCATATGTACGCTACTTAGGTCTATGTGAGTAGCAACTCAGAGCAGAGCTGGAACCTTATTCTCAAGGCAACTAGAAACACCCATACAAGATTGTGTTTAGAGGTCTGAAGTGTAGTCTTCGAAAAAGAAAGTCATTGAAACACACTGTCTTTAATGATATAAGGGATATACATTGATCAAGTCTGTACAAATCACTAGCCACCTTAAATCAGTGCAGAAATTGTGAATTGTCAGAACTTAATGGCTTTCAAAGTGAAGTTTTCTTTCATTATGGCATTAATCCAGCACTTCACTATCTTGTCCTTTTTTTGCCTTACTCATTCAAGCTTGATTTTATGACTCTTGGTTTGAGTCACAAGACCTTAAATAGGCATACAGTATCTCTACTACACCCCACAAAATACAGACGGGCTTTATAGTATATTGTTCTGATCAACAGTAGCTCAATAGTGAAGCTGAAGATAAAATGCTATTAATTAAGACTCAGGATTGTACTTTCCCTTCATAACCTCAGGTTACGTCACAGATTTGTTTTCCTCAGAGATTTCTACTAAGGTTCTGCTTTAAAAATGGTTTAATAATTCACATAAGCATAGGCCAAAATCGTGTGAATTATGGGTGTAAGTGCACAGCTACTCAGTTCTGTGCTATGTTGTAAAGCAGTCTATTGACTCCAACTACAAAGCAATCTATACAAGCATTTATGAAAACATTTCATTTGTTAAACTTTTGAAATGGTTTCTTAAGAAAAGCTTAGCATAAAGTTTGTAAAGAAAGGGCTTTAGAAGAAGTCCTAGTTCAGAACAGTCTCTGATGAAATCATGATCATTCTTTGTTACTCTATTTAATTGACTAGATGACAAATTGTTTTCTATCAGATGTATATATCTTTGTTGTTGTTGTTATTTCCTTAGTTTGCGAAAAAGATCCAGAGGTAGAAAAGGGAGATTAGTGTTCACTTCAGCTTGAAAAATCTACTTTGCTTTATTATATAAAATGTATCCTGGTGATGTTTTACTCATACAATGTTTTGTACTCTCTCAATGAGATTCCAGGCAAATCTATGTGCTGGTCCTTAATTGCTAGATTTCGACTGGATCACTTAGTGATCAGAGAACTATTTCCAGAAGACAGCACTGTTTAAGTCATGATGTAGTGGGAAATAAATGTCATATATTCAACAAAGTAACTAGACATTTTAGAATTATATAAAACATTAAATGAAACAATGCTATATTTTCTATCTGATTATATCACTGTGACAAGCAGAATCCAAGAAACGAGAGGGGTTTATCAGATCACTTTTCCCTGCTCACTCATTCAGAGAAGCTGCTGAAGCTCTCTAAACTATCTTAAAAAGCAGGTCTATTATATAGCTTATATAGCACGCAGACAATGCATTTTCTTTTTCACATGCATTTTGTGCCACTGACATCCACTAGAAGCATTCAACAGTGAGAATAAGTCAAACAACTTTAAACCTGACTACTCCTGAATAGTTTCATTACTAATTAACTTGTATGGGTTAACTGTTCCTTCCTACACAGTACTGATGCCAGAGTTGCATTTCCTCACTTTCAGTCTCCTGCTATTCCTATGACCACTCTTGTTTCATTTTGCTTTGCTTGTAAGAATTCCCTTTTCAAAGTCTATCTAGAAGCATTTAAGGCATGAAGAAAGTCTTTCCAGCTCTCCCTCCAATCTCAACATAGCTTGTTGATAGTGCTTCAGTGCCTTTTATATAATAAAATGTACTGAACAAAAAAATGAAAATGGCATTACATGTATGATCATTTGCTATACTGCTGGTGCATTATAGTTTCCTTAAGTGTGCTATCATTCACTTATGTGCCATACTAGCTGCACTGAGATCCAAGTGTTACTGGGAAAGGAGGTGAAAAATGAAAAGAACTACTTGTAAATGATACTCATATATATACATATATAATATATACACACACATATATATACATAAATAAAAACAATCTAGAATTAACAATTTATGCCAACAGGCACATTAAGGAGAATACTGTATTACCATGCTTTAGAGGCATTAACTACTATCTTACAGACCAGAAAAAGAAAAAAGGCAGAAGGGTGATTACTTCCTATCTGTCTACTCTGGTGGTGGTTTTGTTATTGTTGGTTTTGATTCTTTATTTTCCAACCCTTCCTTGAAGGATTTAGTATAGGCAATACTGGAAACCGGATGCTGGACCAGATAGAAGCCGAGTCTGGTCCAGCATGGTAATTTTTACAGGCATCAAGGATTCTGGGCTGGGAACAAAAGTGGTTTGCAATCTCCCCTTTCATGGTTTGAAAAGACAACATTTTTAAGAGACTTGAACTGAGTAGCTCCACCAGCTTGCTATGTGTCTTCCCCATTTGGACCTACTTCTTCATTAAAAACAGTATTTATTTAATAATTTATTTTGATGTAATGTAGAAAACTTCATTGTGATTGATAGCTTCCTATTGTCATTAAACAGTGATAGTATATTATCAGGAAGAGTTTTCTGAGAATACAGTGCTATTCTGTCATAAACCACCACCAGGAAGCTAGCACTCAGGCATGCATTGTAAGGTTTATTTAAAAGAATCAAAATTTCTTAATTGAGACACAAAATTCATATGCAGAGCTGGAATAAGGATCATCATGGATGCTGCTCAGAGGGGCCCATAAGTACTATAGGAGAAAATCATGCACTGAAGTTTTCATGTCACTGAATGATTGCATTGACCTGGGAATCATGAATTTTTAGAAAAGGAAGAAGAGATGAGCTTTCTCCCTCAAACCCACAGCAGATTTTGCATATAGCTATATAAGTAAAGCATGTATAATCATATATATTTACCTATACAATTTTTTGGTATAACACTGCTTATATGTTATGTACACATACACGTCTTTATATCCATAGGTTATAACCCCATGTATGTACTATATAAAATTAGTTTCAAACAAAGAAGGTGAAAAGCTTTGTACAGCATAAATCTCTTTATATGTTTACACAAAACAGTGTGTACAGTGAGATTTAATATTGAAAAAGTATTTAAATGAATGCCCTAACTGAGGTGTATTATATATTGGTCTACAACAATGGCACTAATATAGAGATAAGAGGCATGAGCAAAATAGCTGTGCTAACTTTGCTTTTTAATAAATCTTTGTATGGGGAAGAAGAAGGGAAGGAAAGGATACAGCTGAAGGTAGGCAGCCCCACTTCTCCATTGGAGAGCATGATTTACCTTTTTTCTGTCTGCCTGAGTGATTTCTTTGTTCACACACGCACAATAAACTCTGTCCTCACCTGCCATTGGCTGCCCAAATGCAGCATGTGTCACTGAACTCCAGCTTCCTTGGTCCTAGCAGTATCAGTATCGTTTACTGATATTTTTGACTAGGGATACTGAAGCGGTTTTCTTGTTCTCAGTGCACGTACTAACTAGATCGTTGCTGCAATGAAGAAATCCTGTTGGTTCTATTTCAATCTCCTCACCTCCCCACCACCTCCCAGCCAAACTCCCCACAAGTTCTCTATCAGCTCCAGCAGTTGTTCGTCACATAACTTAGAACACTCTCTTTTCAAAGTGGAGTTATGAAAGTTGGAGTTATGAAAGTAGGAGTTTGTCCAGTAGACTTCCCAGAATAGGCTTGTAACTCTCATGAGAGCACCAGCACTTGTGAGCCTTATTCTCTGGCAGGCTCAGAAATTCCTGCTTACTGTGAGGCTGCTCCACGTGGTACATCACTGAACACCACTTGTTCACCACCCCCCAACTTTTCCATTCTTCAAAGTATCTTTCAAGATGGGAAGACATCTCCAAAAGTAAGATGAAAGTCTGGAACCCACTTCTGCATTCAGCAGGAGTTTCATTTCTTCCAATATTAAGAAAATAAATGGATAGATTTTGCAGGTTGAAACTGCTCAATACACAACTCAAAGACATCAAGCTAAAAATAGAGCTTCAATTGCAGTACTTTAAGCTAAGTTCATTCAGCATTTCTGAATTTAGGAAATGTACATTATTTAAAGGACAATACAGTGAAGCCTGTTAAAAGTTAATAAAAGAACAGATTTGAATTGACAACATGGGTCTCAACCACCTAATCAAAACCAAGTCCTTCGCTTATATAAAGCAGTATCATTCTGTTGACTTTTCTGATTTGTGTTAGCTGAGGGTACAGTTCATACAGAACTTCTTTCAGTGTATCAACTTGCTAAACAAAATCTATTTAGAAAAACCAACAGACATCAGATATTCTTTATTATGAGGGCAGTGAGGCCCTGTCCCAGGCTGCCCAGAGAAGCCACAGATGCCCCATCCCTGGTAGTGCCCATGGCCATGGGGCTGGGGGCAGTCAGGGCTGGTGGGAGGTGTAACTGCCCATGGCGGGGGTTAGGACTAGGTTAGCTTTAAGGTCCTTTCCAAGCCCAACCACCCTATGATTCTACGTTGTTTGCACTTTAGAAGGATCCCAGACACTCTACAAGCACACACTTGAACAGTACATTTATTAAAAATTTATATGCAGCTGCAATGGAATGGAGAGTTCACTAGTAGAAGTCAGAGCTCCCAAACTTCCTATACTTGCATATAAATCTTCACAAACATCAACACACAAATTACATGCTAAAAAAACTTCATCCTTCAGGTTTACAGAAACACAATGTTGGTTGCATATAAGGATTATTTGATTTAGGTGCCTGGGTACAAAGGGTGAACTCAAGAAGCAAGTACTCTGGAGATGCTCTTCAACAGAGAAAGAAAAGTAGTACATGAAAGCACCTGAGCTCTGTTTCCCCCATGACTACTGATGCAGTCAACAGTGCTCTCAGCAGCACAAGCATAAACAAAACCCTGGAGGAGTTACTGTAAGCCCAACCTCACAAAAGAGCAGGAGAGAAAAGCTTTTCTATTCTCCAGGAATGAATGCAGGTCCCTAATACAGTCTCCCAGATTATAAGGTTACACTTGAAACAGAACATTCATAGCAATAGTATGTTCCTCCAAAGACCATATTTCTGATTTTAAGATGAGTAAGAAATTATCAGCAATATGGCATATGATGTGCTCCATATAATGTCTTTTTGCTTCTCTTTAATTTATCAAGTTCCATTCTTGGACATAGCATACCAAATCCATAAGCTATACATCACTGAATGTTAGCGTAGATTTATTGATTTCCACTAAATGTTTTTATTTATATTTAACAGAGCATGAATTGATTACAATAATAATAATTATTTAGAAGAACATCAGCATAAGCATGTCAGCAAGTCCTTTAGATAGTAATAGCAGATCTCCAGTGGATATTGCTACAGCAGGAATTAACCAGATCTTTCAAGCATTCAGGTTTGAAAGAGTTCTGGACACATGCAGTGTAGTGCATACTTATCCTCTACTTTATATTTTTGTATTTATATCTCATTTTAAAAGCAGAATATCAAATGCATAAAACAGATTTTTCATATATAGATTTACAGAAAACACCATAGTTCATATTCAGTAAATCCTATACAGGTTTTCCACAACCTAGATGAAAATTCTGAGGCCCATCTAACCCACTACCCCAGTTCATTAAAAAAAAAAAGACATAGTATTATGAACCATAATTTTATTATATCTCAAGCAACGAAAAATCCCTAATAATTATTTTCTCCCCATATGTGTAGCTTGAGTAGAATGCTTTGAGTCCATAAAGAATCATCAGAGATTACTGAGAAAACAACATGAAGTTTACATTCTGGATCTGTAATTTACAAAATAACATTCAGCAGTGAAAAAAATCCATTAAAATATTTAAAGACTTAAGATTCCTTAAGAACATTACTTTGGCAACTCTGAAATGAATGAGAAGGCTTGGGTACAAGACACACTGCCAAGCTGTCTGGGTTTGAATCAAAATTTAAAATACTAGTATTCTTTTACCTAAAACTTTGAGATAAAACTTGAAATGTAATCCAATTCATACACTGAAGAAATTCCATGAAGAGAAGTATTTAGCAATATTTATTATGATTTTGAAACCCTAGCAGTAAATAACACTTCTAAAAAGCAAATATTTTGGTGTAACTTACACAGGAGAAAAACATGTAGTAAACCTAGTCTGACAATTTTTTAGAACTTATTTTCTCTTTTCTTCCCTATCTTCTCTAAATACAGTACTTCAGAGAATTCTTGACTTTCTCCTCTTTGCTACACATTAAATTATGCACCAAAGTATTTGTTATGGTTCAAACAAATCAATATTTTGCAACCTGTTGCCTCACCAGGAGGCTGAGGAAACTATCAAGTGTTTTCTAAAATACAAAAAAGTCAGCAAATGTTGGTTATTTCATATGAGAAGAAGGGAATATCTTGTCAGTACCTTCTTCTAACATGACTGAATGCTCTACAAACTAATGTGAGTAGAAAGAGATGGAGTAGAAGTTTTTCAGACAGAAAGGATCCAGGAACGATTTAGGGCTATGTAACTTACTAGGACTCTATAACTCAAAGTTCAGATAAATTGGATTCTTTCTTTTGTTTTATAGGTCTCACAGATTTGCATCTAATATTTTTTCCACCAATCAACATGAAACCTGAGCATTTGACAGCTTTCAGTGTGTTCATCCCTCCAAAATGTTACTTTTCTTACCAGTTTACTGATGAGGAATGAAGCATAGATATAGCAGAAGACATGCCCAGCCACGTCTTTGGCAGAATAAAGTTCTGAACGGAGGTCAAGTCTTAAGCTTGATCTGGTCTTCAGTAGAACCTTCCTCCGCCACCCCCCCCCCCAAAAAAAAAAAAAAAAAAAAGATAAAAAAGGATTCCTCCCACTCCAGAACTTAAGGTTTTCTAAATGCCATTATTCCTAATCCAGATAAAACAACAGCAACAACAACAACAACAAAATCATTTTATCAAACACGTGAAGAAGGACTAAAGAATGAAAAGACAGTATATGCACTCCTTGTGGGTAAGTATCTTTCATCACACAGTAGGTAGATACCCAGAGAAGACAAGTCCAGGTGGCAGAAGCCCTTTGCCTCCATACATAAGGATCTGAATTTCTACCTCTTGAATGGTAAAATGCCAAGTCTGGTAAAAACACAAGTATGAGTTTTCATTCTCTAGCTGCTTTGTGCGCTCTGAACTCAGACCAGCTAGAAGGCTGACCAACTTAAAAGCAAATCAGCATCATCACAACCCTAACAAATCCTGTAGCTACAAGCACAGCTCTCAGACAAATGAATATTCTGGAAGTAAATGCACTGCATAATAAAAATGCACATCCCAAATGGTGCAAGATGAAACTGGATTCCTTAATAAATCCATTCTGTCCCAATTTATGTCAATGATTTGCATATAATAAAATTGTCTTTCAGCAAATAAGTGAAAGTAATAAACCTGTCATATGCAAAAACTGACTGCTCACTAAGGCTCTCTGGCAATTTGCTCACACAGAGGCAGATGCTATGGTATAGCACACTAGCTGCAGGAAACATTTATCTGTTGTGTGATAAGAGGGGGAACCAGAGAGTAAAGATTACCACCTTTGATTTTACAGCAGGCTAAATATTCATTGCAGAAGAAAGGAAAATGCCCTTTAAATAACTGATGCATTTGATGCTTGTTAAAAAAAAATCTGTGTATCTAAAATTATTTGAATTAGAATACAATTATGTTTTAAATTGGCCTAAAAAGGTTAAAGGCTGTTTTCAGAGCAGAGGAGGAGATTAATAAACTGAATATTTACACTAGGCACTTATTTTCTACAGAACGCTTCGTGTTGGTCATATTAATGAACAACTAGAGAATATCAAAGAGCAGAGTAATAATCTACACAGACAATATTTTAGACTATAAAAATGTTTTTAAAATGTTAGTCATTATAGGTCTTAAAATACTCATGCTCTCAATATACCTATTTTACAAATGGTTAAACTGACACATCTACCCCCAACGTCATGCTAAACCCCTGTTGCTATAAGATGTTCAGCAGAGTCCTTTCACTTAGCCAACAGGGTATTTACACAAAGCGTTTTGTGTTCTGTGTCAAGCCTTGAAAATGACACAATATTACATGAAATGAGTCATGAGATCTACTTTCTAAGGAAAAAAATGGAAAAATACTAAGGAAACACAGCTGGTACTGTTCCCACCCCCTTTCCTTCTCCATGCCTTGTGACCACAAGGCTGCTTGGAAGACAGTTCATACGAAGATCAGGTATGAGCATTGATGGTGTTAAATCATACAGACAAAAATGTTATTCATTTTGATACTTAATTTCCAGTGATGATTTTCTCCTTAAAATATTCTCTCTATTAAATCATGTGGAGTGAAACTAATTTGGAAAATGATAGTAAACATTCTGCATTTCTGAGGTTTGATCAAATAAGAAGAACTGAAAACTTGTGGGTGTTCCTACCTTCTTTTCTGCTCCCCTCCCTTAAAAAAAAAATAGCATTTTTTTAAGCTACTGTTGAAATACAGACTACATTCCTGAAAGCATATGAATTTCTTACACTTAAATTCAAAGGGCATTAGAAGAACAGCAGACTTTCAGTTTTCAAACTCCTGGGAAGTGAGATTTTTCAAGGGGTATGAAGTGATAATTACCACAGATTATGCCAACTATTTATATGGCTATGTCCAGCCAGAAAAGCAAATTTTCAACATGCCTGCTCTTAATGTACTACGGGTAAGTGCACCTCACAAGCAGGAAAAACAAAACAAACCTGTATGAGAATCCCCTCTTGTTAGTAGTGAGGAACAGTTGCTTAAACAAAGGAGCTGTCAGAGTACAATGAAACATTTTTGCCTTATCAGAAAAGAAAAAGAGAGTCAAAACTGATCCTGTCCTGGGTACATTAAAATCCTCAAACTCTCCTATTCAGAGCTGAAAGTGGCATTTATATGTCTATATAAATATATATTTTTTAAAATCCACTTTCTTCTGTAAAATTTATTTCCTGCAAAGCTGCTATACTTTTACATATTGACATCATGGTTGTAGCATGATGTATAATCTTTCATATTACCTGTACAGTGTAATATTTGTATTATTGGAAGTTAAACCCAAAGCAATTAAATTCATGTGTGTTACTGTAATTTATCTCTTCTGGTTATAATGAAAAAATAGGTCTCAGCTCTCCAGAGCTTCTCAGGTTGTACTGTTGTACATCAGCAGAGAGTTTGAACAGCCCTGTTTCAACACAACACTAAGAAATAACAAGACTGTTGATATTGTCTCTTCTAGCCATTCTCCTCTGAATTTGCACTATGCCCTGCTAGAGCTCTTTCTCCAAGTGACTGAAATAAGTACCTTGGGGTAAGAAACAAGCACCAAGCTCTAGGACACCAAGGCACACAAGTATCATCTTGTATGAAACATTTTGTTTGTGTCAGGCTTTGAGATCACCCTCCATAAGCATTGGGGTAATGAGCTTCTCTTCAATATTGTATATGCTGTGTTTTGTTTTTTCTTTTTAAAAAATAAAAGCACACAGATTGGATCTATTTCACATAGCAGCTGGGTATCTTTGAGAATGTGGCCTTCGTATTATGTCTACACTAGTTATTGAGATGGGGTACCCCACAGGAGACTGGTTACTGCTCCTAAATTCCTTTCCAGACCCAAGAGCAAATTACAAGTCTGCTTGAATCTGCAACAGCTGGCTGCAGCGCCTCTAGAGTCATGCGGAAAATAGATGCTACAGCATCTATTTCATTTTCTCTGCTTAACCCTTCTATTTCCCACTGTCACCCACGGGATACTCGTGTCACAGAAGTCGATGCATTAACTGTTTTTATAGAATCTATAAATGCCTAGCACATCCTTTCACTGTAATTCCTGCTATCCTCAGGCAGAGTTTCAGACTGAAAATTTGCTCTTTGTGCTGCCAGTGGGAGGCAAAGTGAAATAGGGAACCCACCTGAAATTTCTAAGGCATGTTTAGACAAATCTGTACTCTTGTGAGTTTGACTTAGAAGGATCTAGTCAAATAAAAGGGGACTCGTTTATTTTAAAAATCTTGCCTAATAAGCTGCACCTTGATGCAATTTATGTCATGGAAACAATACACAATATAGCTGGAGACTTTAAGGCATTTTCTGAACAGAATGATGGAGAATAGTATCATCCCCCACTAGTACAAGCAAGGAAATTTTTCATTCAATTTAACAGAGTTACATAGGTATTTGAAAAATTAGATCACAGTCTATTTCCTGAAGTGCTTAAAACCTCAGACTGTGAATCTGCCTTATGTGAATAAATAGTTCCTATTGTGAGCACCTCTGTATTGCTGAGTGATTCCCTAGCTGTTGCTATAGCTGCAAGGGAGCAGTTTATACCAAGATTAGCTATTAGATTGCAGTGGCTATTAGCACACAAACATGAGGAGACTCAAAAGTAGATACTACGCACATCAGAGGGATACACAGAACTGGGGAACGCCTAAAACAGAGTTATACCATTGTACTGAGACTATATTTGTTTTCATTATAAATTACTTAAAAGAAAAAAAATCAATTAATTAGACTGAGATTTCAGAGATGTCACACAATGCTTAAATTGACAAATAAAATTCCCTCTACCCTCTGGTCCAGAGGTGTATCACTACCTCAAGACTTTGGAGTTCCACATTTGTGATATTGCAAAACCATAACATAACCAGAACCATAACTGCTAATCAATTCTATTCGTCTCAAAAAACCACACCTGACCATTATAAGTCTCCTTTCATGTATTGACTTAAGTGGTGTTATTCCATCTTTGACAGATCAGTCAAAATTCAGCATCAGATTATGAAGCAAGAGCTTCTTCAGCAAATGTAAAGAATTCTGAAGCAGCTTTCTGTTTTCACACTTTTTCGTTTGTTCGGTCATCTGACATACAATGGTCAGCCACATTGACACAGAAATCCTTCAGTGTCATGTCTCCCTATGCTGCTAGCCAGCACACACTGGAGCTGGACAAATGGCAGAGGAAACAGTCTCCAGGCATCTTCCACCACTGTGATGTTTGGTGGTGGTTGGGTGAGGGGGTCTTCCTCCTGCTAGAGTTTGACATTCTAGAGCTTTTTGGCCTGGCAAGTATAAACGAGTAGACGGAGTAATTATAGTGCCTAAAACTTTGAAAACTCTTTCTTTCTGAAAAGATTTCAGGCTAAACAGCTATTTATTTAATCTTCAAAGAACAGAAAGGAAAGTAGAGCTGTTCTTCACAGGTTATTCTATGGGTTTTGAGCTCAGAAACATCAAATGCTGATCCTGAGACTCTTGTGTTGCTAGTTATGTTTAAATCCCTAGTCCAGCAGCCCACAATGTGTCCTGACTACATTGAAATGACTCATAACAATAAGGTTAAATGAAGTGCTCATAACAGGTGCCAATCCTGATAACACATAACATAGGCAGGAGAGACAGAAGGATTAACACCATTACATGAATGTTTTATACATCTGATAACATTATGCAGCCCTTTACTAGAAGCCATTCAAATTCTTAGAAGCAAAAGCCTAATAAAATGGGGATGACCCCATGGCCTGAAGAATAAGCAGCATAATGAATGATTCGTTCAGACTTTTATCAATTACGGTTTCATTTGCTAAAGGTATAAATTATGATCCCAGCTTCATAATGCTCAGTGGAAGTTTTGCACTGATTACAGATGCCCAGTTTGTATGTTCTCAAAAGAAAAAGGAAAGCAGAATGAATCCTTCCTTCCTGGCCCCTGAGCAGTAGCTGTTACATATGAGAAAGGGGGGGGGGGGGGTGAAAAGGCTTGGGGGAAAAGCATACTACATGCAAACTGCATATATACCAGCTCCTTAAAAGGCAAACTTCAGTGGATTCTGAGCCAGTCAAAAGGTTTCAGGATCAAAAGGTTTGTAACCCTGAAGTGAGAACAAGGATTCACATTGCTAAACTCTCACTGATCTCCTACTGTCTCTTTCAAGTGCCTAGGAACGCTGTACTTTAACCTCTGGCATTTCAGCAATGCTTCTCCACAGGAGCTTTCAAGAAACAAGCAGAAGTCACATGGACTGCCACTGAGATAATAGCACTTGATTTACTTCCACGCTTAAATTGTTCTCTGAATCAGGGGTATCGCTCATTGTATCAAGCAGGTCTCATAAAGCAGTACAGCTATTTTCAGACACTCCAAATTCAGCCTCAGTTTTATGTTAAGCTGTCCTACACAGCAGCTGGTGCTGCACAGGCCCCAGCTCAGCACTACACACAGGCCCTCACAGCGAGGCCCCTGCAGAGGCCGCACTCTGGCTTTGGGCAAGAGAGGGGGCTTAGGCTCGCAGTAGGTAAGCCTTTAATGATTTCGACATGGTTTACCAAGGGAGAGGAGACTGGAGAAGAAAAAACACAACAAGCCAAATTACCAAAAACAGCAACAAAAAACACTCCACAACCAAACAGTCCTTGAACTGCAAACTGTTGGCGATTTGTCGGCTACTGTGGGCACAGTTATCCTGTTGCTAGGCCTTCCCTCAGGCAGCTGCTGTGGGCCTCTGTGAAGCCAGGAGGGAGAATTCAGCTGGTGTTCAGTCTGACACGATGTGGCTGTTACTGTGTGGTAAAACAGAAACAAATGGTGAAGTAGTCAAAATTTTATGGCTGAACAATAACAAATAAAGCACACAGACCAGATCCTCAGCTGGGGGAAAAAAAGTAGAGCCACAATGATTTACACCACCAGTGTCTCACTCTAGCATGGCTTTTAATCAGTTCATCAGAATTGACAGCTTAACGTAAAATTAAAGCTTGTCACTAGAAAAGTAGCTGGGTTTTGCAAACAAGGAATGTTTTTTTCATAATTGATATTCTGCATAATCTATCAGCTCTCACAATGAATTTGTATTACATTTCCTTGTTCTTTCTAACAGGTATCCCAAATTACAGTTCTTAAAACTGAATCACATAGGGCTAGAACTGTGCCTACAGACTCCAGTCCAGCATTCCTCAGAACTGCAGGATGTATTTCTTAAAAGGAGATTTTTATCCAAAATAAGTAGTTTTAGTAATCACTGCTGTAATGCTTATTCAGGTATAGTTTTTAATGACCTCAGTGGTAAATAGCTATGCAACATAGTGTTGTGTCAATATGTTCTCTCATCCACTATTTTTAAGTATGATTGATTTAATAGTGGGGGGATGTTTTTGTAAAGGAAGTAAGATATATGGGGAATATATTCTCCCATAACCTCCTTGACTCTAAATTTAATACACAGATGTAAGCACACCTGGTTTCTGCTGGGAATAAGACCATGAGCATCTCGTGGAGAGGCATGGGGCCAGGTCCAATAAAAGACTTCACTACCTACATTTTAGGCACTGCAAAGTCTGTTCTTAAGGAAGTTGGTCCCAAAGTGAAATTCAAGATCATAAGAGGCTTCTAGGCTCTTCTAGGCTACACATTCTGGGAAGCATCTAAACCTCCGCACACTAGTGCTGGTCAGAACTAGCCAGTAGGAAACACTGAGCACAGAAGTACCTCTGGTTTCTAAGATTATTTCCCATCTTTTTCCAAGTACTATTACAAAATGTAAACAACAGTCTTACTGGTGGGGCTTGCCAGCAAGGACTTGCTACTTTCACTTGGGTACTTTAAACCCAAGGCTGTCCCTGCTGGTTGTTCCCCTTTTAAATATTGCATAACTTATTGCATAGTGACCTAGATTCAACAAGATAGAAGCAGAGTAGTTCTGAACACTAGAAATGCCTTAAAAGAATGCCCTGTTTGGACACAAATAGCTGTTAACTTAAAGGTAGGGCTCTTCCCTGAAAAAGAAAAGTGTTAAATGTCTCCAGCTTAAGGACAACAGTGAACTGTACTGTTCAGCTTTTGGGCAAACAGCTTCAGCTATTAGATGTTGCCTAAGGGAAGACAGAACCACAGAATCACAGAATTGTCTAGGTTGGAAGGACCTCCAAGATCATCTAGTCCAACCTCTGTCCTAACACTAACAAGACCTCCACTAAACCATATCACTAAGGACTACATCTAAACGTCTTTTAAAGACCTCCAGGGATGGCGACTCAACCACTTCCCTGGGCAGCCCATTCCAATGCCTAACAACCCTTTCGGTAAAGAAGTTCTTCCTACTATCCAACCTAAACCTCCCCTGGCGCAACTTGAGCCCATTCCCCCTCGTCCTGTCACCAGGCACGTGGGAGAATAGACCAACCCCCACCTCTCTACAGCCTCCTTTAAGGTACCTATAGAGAGCGATGAGGTCTCCCCTGAGCCTTCTCTTCTCCAGGCTAAACAACCCCAGCTCCCTCAGCCGCTCCTCGTAAGACTTGTTCTCCAGACCCCACACCAGCTTCGTTGCCCTTCTCTGGACTCTCTCGAGCACCTCCATGTCCTTCTTGTAGCGAGAGGCCCAAAACTGAACATAGTACTCGAGGTGTGGCCTCACCAGAGCCGAGTACCATCCAGAGTATCCAGAGAACAACTGGTCTTGCCGCTAAAGACTGAGGCAAAGAAGGCATTGAGCACCTCAGCCTTTTCCTCATCTTTTGTAACTAAGTTTCCCCCCGCATCCAGTAAAGGATGGAGATTCTCCTTAGTCCTCCTTTTTGTGTTGATGTATTTGTAAAAACGTTTTTTATCTTTAACAGCAGTAGCCAGATTGAGCTCTAGATGAGCTTTGGCTTTTCTAATTTTGTCCCTGCACAGCCTCGCAACATCCTTATAGTCCTCTTGAGTAGCCCGCCCTCTTTTCCAAAGATTATAAACCCTCCTTTTTCTCCTAAGCTCGAGCCACAACTCTCTGTTCAGCCAGGCCGGTCTAGTTCCGCGCCGGCTCGTCTTTGGGCACGTGGGGACAGACCGCTCCTGAGCCATTAAGATTTCCTTCTTGAAGAGTGCCCAGCCTTCCTGGACTCCTCTGCCCTTCAGAACCACCTCCCAAGGGACTCTGCCAACCAGTGTCCTGAACAGCTCAAAGTCAGCCCTCCGGAAGTCCAAGACAGCGGTTTTACTGGTCCCCTTCCTGACTTCGCCAAGAATAGAGAACTGAACCATTTTGTGGTCACTCTGCCCAAGACAGCTCTCGACCACCACATCTCCCACCAGTCCGTCACTGTTTGTGAACAGAAGGTCTGGCGGGACACCTCCCCTGGTAGGCTCACTAACCAGCTGCCTCAGGAAGCTATCTTCCACGCTCTCCAGAAACCTCTTAGACTGCTTTCTCTGGGACCACTACTTCCTCTTTAATACAAAGAAAGCACTACTGCAGTGGGTGAGAAGTCTGTTGCTTTCAGTGTATCTGCTGGGCATGGAGCCTGCTGTGAGATCAGAGCTTTCACACACAAAATTAGATGGTGCCTACACAGAAGCTGGATCCTTGGTCTGAGACAGTTTCAGGCATATAAAGTATATGAACATAAGCACCTGCTAATTTTTATTTATTTTAATCAATAGGAGGCACAGGGGAGAGCTATCTTCTGGATAGTGATGCTTTGACTTTCAGTTTTGGTCAGGGACACCTGAAGCATGAATTAAAGCCATGGTTTAAACACCTTGGGGGTAGGGGGAGTGCATTTCCTTTTCTATCTTTTTTTTTTTTTAAGTTATTAATATGTAGTCCCTTGCCATATTAACAATAAATAACACAAACAAGACTTCCTCCTCTGCAGCTATTTGCAGGCAGAGCCCATTGTCAGTATCTCACTCAGGAACTCATCTCTTAGAATTTTGTCTTTCTGAATGCTGATTGGGGATCTTATTGTTTGGAAAAAAAATAGCTGTCATTCTTCCAAGTCAGTTCCTTTATTATTTTTGCTCATCATCCGTCATTACTCAACAGCATATGTGATCTTAATATAAAAATGGGAGGCCCTTCACGTTTTTAGATTAAATATAGACCTGTGCAAACAATGAAAAAAATGTCTACTGACATCTTATTCAGTCAATAGATGTGGTATAACACTGCCTAGCTAAGAACATAGAACAGGTGCAGGACTAACATTATTGATTTGATGTATTTTATTATAGGATTATGACCCAAAATCTGCTCATTTTTCCAATATATGGATGGTACTGTAACACAGCTTTCCAAGCTAAATTAGGAGAAATCACATTAAGACTAGGTCCTTTAGAAACTTTCCACTTATGGCACCAGAAAGAGATTCAAAATGAAGCTACGTATAACGAAATGTTAATGTTAAATCTATTTTCAAAAATTATTTATGGTTTTGGCCTCATGATTTCCAGAGCATAAATGTTAATTACCCTGATAACCAAAGCTTTCTATGAGTATCAACATTCATATATCCTAAATTAGTGTTCTCCTTTGAGAATGTACATCTTTCTCCATATTTTCCATTACAATTGCTATGGTTACGCTCTTATAACAGATGCTGGAAAAGGACAATAGGGGGATTCTATAAGGAAAATCTATTCGGATCTTATTGGTAGATTGGAATGTTTTGTAAAAAAAATCAGAAAGCTATAAATCATATTCCTCTTAATGATGTATTAAAAGTAGTGAGTCACTTTTAGTATCCTTCCAATGGATACCACCAACTACGTAAACAGAAGCCTTTACAAAACACAAAGAATTATCAAGAGATTCTGGTTCATAATAATAAAAAAATAATATTGAAGAAACTCAAGTACCAGTATCACGCATAACAGAATGCCTTGATTAGATAGATGAGACATAGGTAGCATCTGTTTAAAACCAGGTGCTTCTGATTGTACTATATATAGACAACTTATTTAGTTAATTACACATCTCACATTCAGTATTTTAATAGTTTTAATTCCAGTCATTTCAATTATATCTTGTGATGGCCTTTGACTAAGGGGCCACCTTGGGATTAGGAACCTGAGACATAGCTGAAATACTTGTTCTAATGCTCAACTTTGCCACCTTTGGATGACTGCATTCAGTGAAGTAGCCATGAGACACTGGATTTTGACATCATGGATATCAAAAATGGGTGAAAGGCCTCTTACAAATAGTCCAGCCCTACACCACCCTGTACTACTGGATCTTTTTTAATGTTAATGATGTGTAAAATCAAAGTATGAAGTTTGATGGGCAGAGCTCAAATATAACGGCTGGCAGAGTTTTATTTGCCAGCTAAGGAAGTTCTATATGGACATAAATGAGACACAGTGCCTAATGAATCCCTGCAGCACAAGTTTTTTTTTTTTCAAATATTTTTTTGGGGATATTCTTGAGGGTATTTTGTGCATAGATATATCTAGATTATTTACTCTACCATGTCTGACACTGAGTGCATTAACTAAATGCCTCTTGAATACTGACAGGCATGGTGCATCAACTATCTTGCTAGGAAGCCTGTTCCAGTATTTGACCATGTCCCCAGTAAATACATTTTTATGTCTAGTCTGAACATAGCACAGTTCTGTGCAGTTCCTATGCAACCTGACCTCGGTTACCAGGTAAGGGTTCGAAGCCTCCTTCGCCAAAGAAGGCTTTATCAGAGGGATTTTATACCAGATTTATTAGACAATAATACAATCAGGGGAAAAAAAGGCAGGGGGGAAGGGGGAAGGGTACTTTAATGCTTCCAACAACTAAATTAAAAGTGCAAGTCAAAAACATTTGCTTCACTGCATTTTAAGTGTAAATAATAAAAAAAATCAGTTTGGTCAAGCAAACTACTTTCAAGTTAACTACTCATGTTTTTGAAATTGTCTCTTCATACCATTTGCTTTTCTTTATAAAAAGTCAGAGTAAAGTCTGTCAAGATCTGTCTTCGCTTCTGACAGTACTGGGCTTATTTAACCCCAAATAGACTTTCACAAAGTTAACCCAGTGGCTGACAAGTTTCTATGCATGAAAAGTAAAATCAAGGTTGCTGAAGTGGGAATAGAGTCAATTTCAGTCACTGGCTCCTGAGGAGAGGGAATAATAGAAGCTGAAAGATCAATTAAATTGTTTCTTGAATGAGTGTTTAAAAATATTTCACCTCTAGATAGAAGCAGCTTCAAAAATTGGTGTGGGATATGGAGCTTTTTGTTGCTTGGTTATTAGCTAGAATCCCAAGCAGGTCAATAGTAAATGCAAGTCACTTCCACTTAGCACTGTAATATGCATGAAATGATTAATTAATTTGGCCAGTTTCTAGAAGAGAAGCACCCATTTCAAAAACACATGAGGCTTGATAAATGTATTAACCATCCTTCTGGTAACAGGACTGAGTAATCGTGGAAACTGAACTGCATAATTGGCCTAGCTCCATCAGAGCACATTAGATCACAATATGGCAACACCATTTTGGACATAGAAGTTTCAATCTAATTCTGCCAGTCTGGCATCTTTTCAGAAACTGTTTATGGTACAAATCTCTAAAGAAATTTGAAAGGTATCAAAATCTCTAGAAGATCCAGTTCTTTATGCTTTTATTTTGGACATTTGATGAAACATATCCAGTCTTTTGCTTCACTGATATATTTCCAGTAACTTGCCTAATATAACAAAATCCTTTGAATACAGGAACTTCTGCACATAACCTCTTTACTTGTCACAAGTTTCCTGTGTCAGTACATTATAGTGAAGAGGAAACAAGATTCTTTTCTCATATAAGTGTATAATGTCAGTCATCTAAAATAGGGTTATATCCCTTGGCATTTATTAATTACATTGAAAATTCCCTAGACTGTTCGATCACACCACAATCGCTGTTTCTTATGACATTCAGATAATTGAGGTTGCGCTGTATCTTACATTGGCAAAATGGGATAAACTCATTTATTTTTCTAACTAGAAACCGTTTCTCACTAGCTAAGTATGTTACCATAGGCCAGATTGTACTGGTTCAGGACAAAAATGTAAGGTTTTGGTAAGTATACCCAATCTTACAGAAAGAACAATGAAGCTGTTGAAAGCTAGAGAATATCTTCAGAAAAATGTCTTCTCTAGGATGCTACTGCAGCACTGCAACAAATTACCTATATTGGCCAGGGAAGTTCTATCCTTGGAAGTCTTCCAGACTCAGGTAGGCAAAGCTACAACTAGAGGTCTGGAAACCCTTGCTTTCAGTGGGAGTCTAGACTAGATGGCCTCTCCAAACATCTCTTATGAACAGTATTTCTGCAATCTTTACTTCAATGAGCTATTGCTACGATTGTTCTGATTCAATTAGTGCATAAAAGCTCCAATTCAAGGAAGCAACTAAGAACATGTGAGGGGATGGATTAAAATCTAATGGATTAAAACTCTAAGTGTTCTCCTGAAATAGGGCCCCTGCACCCAGACAGTAATGACTTTGGTATCACCTATGAGGAGAAAAAAAAGTGACAGTAGGGAACCAAATATTGAAGTAGATCACAACCTAAAGAAAAGTGAAAAGAGGATACAAGATTTAAGTGATATAAGCATCACACACAAAAACACAAATAATAACAACAATAAAACACTACAAGCTGTAGAGAGAAGAGCACAAATAAACCACAAATGAGGAGGATAGCGAGCGAGGAATGCGTGGGAAAGGATATAGAAGTAACTTCCAACAACAGGAACAGATACCCTCACTAGAGGCAAAAGAAATTCTAGGAACGTTGATAAAGGATATATTTGAACTACAACTGCTGTGCTGTTGGCACAGGCAGCAGAGGCAGAGTTCACAGAGGCTAACTATCAGGCTGTCTAGCTAGCTTCTTCAATAGCTTTTGCAGAAATTTTCACTGCTGTGGCTACATTGCTAGCAGTGTCCTAACTAAGCAGTTTAAGACCCATTCAGATGTCTGCACAAGGCTGCTGTAAAAACCACCCCTCAGAGTTGGAAACAGCAAGTGAGTTGAAGTTGCCATTTACTTCTTGACTGCACAGTAAATAAAGCACAAAAGAACAAAAGGAAAGACAAAAATGGGAAAGCTGTTTCAAAGCTGTTTCATTTATGACTAAAATAGTCCTCTCTTCAAACAGAAAGGCTCTATGGTGAAAATTCTAGTCTGCCACTTCTCATACCCATGGGGAGGGACGCTTCCCCGAAAGGAGGCATCTCCAACATCTTGAACAAGACCAACCATTTCAGCTTTTTTTTTTTTTTCCCTCCTGCCTACCAAAGGCTTTGCTACTAGAATGCTCAGAAGGCTTTTTTTTTTTGGCATTGCTCCACCCCCAGATTTCAACCTCCATATGCTGTTCCCCTTTCATAACAGGGAAAGAAATCTGACTCTGATTTCTGTGAACCAAATCCAGATTTACAGCTACACATATGTAGCTATGAAGTAAAAGCCTCAGTTCACTTTCAAAGCTTCTGAGTAGTCCACACTGGAATCTGTACAATGCTTTATTTGCAAGTTCTCCTCTTTATGTGCCAGTCACAAAACAGTACTGTTCAATCTTTTAAGGATGGTAGACAGAGGACAGAATATAAAGAACAGAGAATCCTCTTAGGACAAAGACTCATAAACTGACTGCTGTTCTCAGGCTGACAAAGCAGACTTCAGCCAGGTGGCTTCAAGTTTTTATGTTTCAGTCGGTAGGAAATTGTTTAGTATACACAACTACTTTGCAGAATTACCAGGTGTGGCTCACAACTTAGCCAAAGATGTCATTTTGTTCTGACGCTTTTCTCAATAATTTTCCCATGTTGCCTGAATGTATGGCCACTCTTTTTTGTTGCTTTGTTCTATAGGCATAATTTTGCATATTTGAGAGAGCAAAAAAAATAAAAAATAAAATACTGTTCTACTGAAACTATCCAAAGATCACTTTTTGGATGTAGAAATACAGACATTCTAAGTCTCAAGACTGCTTTGACCCTTACTTGATTGAAAGCAACATCTGTTTTCCAGGTTTCCAGCTGCGCTCAGCTAGCCAGAGGTAGCCAATTGCAGACATGTGTGACATTTCCTCAGCACATTGTGTTGACACAGACATGCACCTTATTAGAACAATGGGCAGCAAAACTTCTCAACACCTTTAAGTCTCAAGTAGCTTCATCCCAGCAAAGTCAAATACTTGTCAGTGGCCTTTTTTTTTTTTGACGACCCTTCCCGTTGGAGATGTACTGAACTCCTAAAAAGCAATCTCTCACTAATCTCTATTTCAGAGCTGTATATTCAGAGACCTACATTCAGTAAAGCTGGCATAAATTAACCCCTACACACCAGAACAAGGAAGGTCCCATATGAATGCACTCAGTGGTGAATGATGCATTATCAATCCATTGCAATCAGATTTTGTTTTATTATTTTCCATCACAGACTGAGTTGATATCCAGTACAACAGGAATCCAAGAGTACACACAATAACATTCATTCTATAGCTGCAGAGAAACTACATGCACAAAAAATTGGCTTAGAATTTCAAACCTGCAGTTCTGTAGAATTTGAAGGAAAATAACATTAAAATGCAAGAGACAGTTCTGAGGCTCCTAATAATAAGTGATTTTAAGATCAATACACTAACTTTAACAGGTTACTGAAATGGAGGTTTCTGAATAGAACAAATGTGTAAACAGCATCCTTTTTAGGAATAGCCATTTGATAGCCCCATCTGGGACATGAGATACTCTTGGGCAAGCCACAGAATGTGTAGTGGCAACAGCCTAATTCTGTACTGAAAGAGAGCTAAGAGTGTGACTGTTTTAAGATTAATGACATATGAGACTCAATTCCCCTTACTCTGTCTCTCTATTGCTGCAGCTCTTGAGAAAGCAGGAGGAGGTAGTAGACTTCTATGGCTGTGATGGTTGGATACTCAGACCCATTGCTGAGAATACCATTCTGATTTAGCTTACCCTGGAGCCAGCAGCATCATTTCAGTTTACACTGCCTGAAACTCATTGTCGGACACAAAGCCTGATTACTCTAGTTCTCCATCAGGTAACAATCCACTGTTTGTTCTGGAATATCAGTTTCTACCACTATTCATCCTCTACATTTGGTGGTAAAACTGGTGGCCCTTTTCCCTGCTTTAGGCCTGTCCACCTCAATTATCTAGTTACCCTGGCTAATGTTTTCCTGAACAATCTACTCCTTCCATAATACGTAAACCAAGAGGCAAATCAGTCTTGACCAAGTTTCATATATGGAAAGACTGAGAAAGGATTTATATGCTTTATGTCTAGAATTGCATGCCAACATGGCAAATACATTGGCAGAATTTGAAGACTTCCTTTTTTCTTGACAGTGCAACTAAGGAAGAAGGAAAAACAGGTAAAACCATCAGTTGCGCTAATTCAAAGAAAAGTTGCCAATACAGGCAACTAATTTCTGCTTATTTAGATCAACTGTATCCTACTTCTACATAGTGACTGATTTGGACACTTCTTTTAAACAGTCACTGGTACTCTAGCACCAGATATGTAGAATAGAACTGGATAAACAGTTCTTGTACTTATACTGTATTCACATCTAGTAGGGTCTGTAAAAGACACCTTGAAACTGAAAAACAAAGAAAAAAGGCTTAGGCAGACTTCACAAATTTTGGGCCTGAAATTAAATCAATGTTCTACACATAATAAACATTTACAGCGCTAGATACACATTGCAATTATTATAGGTAATTAAGGCAGAAAATATGAAATTTTCTTGTAGTTCTCAAAAATAAATACATTCAGGCGGGTAACATTTCCAAGTTTGGGATAGCTATAGCTTTCCTGTTACAAGAAAAATGATAGCTTTCAAAATCATATAAAAAAAATCCTTGTTTGTATTCTGTACCTCACCTTTGATTACTGAACTTAAACAAATGTTTTAAATTGACCTTCCATTTGAGCAATTATTCTGCTTGCTTACTTTCCCCATTTACTGAGGAAGTGAAAATAAACTAGCCATTTATACATTTGTTTAGACTTCCAAATGAGTTTCATTTTCTGGTTTTAATACAGTGTTTGGGTTATATGCACCACTAGGGAATACTTGTTTAAAAATTCATTTTAACTGGCATTTTTATATCCTGGGAGTTGGACAGGAAAATCTGTGTTGGTCTTCAATTAAACAAAACTGTTCCGTGGTTTATAACATTTACATTCAATATCAAGTCTAGTCTGATATTGTCCATTTAAATTTCACTGTCTAACCAGTTTATAAAGCATCGCGCAGATAATGAAAAGAAGAACCTGCTCGCTTTGTCTTCATTACCAAGGACATCAGCAGTGGAATCAATGGACATCACCCAATGGATTCAGAGGAAGAGAAATTTAAAGTGAAGATAGTCTTCCATTTTTGTGCTCAGCAGCATCCAGAAAACGCTGTTCACAGGTGGAGTGGAATCATGTTATATTCTTTTCCCTCCTTGCAGCAGTGTTCAAAAACAAGCTTTGTGGGGCAAAGGCACAGGGTATAAGTAAGGACATTTTTGACCCTCTCAAGGACTTATTAATAGACCCCCAGGAAAAACTGCTAACATTTTTGATTTGTTTGTGTGAGTAGCTATAATGTGTGTGTGTGTTCCAATGCATTATTGAGATATGCTCTAGTTAGAGATGAGACTTGAATTTAATTCTGAAAGAAGTTTGTTCAATGACATTTTCTTCCTGATAATACAGTAATGTACAGGGGCTCCAGACTGAAAGCAGTACCACTAAATGATAGGCCTCATATTGCTTCAAAAACAATCATATGAAGAAACCTAATACACTGTGCTAAGGAACAGTAAATGAGCACTGCTCACAGAGAGCAATGAACAATCCCAGGAAATGGTAGTAATTGCAACGGTGATCTTCGCATGTTAGCCCTCTAACCATTGCCAAGTTAATTATGAGCATCAATTTATTTACTCCCACAGGCAGCTGTGGGAGAGGCAGCCTAGGAAAAATAAGTTTTGTAAACAGCCATGGGCAATAAAGAGTAGCAGGGTGCAGGCAGAAGAAGGTTATATCATCAAAATCTAAAAGATGTCCAAAATTTGCTCATGTTTATTTTAAAATATTGAGGATATGCCAGGATATTCAACTGCACCAAGACAATACCCCATGGAGGGCCAGGTTCTGAGATTCAGAAACTGGCGTGATGGCAATGGGAGCTAAGTTGAACAGGGTTTCCCATTTCATTCTTTACATTATGTGTATTATGCCCTGCCTCTGGTTTCTTTTATCAAAGAAGGCATGAAACCCCGCTGTAGGAGAAAGTGGGGAAAGTTCAAAACTAACAGCAGCAAAGCAAGTTAGTTCACAACAGGAAAGTAGGTATCAGTCAGGAAACAAAATGCTACTAAGAACACATTTATCTACTATTCTCTGCCAACATGTATCCTAGAAATATAAAGACCTCTCAAGGTGCACCTGAGTAAAACAGTGTAAATTGTTGTGAGAACATACATACTCCCCAGAGGCCTCCTGCAAATACGTACACTATGAATATTCATGACTCTTCTCTAACATTCTTCAAACAACAGTTGACATGAATATTTGTAGAGATCAAAGGAAAGACATAATGGAAAGACTGAAAATGTATTTACTAAATCTGGCAAATAAGCATATTTTCCTGAAGTATTTAGCAGCTTCTGTTTGTGAAATTCATTCATTCATACCTTGCAAAGTGCTTCTGAGAAAACAATAGAAAATAATATGCATTTCTAGGATACCTGTGCCATATATATGGATACTGTCTACCATGTTTGTTATCACAGATATGAGCACAGAGTGGGAGAAGAACTCATTGAGAGCAGTCCTGTAGAGAAGGACTTGAGGGTTCTGGTGGATGAAAAGCTCAACATGAGTCAGCAGCATGGGCTTGCAGGCCAGAAGGCCAACTGCGTCCTGGGCTGCATCACCAGAGGAGTGGCCAGCAGGGTGAGGGAGAGGATTGTACCCCTCTACTCTGCCCTTGTGAGGCCCCACTTGGAGTCCTGAGTCCAGCTCTGGGACACCCAGCACAAGAAGGAGATCGACCTGTTAGAGTGGGTCCAGAGGAGGGTCATCATATCTACTATGAAGTTGATCAGAGAGCTAGAGCACCTCTCCTATGAAGAAAGCTGAGAGAGTTGGGGATGTTCAGCCTGGAGAAGAGAACACTCCATGGAGACTTCATTGCAGTCTTTCAGTACTTAAAAGGGGCTTATAAAAAAGATGGAAAGCAACTTTTTACTCGGGCAGACAACGATAGACAAGGGGGGAATGGCTTTAAACTAAAACAGAGGAGACTTGGATTAGATGTTAGGAAGAAATTTATCACTCAGGGCTTAGTGAGGTCCTTTAACAAGCTTCCCAGAGAAGCTGTGGATGCCCCATCCCTGGAGGTGTTCAAGGCCAGGCTGGATGAGGCCCTGGGCAACCTGGTCTAGTGTAAGGTATCCCTGCCCATGGCAAGGGGGTTGGAACTAGGTGATCTTTAAGGACCCTTCCAACCCAAACCATTCTATGATTGTATACTGTAAGCTTACCAAGACAAAAATCGTAAACAATACATTCAGTCATCCATACCAGTCATTTTCTTATTCAGTGTAAATGAACCTGAAATTTTTGGAGATTGAAGAACTTAAAACTATTGCCTAAACAATTTATTACTTAGAACTACATCATCTCTATACAAAAGATCGCTTTTTTTTTTTTGAGGTTGTGTCTAAAAACAACTAAAATTCCAAACGAAAGACTACAATATCCATCATCTCATTCTTTCTTGTAATTTTCTTCAGGAGAACAGTCTTTCAATTTATAAAGCCTGCTTTCTAGGACAACCCTCTCAATTATGCTGGGGAATTTCTCATGAAGTATTCAGTTACCAGACAGAAAGTATCTGCTATCACATGCAGAACTTTGGACTACGACTGTAAACCACTACGAAATTACTCTTTATTGGTGGTTGGGGTTCATGTTTCCACTGGATTCTTTGATTGTACTACATGCATTCGTATACAAATATGTAATAGCAAGTTAAGCTTAATTAGAACTTATTATTTCCTCATACATGTCAGTTTTCAAAACTGGGTTAGGCTATTCTGTAAAATAGAGCTAGATTGTAATTTTAATCCAGAACAAGTGATCTGATTTCCAGAAGTGCTATGTACCTCAGCTCCTACTGACTTTGAAGGTCAAACTATTGAAAAATAATTCAAATATGGATTTGAACAGTCACTATGAAGAATCTAAATTTCCAGTTACTTGTTTCTGTTATTATACATTGTCATTATTATATAGCTAGTATTATTTATTCTGTTATAAGTATTTATTTATTCTTCATGATATATATATTTTTTATAAATCCCTCACAAACACTCCGCTGTTCATGAAATTCAATAGTATTTTTTGCTGTTCAGCCAGTAAGACATGGAAAAGGTTTTCCACACAGGCTTGTGATTGCTATCTCAACTTACTCATTACTATCCCAGCGCTTACAGGTATTTCCACATCATCCTAGATCTTCCCATAAATTGTATTTGAAACACGAGGAAAAAGTAGTCTTTTGTAACCATGAATTCTTAATATTGATATAGTCAAGAGATTAACTATTCAACATGTCAAATAGGTTTTACTTTTCATCATGTTTATGATCTATCCTTTGAACTGATGATTCTACCTAAAGCTGGGCAAATACTATTGGATATTTTTCACAAATCTTCCCACAAGGTTTTTTTTTTGATTCTTCTCTTTCCTGCTAATGTGCTTTCTTCAGGCCCATCATTTCTGCTTTCTAAAAAAAAACAATTGCTTTCCAAAAAAATGAAATCAGTTTCACAAACACAGATGTAAACAACAGCATAAGTTGTGATCTGTGGTCTCTATATACAAATTATTTTCCTTTGACCCAGACATATTTATGAAAAAATGGCTGACACACAGCAAACAACCTCGAGAACTAAAAGCAGGAGTCAAAGTTATTGCTTGCTGCCCCTGGTTGTAACAGACCCTTCTAAATCTTGTGAACATGCAGCACAGAAAAGACCTTCTGAGACACATTGATCAGATGTCATCATCCAAGTAAGAAAAAGCAGCAGCACCATGTAGTTCCTCTGAATAATAATTATCCCCCAAACAGTTCAAATTCTGACCGGAAAGTACTCAAAACTGATTTCAGTCAGTCTATGGAATTTATAAGATTCTTGAAATACTTATAATCTGAACATACTTCATGTGAAAGGGACAGAGATAAAAATCATTGAGATATCTGCGGAGTAATATCACAGTTGATGGCTTGCATCTATTTTGTGAGGTGAGAAAAACATCATTTGCTAGTCACAGCTTGGCAGCATTTGTTGGATTAACCAATCTTTCCCCTCAAAATACTGCACATTTCCTGCCTCTCATCAAATATTTTCATGTTGTTGTTCTGACACTTCTGCACACAGAGTCAGGGAACAGGTATTTTTCCCTGACTGCACATCAATTTTGATTCCTAATGCATTATCTGGACAATTACTTGCATCCAACAGCTGAAAGTGCTCTAAACAAGTGTCAGAATAAGAGTGGAAATGCTTTAACACATTTGAACAAATCAAAGGATTGTGTGATCTAATCACACTAATCCAAACACTGAAAAATTGTTAAAAACTTTAGCCAGTTGTTAAGCTGTTTTAGACAGCTAAAAAAAAGTTCTCTAGTAGTAAATCCACAGGCTAGAATTTATTAGAGAAAGGCTTAACAGAGTCAAGTATTCTCAAAGTCCTTTAAAAATCCAAGCCTAAAAACAGAATTTCCATCACTTTACATGTGGGAAAATAAGTTGCAATACATCAATACATTGAAGTCAACGAAGCTATACTATGTTAAAACTGCAAGAACAGAACTGACCCCACAATACCCCATTAACATTCCCATTTTACATGAAAATTTAGATTAGGAAACCTTTCCCCTAATGTCAAGCTGGCACTGTACAGTTAAGACCTCACCATTTGCCAACACCACCTTCCCCCCACCCCATCCTACCGCCACAGACTAACCCCATCAGTTCTAAATTATTTCCCAATTTCAAATATATTTATTTCCATTTAAATCTCCCACTAATCTATTCAGTATAAATTCTATAGCAATTTGGAGAGTCTGGAGCCATCTGGAAACAAGTGGGTTCTCTCATTTATTGAGCCACAACAACATGCATCACTCTTGAGAATGAAATTTTTAGTCCATAACCACCTCTTCCCTGAATCTATATGAATCTCAATATTCTGAAATGGCCAAAGCAAAGTAGGAAAAAAGGAATAGCACTTACATACATAAATCCATGCCCTTCAGTAGGTTCCAAAACAAGGCAATAACAGGACCAGGTAAATCCAGATGGTTCTTTACGAAAAGAATGTCACTCCACAAACCTTTAACATTATTTTGTTTTATAAATTGATTCTTCAAGAAATGTTCGTTATCTATTTCTGAATGACAAGCAAGCAATAACAATTTCTTGTGACAGGGCAAAGAAACCATGGCCTATAATCACAAGAACATTTTTAGCCAGGATCTGTGCCCTAATGAAATAGCTTTCTAGAGATAAAGAATGTCTTTTTTTCAAACCAGCACTAGAGCCTGCAGATGAAAAACAGGAATAAAATGAGGAAAAATCCCTCTTAATCTTGGAGTACAAATTCTCCTCAAAGTTTCAGCTAGAGTCACAGATTCTCCCCAAAACACTCAGGGTACAGTACGATTTACGGCTGAGCATTTGTATACTATGCTGACTGCTCATCTCTTTGAAGGTTCTGCTGTAAGAATTTCTTAGTTGCTCCAAGAAAGCAACTAACTACTCTCATATAGTTTACTCTAAAGAGTTATCGTTCTACAGTGTTTTCTCTTATACTTCATTGTTGAAGTAATTTGACATAGATCCTGAAGTATTGCAGTTGCCAAGAGTCAGCATCCCAATCCTTTACTTCCTTGATAACAATTATAACAGAGAAACGCATTTCCATGCATCACAACAGCTTCTGGTGAGTACTTCCAGAGACATCTGGCATAAACAGGATCCTACATGTCATAACCTCCAGAAGTCTATATAAATGCTCCAGTAGACAAGAGCAGGCAAAAACCAGAGCAATTACATAACCTGAACAGTGTGAGAGAGAACATTACTGTGGCACTCCAGAGTTCCTGGTTTGTTCAAAGGTCAGCTAGAACTGAGGAACATTTCCACATAAATAAATAAAAACACTACATACAGAGAGCAAACCTTCCTGCAGTACATGTATACACCCAACATAGCTAAACTCATACTTGGCATACAAAGGAAGAGAATGAGCTAGCTTTAATATAGCCTTGTAAACATCTTACACTAGATCAGAGTTCCACTAAATGGTTTCATTAAAATCCAGCTCATTGCCATTTTCCAAAAAGAAAATATTACAGAACTCGTGAAACCCAAATTCACGTTCTTCAATAAGATGCATTTTCTAGCCTGTTCCATATAGTGAATGACACACACACAAATTATTTTAAATAACAAAAATAAATGCAGCTTCATCCATTACTGCTAATTTGTGTTTGGTCATTCATAGTATGCATCTATAATACTGGTATTATTGATAATATGCTCTATAGACTAAATTTCAGTCAGAGCTGTGTTTGCTACGCTGGTAAAAACAGAAATATATTTCAACCAATAGAGTTAAATCAAACTCTAAGTATCCTGCTACATGTCAGTAACAGCCATTTGGAGCTCAAAATACTATGAAGAACAACGCCATTTATACATGTATAGAAAACCATAGGGGGACTATAAAAAAATACTAAGCAGCCATATGTACGTTGAGTATTATTTGTTGGGAACAGGTTAGGTAGCAGATAATTATTACAGCTGCTGAACTAGAAATGAGAATTAGCCCTTTCTTTCAGAGGAAAGGAACAGTAAATCTTTTTGGACTGTAAACATTTAAGGAATTTGTTTGCATCTCAACATTGCTCCACTCCATCTGCCAAGGGGGAAGCTGGAACCACTTTAATTCTATGATTATGTTCAAGTGCCAAAGTATTTGGGTATAGCTAGCTTAAAAATGAATAAATAAGCTGTAGGATGAACTTCCCAAACTTCTTTTTCTACTGGAGATTGTGGAATAGAAGGGAAATGAATCTATATTTTCTTGGAATAGAAGTTCTTACATATTTTATTTTTGAGAAGAATCACTGTTATCCAAATTCCAGCTCTCTAAACTAGTGGAGTGATAGAATATGCCAGCAGCAGCCTTTTTGCTTGCTGAAGCTACAAGCTCTCTGGAGAGCTGGAGAGACAGATAATATGGAAAAAAAGTTTAGGAGATCATAACAATCCCTGAAAGTAGAACAGAAACGCGTTAGTATCTTCTTATCAGCTCCAGTTTTGGGCTGGAGCTTGAAACATTAAGTATTCTTTCACTATGAGAACAGAAGAGGCACAAGAAAAATAAAAAATACCAACATTTTGATCAAACTACTGAATAAACACTACAGAAGAGATGTAGGTTTATTATGACAATTTAACTGTTCCTACCAGCTCAGAGGCACAATATTTATGTGAAGACTGACCTGTTCACATTTTATATCAAACAAATTCTTACCTTTTTACCAGTTCAGATTTCCTGAGATATAAATATGCATATAAATAAGAACTGTCCTCTTTACAAAGACTGTCAGCTGATTGAACAACATCATTACTGGCAACTTTCCCATTTCAGATTATTCATTTAATACCCCAGTACACAGTTTACATTAATTTCATTTTTTGTTTTCCTACCCTTTTATACTTTTATGGAGTTCTCTCAGGAGACGCTTTAGCCCTATTGTGTACTGTTGTACTCCAGCTGCAAAACGGCTGGGATTGGGGCCAGCGTATGTGAATACTTGAAGGGTCACAGGGTCAGGAGAAATTGGCTGCTTCTGCTCTTTCACTCTTCTCCGAGAAACTGCTCCACACCTCATCACTGAGAAATACACCTCCCACGATCGCTTTTCTCTAATGCAACCAAAACACACTAGTAGAGAGTGTGAGGTACTGGAAGGCTGAGGTCACATTCCAATCAAGCAGATGTTGAAAAGGAAAAAATTACCTTTACCAACACTTAGAGAAAGTAAAATCATTTCTATTCAAATTGCCTCTAAAGATGCGCTTCATAATCACTGAATAAACTCTGTACAAAAGCTATGTCACAGTGCTCAAACATAACAGAAAATATTTCTTGAGTGTACATTTATAATGGTGCTAGTTTATTTTTATGTTTAGCAGTTTAGAAATAACAATCCCAGAAAGTGAATTCCTTGATTTAATCATGCGAAATGCATAACAGCGAAAGCAATGGAAATTTCCTTGCTTTCTCTTGTCACTGTGTCTCAATGTTGGGGAAGCAGGTTTTCAGTTAGTCTCCCACCCTTCAATCCTATGCCTTCATTGTGGTATTTCTTCAGATATGATCCACTAGCATTTATGCTGGTAGTTTCTTCCTTACATAATAGGATAGGATCCCCAGATTTATTCATTTAGGCTCATCAGTAATCTGAGCAGATTTATATCCAGTGATATAAACATATGCATGTGGATCTATCTATTCTCCTCTTTAGTACAGATTCACTTACCTCTTGCTGGGTTAAGGAATGTGACACCTCTCATCTGGAACACTTGGAGGAGTATTCTATATTATTTCCATTGGGTCATTTTGTTGGCTTTTGCCAGCATTTAAATGGATGAATGACATATCCAAAATACATTTCTCTTACATGCTGGATCTCGTCAACACTGGAACATACACAGTACTTTCAGGTGAGTTCACACTACTGACTTCTTAATTTTAGAAATCTCTCTATATGAAGTCATTGGAAACTTTCTTCCCTATTTGTGTGTAGGTATGTCACTAGTATTTAACAGTCAATACAAAGCCTACATTTTCCTGGACTTCCATCCGAGGGGCACAAGATAATATTCATAAAAGTAGTACTTAGAAGTAGGATTGGCTTTTTGTCTTTTTTTTTTTTTGATTTGTTTTTCCAGCAGTTTGGCTTATTAAAGACTGAAGCTGGTAAGTTTGGGTGCATGTTTCTTAACATTGTATCAAATGGAGTTGGATGCTAAGTTTATAAATACGTATATTTTAAAATCAATAAATGGAAATATTTAACATTCTCTGACATAATGCCTGAGTATATTTGAAGCCATAGACAGAGACAGTTTCTTAGGTAAAAGCTTGGCTGTCAGGTAGACTAAATGTTCACAGACTGGTCAAAATTTAATAGAAATTCCCCTACTCACAGCTTCCTGCTCACAAAATGACAAGAATACTACAGTAATAAAAATACATACATCAGTTTGTTAACAACATAATCCACAAGGTAGGCAACATGCCAAATCCATTTCCAGGACTCAAAGAACAAAAATGCTCTTGGAGGGTTGATGACCTCCTCGACCTGCTTCCAGATTAATTCTTCTTCTGAGCTACCTGGCTCCAGGCACCATCTGGGCTTGCTCTCACAATCACTGCAGAAATTGTTTCTCAGTTGATTATCAACAGTTCTCAACTAGCAGTTACCAATGCCCAGATGTACCAGTGGCAATCCCTATGCATTTTAGCACAAAATCACCCTTTTGACTTTAACTGAGACTGAAGCTTATTTATGCTTCACAGCTGTTACAGTGTGGTAGATAAAGGAGCAACCACATTGGCTACACCAGTTCAGACATCAGCAGAGTCATTTCTAGTTGCAAAATAGTGACAAAATTTTGTGTTAGGAAGTGGCACCTTAAAATTGCAAATAGCTGTTCTCACCTGCACATGTGTTCCTGTTGTCAGTGACAGGATAGTAGCGCTAGTGAGACCAGTAGACCAGTTTTCTATTATGGTAATACCAAATGTTAATCCCTAAGATAGAAATCAAGAAAAGAATTTCAAAGTTTCTGCTGCTTTGATGATATTAATTTGAGAAGATATAACAGGAAGTACATCGTCTGAAATTATTACCCATTTAAGTAAATCATGGAAAAATAAAGTACTCTCTCCCACACTGCGCTGGTCAAAGTACACTAAAAACTGTTTGCTGACTGTATGTGATTTAGGTTTACTTAAATCATGTCTCTATGCAGGAGTTTCAGGCTTTATAACTACTTTTTTCTTCCTATCAGCCTTTAAAGGTATCTTCTGAAAAGACAATTTCTGCTATAGTTTATACCAGTTTAGTTTAACTATTCCCCATCATTTTGAAATAATTCAGCAAAGAAATGATATAAAACCCCATTGGAAAATATACATCTTTTAAGCAGCTTAATTTTTTATCACTTAAAAAGAAGGTAATATAAGTTACTATATGAAAAAAACTAATTAGAAAAGCAGACACAATCTATCCTCTCTATATTTCTGGCAAGTTGGCAACAGCTCAAGTGTGATCAGAGACTGGCCTATTTCTCAAGGACCTCAGGAGATTATAATACTTTAAATCATAATCTTAGGAAAATGCCTAAAGCATTTTTTAAAATGATCTTCCTTTTAAAAAAAAAAGTTCTGCTCTCCAAATTGGCTGACAGCCAGAGATACTGTAAACAATTGTTTAAGGGAAGCTTGAGACATCCTACATTGACAGAGACTCAAGCAAATCTGAACTTCTGCCAGAAGAAACATACTTTATCTGTGAGAGGGAAAAAAATGGGAATAAGTTGTTCATGAGCAAAAATAAAGCAGCACAATTGCTCAGTGGTACGGGGGCGGGGGGGGGGGGGGGGGAGGGCAAAGAGAAGAAGAGCTTAACAGCTTTCCAAATTTCCCATAACCATAGGAAGACTGGAAAAAAGTTCTTAAGAAGGCTGAAGAGACAACTTTACAATGTTGTGCATACAATTATCGTGTTTTCCTCTTCACAAGGGGAGAAACTAAGACAGGAAACATCAACCCAAACCATCACATTCTCTGTTCAGCAGTACAGCTTGTTTGTAATCGTGTGTTATGCATCTATAAATGTTATATAGGTGGCTGGAGCATGAGTCAAGTAGCAAGGACTGGGATTTAAGGTGCCTCCATCCTCAGTATCTCCACTTGCTCTGATTTTATAGAGCCACAGAATGGCTTGGGTTGGAAGGGACCTTAAAGATCACCTAGTTCCAACCCCCTGCCATAGGCAGGGATGCCACCCACTAGACCAGGTTGCCCAGGGCCTCATCCAATCTGGTCTTGAACACCTATGGGGATGATTCTGGTGATTAGGGATTGGCCCTAAATTTAAGTAACATTTTTAAGGACTTACCCTCTTCAGCTCCTACACTGAGAAGGAACTATAAGAGCCAAATTTTGCCAATAACTAAGCAGCAAAAACATTTTCCATCCTATCATGAGAATTCAAGCCAAATAGTGTACCTTGACCTCGTATGTAAGACCTACACTCTACTGTGTGTTTGGCAACCAAGTAATTTATGAAATCTGGACCTCAACTCCTACGTGCGTTAGTGCCCCCTGTAACAGAAACAGACTTGAAACCATTTATCCTCACAATAGCTTTGTAAGAATAAATAGATTAAAGGTCACTCATGGTTACTATAAGGTTCTATCATGGAGTCTTGAGATGTTCTTCTTCTGGGACATTTTATCTTAATTTCCTTTGGTTTAGTTATTACTACTACTTTTAGCATAGAAGTTTTAGCATGAGACCACCCATGTAACCCACTGGACATTAAAACAATTTTAACAACTCAAAAGTAGCTAGTTTACCCTTTTGTGTCAACGTCTAAGTACTTTTAATTAAAGCATGACTGATAAATGTGAATATTCATTACTAGTTCTGTTAATGTTAAAATCATAATGTATATACTTCTCGGTTTGGGTTATAAATACACATTCTCTGCATACGTCATTTCCACTATGTGTGGTAGGCAAGTATTTTGAAGTAGATTAACACAATTCTGGTATCCCTTCTTGTCTTCAGTGTGCAATTGCACAGTAGAAACAGATACAAGAAATTGGGAGGGGGCGGAGTAAACTTCTCTATTGTGTTGCCCTTCAATGATCTTTAGTGATGTTAATATGTTTCAGATTATGCATTAAGTTAAAAGTACAAAAAGAAAACAGGCACATGTATCTTTACATTACTTCAAAATCACTTTGTTCAAATACCTGTGTCCATTCAGGAAACTTCAGATTTCCTGTTGGGGAAGTGCAATACTGGAGGATGTAGCTACATTGTAGTAAACATTATAGTGTCTATGCTAAAAGGAAGGAAAACAGGATTAATTTTTATCCATTAACACTACTCATTTTATACACAGCTCATTTTATAACTACAGGACAAATTAGAGATAAAGGACACAAAGTAGCCCTCCAAATAATTATATTTCTATATAGTTGTTCAATTGCATATCATTTTAGTTTCTGATTATTTTTAAAAATCAGCAAAATAATGTCATCCTGTCAGTTTGTAAGAGGTAATAAAAAATAAACATTAGACAGACTATGTAAAAAGTCAGTCCTAGAAAATAATAGTTTTGAGATGCTGGAAATAAATAGTCAAGATATTTTCCTTCTGTTGTATATCAGTGACACTAATTGCAAAGTTCTTTGGAAATAGTAATAACAAGAAAATCTTGCAGAGGAGTTTATTTTAGCCCTTTCTTTGTTGAAAGGAAGAAAGTTTATCATCTTTATTCTGACTGTTATTGTCCAAGCTGATAAACCAGCCAAGTGAGTAATGTTTTTCCTTAAGCCCTTGTTTTATGTTCACATTTCATGGATTAGTATCACCTTAGGTTAAGTAACAACAATCAGAACTTATTATAATAAGCATTTTGCCAAGCTGTTTAAGCTGAAAGTCTGAGAACGTTAAAAAGCTAGAGAAAACAAAACAAAACCCTCTCCTCAAATATTCTCCTCCTACCCCCAGCAGAACATCACTAGGTATGACTGTAGTTAATAGTTTCAATACTATTTTGTTTTAATATCCACACATTTTTGCTATTCCCATGACATGCAAAACTAAACCTTTCTGTACATCTGAGTACATAAGCCAGTTAAACATGACTGTTCAGTCTTCCTTCAAAGGAGGGAAATGATGTACCTCTCAGAATACTGTGGGGCCTCATTCAAATACCTTGATGAACTGTTGATGACCAACAACAACCCTCTTGATTTCAGTCAGACACAGGTCATTAAGCTTGTGAAGAACCACCTCCTCAAAATCATTTCTAATCATTCTGGCCAAGAGTCATATGGTCAACTAAAAGGCCACGAAGATGTACACAGAGTGCATTTTCCTTGGTCAGTCCTCCAAATAGAAATTCTTAGCTCAGCCACTGACATACAACTGTTTTCATAAAAACTGTGAACATAGTTTTTAACCAAAACATCATGTAGAACATTGACGTGTTAATCTCAAATAAAAAAAGCTTCATATCTTGGGGCATATAAGCATGATAAGAGTGGAAAATCAGAGGTGACAATTACAACCAAGTCTAGTTTCTTTGTTAGACAGAATTCTGGTTAAATGAACTATATGGAAGTTGTATTTATTGTGCCTGGCATAGTAAGGTTTAGTACAGCAGGTCTGTGTTATAAATGTGCATTTAATTGAAAATTGCGGTAGGTAATTAAAATCTTCTGGATCACTTTCTTTGGTACAAATCTGTAGGCATCCAAACCTATAGAACTATTCAGTGACTCAGGAGCACTGGAATTTAAATTTGTCTTGTTTTTCTGGAAGGATCTTACACATTAGTGTTGTTTCAGACAAACTACAAGAAAAGTGAAGTATTTTTACTTATTTCTCAAACACATCGTATATAAGCAACTATAGCTGTCTCAAACACACCTTTCCTTGACAACTTCACAGAACCAGAGCTGGATGCAACTGTTCTGCATTGCCACTGTTCTTTAGAAGATGAATCTGTATTTGTAAAAAATAGAAGAAAATAATTTCCATTCCAGAATAGCTGATACTGCTCTTTCTCCTCTATGTACCATTAACTAAAGTCTGTCACAAGAGGGAAAATTTTAGATAAACTGTAGTGACTTTTTTTTTTAATTAGAATGATTAATTCAACCTTTGAATGACAAAAATAAAATGTCACTGAGCTACGTGAATAAGGGGACTTGCCAACCCCCAGAAGATATCTAATGACAAATAGTTTGAAAGTTTGATTTTCTGAATCCTCCAATACGTGGGAGGTTTGATCCATACATCTAGTGGACTCTTCGCATGATCCACAGCAGCTTCATTACTGTGTCATGAGACTTATAAAAGCCAACTGTATCAGTTAGCAAGGTAGATTGCTATCACACCTTGAGCTGCCACAGGACAAAAAACTCATCACTAACTCAGTTCATCACTAACTACAGCTGATCAAATGATCCACTGCAAACTGCCTATTGAACATAGCATGAGATATCTATGAACTAATAACAATTTGATTGAAGTGCTGACACTGCAGCAAGAGGGGACTTATTTCTTTCTGGCTGATTCATTCAAGCAGTAGAATGTTCTGCCAATTTGGATGATGAAGTCAGGCAGGGCTTTAGAAGCTTTTCAGTTGTGTCTTTGCGTGCAGCTGGGGTAACATGCTATATGCACTGCCTATTAATGCTCTGCAATCTTAACCATGATTCTTTGCCTTGATTTCATTATATAAATAGAGGCAACACCTGAATACAAACAAAGAGACGAGAATTTAAGTAAAAGAACTTAATTTATACATTCTTTTCTATGAAGAAAACCAAAGTTAAATTATCCTGAAGTTTGTTCAATCTAATTATTTAAAAATACTGGTTTGGAGAAAGAAAACAACACAAAGGGACAATTCTATATGAACACACATAACTGAACTAAAGTAACAATAACTGGCCAGCTCAGGATCTGGCTAAGCATAACATGCCACATGAAGTCATGCTATCCCATCTCTACCTCTGCTTCCAGACAATCAGACAACTATACTCCTGGGAGAGTCTTGCCCAACACGTAAGATGCTGATACAAACATACTATTTATAATTCAGGTAGGCAATATACTTTGAGATTCTTATTTGGCAATACATGAAAGGTAGCTCGTTGAATACGGTAGGCTTAAGAAAGCAAAACATGCTCTCAGACTTCAGTTTTGCCTAGATTTTAGTTGTGGCATAGACTATAGGAAAACACATAGCAATCATAGACAAACATGTTTTTCGAAAGAATGATTTAGACTACTTTCAAATATAACAAAAACATAACCAATAGGGGGAAAAAAGCAGCAGGCACAGTGATTACAGTAATAACAGCACAGTAATTTTTCAGCCTTAATACAACTGAAAAGTTTCATATGTGCATTTCTCCTAAAACGACCGTATTTATAGCTGTGACTGTCAGTCAAAGCCAATATTATCTTTCCTTTGACCTTAAAGCTTAAGTTTTTATTTACACCTGTATCAACAAGAAAACAAGTGCTTCAGTCTATAACACAGCTTTCCTTAGCTGATACACATAAAAGAACATAAAGTACTTTTCATTACATAAGTTGCTGTACATCAGGAAGATCACAGGCAGCCAAACACCTGATACGATAATTCCAAATTTAGAGTCCCTTGTTCATATGGAAGTACTAGTTAAATTAGTAGTTACACGCCTAATAAATGATAACTCTACTAATGGTTAAATTACCTCACTTTGTGTGGACACTGCCAGAAGTGTTTGTATTTGTGTCATGCCCCTAAGTGCCTCAGGATTTTAATCAACCAGCAAGTATCTACTTCACTATGGAAGCATAGCTCATCTCAGTTTTTAATCTGTGAGGTTTCATAACTGAATCTCAAAGTCAGGCCAGTGAAACAACTGCTGAGGAAACTGGATACCTCAGGAGAAACTCAGTTATGCACTTCATCAGTAAAGATGCACAGAAGACTGCTGTAGAGGTGGTGGCCCACAAAACTTAAAAAGGTGCATTGCTTCCTGACTGATTTCTTGACTATAGCAAAGCACCTCAAAATAAAATATTAGTTGATTAACGCAATTTAAATCTTGGAAATTAATAAACATGCATACAAAAAAATAGATGATAATCACCCTCAGTGAGACACTGAGATCAGTAGTACTATGCTAAGAATATGATTTGAGTTGGAGGTAAGCATTCACAGGCCAAACTTAGCATGTTACTTTACACCAGCTTAAATTCAGAGACTGTGACGGTGGCAATCATTGCCTTGCACATCTATTAAATACCCTTAACATTTTTTCTTAAATCACAAATTCACAGGTGTACATGTCCTTTCAGCTTTGCTTATTAATTTTTAGACCTTAGAAAATTTACAAAGAAAGCAATAGGGAAAACTTCAGGCTTTTTGAATTTTGCCATCATATAAAAAAGGAAACAAGGAACAAAGGAACAAGTGGACAGGTCTCCCAGGAGACCACACATGCTGATTTACTGATGAAATTAAAAGTATATCCTTTAAGAAGTGAACAGTTTTCTCTTGAAAAGATAGAATGTTCTCTACTGTCATATATAATCAATATCATTTGTGAAAAAGATTGATAACACACTATGCAGAAATATAATATAGTTTTAAAGCTAAATCAAAAAAGGTATAAAGAGCATGAATAGCCAACTAAATATACAATATATTTTGTTCAAGAAACATGACATTCAATTGAAAAAAATCCTACTAATTCTTTTTGTTTTTCCCTTTTTTTTTTTTTAAAAAGTATTACAGAAAGGGGAATAGTTGAAGGATAGGGACGTGATATCTTTTCTTTAGCATTCGTGCAATACCGTATCTGTAATACTGAATTATGATTTATAAAACTGCCTATAATAAAGAGTGGCAAAGAAGAAAAATAGATAATGCTCTTGGTCAGGCTAAGTATTTTGTGTGTGTGCGCATGCTCTGAAAGCTTTCATTTCATCTCTTTTCTGATTTTAGTTAGTATTGGAAATACTAACTAAACACATTAGAGAATAGCTAAAGAAGGCCACCTCACCCACTCCCAGGGAGCATATAGGAAAGAGCAGTACCAATTCACACATCCTTGAAGCCACGGGCATTTCCACTATTATACCCTCCAAAAGACTGAGCAATACTGATGTGAGCAAGGTGAGGTGCCAGTGAGGTAATTGAGTAAACACAGGAAGCTAAACTTAAGAATTCCAATTTAGATCAGGTAAAATTTACCTATTTTAATTTAAAGTGCATTGTTCATTATGACTACTTTTTTTTTTTTTTTTTTTAAGTTTACAGTTGCTGAAGTTTCAGGGTTGGTGTTATACGAACCTTTTTCATTTGTGAACCTCAAAAGAGGGTAAGCAATACAGTGTTCATTTTCAGAAGATAAATTCAAATAATTTAAGATGAAGCTTGGAAACATCACTAGCTCTGAAGCTTTCAAACAGGCTCCACCTGTTGATTTCAACTTGCACAACAGGTTCTGTTCTGCAGGGAGACTGCTGTCCTCCACACTCCTGAGTATCACTTTGGAGGAAAGCCAAGTGTTCAACCAACAATCCCCTATTTTGAACAAAAATGTACCATTTCTCTATATGAGCTTTTAAGGCAGAAATACATTCCTCTCTCCCTGCTCTGTAAAGCTTATCTTCCAATCCTCAGTGCATGCTGCTAGACAACCCTGCTCACAGACACTGGGGAAGAAGAATAGATGTTTGCGTGTGGGATATGTTGGCATTTCCATTTATTCTTATTCTGCCATTATATTTGCATATCTTTTGCTGGAATTAAATTATGCACCCCTACCCTCCTCACCAGTAATGCTTACTTATATCTGTATTAACATCACTTCTGGCACCTTCTCTAAGCAGCAAATTTAGGATCTCATTTTTACTATTGCCCAAAGCAGTCTTCATCCATTCACCCTTTGGGCAGGCAGACTGGTTCCTGGAGTCATGCTATCACACGTACAGAATAAACCCTGGTGTCCTTCAAAAGAAATCTGGGTTGCCACGTTTCCCTCTTCAGTCTCAGAGAAGAGGTAATCAACATATGGATGACTTGTGCAAAGCAGGAAAAGGATTTCCTGAGTGTTCTCCACACTAGGAAACCTATTCCAGACAAAGAAAGCCTTAGCTCACATAAACACTACTAGAAGCTGGCATGAGTATATTTTAGAGGTTGTTCATATATCCATCCTACTAGTTCTGTATAATTTCCTAGCATTTTGGTTGACAACTCCTAGCAGATGATCTGACAAAATTTAAGAAAGCTATGAGAAGAAAATGCAGAAGTCTGATGCAAGTGGAGGAAGCAGTAATGTAATTCCAGAGCTTTCACCAACATTTTATGAATGACAGCGTGTTTTGTTAGAGTGGATTGCAAAATTAATTAATAATGCTGTATAACTAATAATTAATCTCTCAGATTTGGCATGGTATTACTCAAAGAAAAAGATGACTTTGGGGACTGAAAATATAGGTCATAAAAGTATGCTAAGGACGTGATTTAGGGAGCTCTTCTAGGATTTCCATCTTCTGACTTGAACAGTGCCACCAAATCATTGAATATTTTTTTTTCTTTATAAAGATGTAGACTACACTAGCTTGAATAGTCTTTTGCTGATGACTTCCTCCCTCTCAACTCAATTCGACATCTTTGAAAAGATATAGCATAATGTGTTCCTTGTCTTTTTGGCCTTGATTTTTTTTTTTCCAATGAAGTCATTGGCAAAATTCCCACTGAGCAGAATAGTGAGGATCAAGCTTTTATTCCCCATTATTAAGACTGTCACATTTAACATCACCATCCTTGTCTCATCATCTGCCACTAATTATTTGGGGACAATAACTGTTCTTTTTCCATAAAGAAAGCTACTGCTTATATATGTTTGCATCTTTGGTGACATAAAAAATGAAAAACTACATGTAAATCTCAGAGAGATTTGCATAGATAGTTCACTACTACATAAAAGCTGAACTGGGAACTTCTTGTTACATTTTGACACTGTTTCATTATCCTACAAGAATATTAATCTCCAACAAACTAAGAATAAGGTAATAATCCTGAAGAAATCATCTCATTATAAATTAATGGCTGGATTTTCAGTTAATGGACCAAGCTGAAGACAAGGGCAGTTAACACTATAACAAACTACAGTAATATAACCAATTTCAAGGGGATTATTGCTATCATAAACCGTATTAAATGGTTTACAAAAGGAATGGCTTGGGCTGCTTTCTTTTTTCTTTTTTTTTTTTTTTTTAAAGTTACATGAAAGAGAGTGAATGAGAGGCTGCTTTGTTAAATATTATTTGGTTATTTTCAACCAATTTTCTAAACATTCAGGACACAGAGAATGCTCTGATAGTTGTATAATTAATATTTTAAATGCACCAGTTGTTGTTCTTTGCTCCAATGGGTGGTGGAAAAGCCATTAACTCTTACGCGATCAAGTTTCAATGAATCTGGTCTATAACTTGGTGTAGGAAAAAAAAAAACAACATTCAGACTGCACTCAGTTCCATTGCCAGAGCCCATCACTTGACCATTTAAAAATCTCAATCTGCCAGCTGATTACATTACAAGGTCAAAGTAGAAAGAAAATAAAGATATCAAGAGACCTGTTCTGCACTCAATTCTATAAGTAAACTAGATCAGTAGCTGCCAGGGAAAAAGTGAAGTTGTATGCAATTCTGCATTATGACTACACGGTGGAAATTGAGCTTACCTCATTTACTTGCAGATATTACGCACATTTTCTTCAAGTGATAACTTAGTGCTCAGAAGAATTAATATAAGATGGAAGTAATTTATTCAGATAATACATATCCAACTGGTTCAATAATTCTGCTTCTAAATTCAGTGACCAGACAGAAATTCTAAACTCCTATGCCATTCCAAAATAAATAAGAATAAATAAGAGCAACCCAGCTAACATTAACAAGATGCTTTGTGGGGGGTAGGGAAGTTGGTAAGAAATAGAGGGGGAAATCACTGAAGAAAACAACTTACGTAGCACACTGAGCCTGCACTACCTACCAACTAATGCTTGAGCTACTCAGATAAACATTACATTATATACCACAGATACAACGTTACTGTATTAGCACATTATACCACAAATAAAACATTGGTGCTCTGCACTAGTGAGCAGAGCATTAGCTTCAGACTTCAACCCTTAGTTTAGGAATGGCAGTAGGGCATTTTTCACTAGTTCCATAATTTCACGGTAGTAATAAAATGCCACCATTTTTTTCTTTAATCTCTACCCTTCATCAAGAGAAGAAGCAGTGAGGGATGATTTTGCAGTCTGTGGTAGTTCTCAACAGTCTTCTGAAATATATGTCCTTGCTCCAGACAATGGCTTGAGTTTACCGTGGGTCTGCTCCTCTTCATCCCTCTACTCCATAATGCAGGAGCTCTTTTTAAATTATTGTGGTTTAAATAATTACTTTTAATAGTAATGATCAGGCATCATGATTTAAGCTGGTATAGCTTTAAATCTGTTTCCAATATATAAATCAGAAACAGCGTCCAAGATACAAGAACACTTGTTCATTAAAAGGGAATAAATAGGAGGGTGGAATGATAATGCCTGAAGTTATTTAGATAACAACTTGTACATAAAAAAAACACCTGAAAAACTAAAGATTCCTTGTCTATGGACACTGTAAATGGAGTGCAGTTAATCATGTTCTTCTGTTTTATCTATGACCCAAGTATTTCCTTGGAGTCTATTTGAATAGCTGCATTAGGGAATAGAAGAAAATGTCACGCTTTTGCAAAAGGGCAATCATTATAGTGGGATATATAAACATGAGCTCAGACTGCCAGATGCAGAATATCTTTTTGCCTCAGCTGGAGTATTTTCTATCAAGGGAGAAGTGGCCCAACAGCAGAGTCCAGAAGACTGCAACATGATCTGTCACTAGTTCAGAAGATGAGACCGATAAAGAAAAAACAATAAGACTTACTCCACCTAAGAGAAGGAAGGGCTGAGTGGGGAAAAAAAAAAAAAAAAATCAAATACAAAACATCTCTTGAGGAATAAAAGAAAACAGTTCTCAATATCCATGCTCAAAAGGTCATAAAGTGATAAGCTTCCTTGAAGTTCATGCATTCTGAAAACTTTCTACCAACAACTGAATGCTAGAATAGGTTTTCAAGGAACATCATAGTGTTCCTACTGTAAATTTAAGTTTCTCTAAAGATTTCTGTCACTGTTACATTAGTATCAGGTCAATTTACAGAATTTCAACTCAAGAAAAGCTTACTAATGGACATTACAAAGGACAAAAATTATATTACCCAAAAGATTTTGGGGCTCAAAGAGTTGTGCTACAAAAGATTTCCCATGTGAAAGGAAAGCCTGTCAGCAGATAGTAGAAGCCAGGGATCCTCTCTAAGTTTTTCTCCAATCTGTCACATGACTTCAGACACGTTTGAAATTCTGTTTAACCCAGCCTAAAAACACCCCCAAAATTTGGGCATAAGATTTTTTTTGAGCCTTAATTTATGGAAAACAACACCTTCTATTAGCAACAAATTCTTATTTCAGGTAGTGTTATTAATTCTGAGCATTCAGCTTTTTAGTCCACCAGCTTTCTCTGCATCTAGTTTACTTGACATAAGCCTATTATCAAAGCATCACCAATATGTGAATTTGCTGATTGGATACATCTCCAGGAAAGAAACATCTTTTCCTTTATTTTTTCCCCCCCACATGGCAAATAAAGATATTTGGATGGAAGAACACATTCCTTCCTGTTCCTCAAGCAGATGTTCCGCATCCTTAACAGATTTTGCATATTAGCCTTCTGGTATCCATTTCAGACTTCCTTTTATCTTTGATTTCTGTCCTTTTGTGCTTCTTTAAGCTTTGTACCCCCAAAAGAGTTTTATACAACTCATGTTCTCATATATCTAAAGCATAAGTAGCAGTTTTGAAAAGATCTAATTAGAACTAATCTGTTCTAATTTCTTTATCATCTTAATTACAAGTTACAGTTTCCAGCATATTAAAATCTAGGTCTCATAATGCAAAACCTTCATCCTAGGCTAAGCAGGACATGAAACAAGCATCCCTCTTTGCCAGGTTACTAGAAAGATGAGGAATGGCATTCACCACCATTAACCTTCCTCAAAGACGAGAGCCACAATGATACCATACTCTTCCACATTCTGTGCACTCAACCACATACTGGCATGCTGCAAGATCAAACAGAGGAAAACACTGCACACATTTTCAGTGGTATTTGCTGCTGTCAAAAGGTCTAGCACATCACAGTTATCCACTAGTAGTCTTCACATTTGGCCTTAGTAGTAGTCACCTTCCTTCTTCCAGTAGAGTATCCACGTGAAAGACAGCTTTCCCTCAAATAGAGATCGTATTTCTCTTTCTCACAAGTTCCATTTTGCTATTTTCTGCTCATTTTCATAATTTTACTGTGCCCTTCTGGACATTGCAAACTAGTACAAAGGGCTGTCTGCAATTTCTTCAACTGAAAGTGTCATTAGTATGCTGGTTACTTCTTCTTTTTAATCATACGAATGGATTTAACCCCAATTGCAGAAGTACCCCTTTGGAACACCTCACCTGACTGTGATTCTTTTCAATTATGGACTGTGAACAGGCACATCAAAATTCCTTTTTTTTTTTTTTTTTTTTTTACCAGGATAGATTATTGACAGTTAGAAAGCTCCTTGGACTTTCCGTGTATTGATTAGGGGAGATCTGGACTGTTCCCATGCTGCATTACATCCTGTATATCTAACTGTCTCACAGGGGGTGCATCTATATTTCACTGCAAGCTGATTACAACAAACAACTGGCTTTTGATTCTCACTATTATGATTTTAAGGCAACAAGCAGTGAGGAACATATGGCACCACTACTACAGGACTAGGATTTTTGAGCCTTCTAGAGAACCAGCTGACCTCTGACTTGCATTCGGTAATTTTCTGATTTTTAAAATCTCAGCAGTCTATGCTGCATAAAAACTGCCAGTTAGCTTAACAACCTGTACACATGCAGCATAATGTCTTCCAATAACACTGCCTGCCAGGAGTCACCATCTGTACTTCCTCTGCTGAGAGCAGCCAAACTATTATGTGAAGTTGGGTTAACGTAGGAAAAACATACAATATTTCTCGCCACAAATGTCAGGGTGTACAAAGGCTTCACCTTCATTTTCGAGGTGCACAAAGATTCACATTTTTATATCATTTCCATCAGGTTCCCAGGCAGCAAAAGCAAGGAGAGCAAAATTACTAGAGCAGAGCAAGGTCTTTGGAAGCATAAAGCTTTTCAAGTCTGTGACAGCCGGTTATGTATTCATGTGACATGTTCTGAGGGAGTGAAAAAACAAAACTACCCTATCCATCAGCCATTAGAAACAGAGCGATGGAGCCATTTAGATGGTGGGGGAAGCATATGAAAATTTGAGCTTTGCTTTGACTAATGCAGGTGCAGCTGCTTAGCTGCTATAAACTGATAGGATAGTGACAAAACACACAGCTGAGGATCTGCCCACATTCTGTTGTCTTCTCTTATCTAAGTGAAAGTGTCAATGCTCTATATACACTATGCTCCTCCACAGCAGTTACATCAGAGTGAATTAGAGTAACTAATAATAAAGATTACTGTCACAAAGCTGGTATTGGTGACAGTCTGCGCTGCCAGGACTGAATCCCCAAATGCTTGCCACACTGACTGTCCTGCAGGCACAGAACTGTGTGCCTCTGGCCCCTGAGGAGGCCTCAGCTAGGCCGAACATTAAGGGCTCACAAGGCCCGGCCTCACTCAGTGGGGCAACCTCTCTTCTTCCTCACAATCTATGGTACAAACACATCATGTCTACCTTTTGCTGTCTCCAGGGTGGAATGCTGTTCCACAGTTCTTGGTTCAAGCTATCTTCCTTGACTAATATAATGCATTCTGCTCTAGGCTTGCTTTCATGGTGTCTAACGAATGACCATTACTACTACACACACCACAGCTCTCTTTCTAGGTCTCAAGCCCTCAGTATTCTGAGAATTTTCTAGGAACTCAAGCTAACAAAACAATACCAGTTTCAGTCTGAACCCTAGAGAGAAAGAAAAATCCTTTTGTTCCTGAGCATTTTTACAGCCATCCTAAAGAACCATACATAACAATCAGATGGAGAAGGGAAATGCAAGAGCAATCACTAAACTCACATGTAAGCATGCTATTCTCAACCAACATTTCACAGCTTTTTTTTTTTTTTTTACTGGTGTGCATGACTGCTAAGATATAGAAACACACAGGTACTCGTGCGCTACACTTTCACTACTTTCCAATAAATACTTTTCTGAAGAAAGTTGCTTCTGTATGTGTGAAAATACCATCTCCCTACCTATGTGAAAAAGTACACAAAGTTTCTTTGTTGCTCTCTGAGATGAAGGAGGTTTGGGGGATGAGAAAAAGCACATATGATTGGCTCCAAAGTATTAGATTTACCTTAGAAAGAATACTGGGATACACAGGTGTTATGCAAAATTATTGCAAAAACTCTTAATGTGTTTGCTTTACCTGCTATGCAATCAATATTCATTCAGCAGATCAGCACATTGGAACACAGAACATTTTATTATGATCACCTGTATAACACGTTTTCAGTATTTGCTGGAGTAAGCTTCAGTACAGCATTGGGGGCATTTTAAGGCCCTGGTCTTTATCCAATTTTCCAGTTGGGCTGTATAAGGCACAAGTAGGTCAAATGACTTCTCCAAAGTTACAGAGAAAATATACGATTTACTTAAAATCAGAGGTCCAGGACACCCCATCTTTTATTGCTCATGCTTGAAAAGTAAAATCCTAGTTCACATGTCCCAAACGACTGGTATTGTGCAGAAAAGAAATTATCATTATAAAGAACCTTTCTGTAATTTGCTTTATTATAAATAGCTATGCTAGAAAGCTGTTTTCATATAACTAGTTTTATTATGCTTATTTGTTCCCCTTTCCATATTATATGTTGTCCTGGTTTCAGTTAGGACAGAGTTAATTTTCCTCCTAGTAGCTGGCAGGGTGCTATGTTTTGGATTAGGATGAGAAGAGCACTGATAACATGCTGATGTTTTAATTGTTGCAGAGCAGTGCTTACACCAAGCCAAGGACTTTTCAGCTTCTCGCTCTGTCCTGCCAGCGAGCAGGCTGGGGGTGCAGCAGGAGCTGGGAGGGGACAGACCCAGGACAGCTGACCCAAACTGGCCAAAGGGGTATTCCATACCATCTGATGTCATGCTGAACAATATATAGGGGTGGCTAGCCAGGGTGGGGGGGGCGGCTGCTCGGGGATAGGCTGGGCATCGGTCAGCGGGTGGTGAGCAATTGCATTGTGCATCACTTGTTTCATACACATTATTACTATTAATACTATTATCATTATTATTTTCCTGTCTTAATAAACTGTCTTTATCTCAACTCACAGGCTTCATTTTCCTGTTTCTCTCCCCCATCCCAGAGAGGGAGGGGGGGAGGGTGAGCGAATGGCTGTGTGGTGTTTAGCCGCCAGCCAGATTAAACCACAACATATGTATACAAGTAATACGCACTAGACTAGAGACACACACACACACTACAGAAGTTCAAAATTTTTGTTTTAAGATTTAAAGGATAAGATTTGATAAGTTAGAGTCATTCAACATTTCTGAACAACAGGTACTCTGATCCCTAGGACTTCCAGACCAAACAGTAGCAAAAGAAATTTCATCTTGAACCTAATCACTGCACAGAATATCTATTCTTCTGCCTCACTGAAAACCAGAAGTAGGTCAGATAAATAACTATGCCTCTCCACTACCAAGAGACTTACTGAAAATTCAGTTGAACGCTCAACAGATAGTCTTAAAATTTACCTAAAAGAAAGCGTGCAATGCCACGCAAGTATACCCAAACTAGCCATCCTATTACTTGAAAGAAGCCACCTGCAACTTACCTAAGTAATAAAGGTAAAACACTGGCACAGCTGTTTGTTGGTTTTTCTGGTTTGTTTCCCCCACCAAATACCTCAACTAGCAAGATAATAGGGAGCACCTGGAATCTCTACTGAACCATAAGCCAATCTAGTCCTAAATTCAAATGTGCATTAGCCATTCTAAATACAGGGATGAAAATCATGATCACAAGGAGAATAGCTTTGTCCATTGTACAGATTCAGAAAGGAAGTGTTAAACTTTTAATAATTCAATCATTTGTATGTAATTAGGACTATATCAGTCAAGTGAGTTAGAGTATAGGATATAGATTCTTACAGAAAGTGAAAAAGAACTGCAATTATAGATAGAAAATTTTTGACTAAAAAGTCCTTTACATTTCAACATTTTATATGAATGTTTATCTTATAAAACATGCATTGCCCAAGTATGGATCAAAAGCCAGCTGTTATCAGATGGGGAATCCAGACTTTCAAGAGTTCACAGGCATACAGTCTCACCAGGGCCAAGTCCGAGCACCACATGTAGCAAACACAATAAGAAGTTAATAACTTCTAAGACTTACACATGAAAAAATAAGTCATCTTAATCCTGAAAAGAACAAGACTATCCAGCAAGCAAAGTTTTGAGGATTGTAAAGCGAAGCAGACCTCAAAGCACCTAATTAGCTAAGTGCTAACTTCACAGATTTTAAACATTTCTGAAGGAAATGCTCTTCCTTCAGGGTGCTCATTACAATACATAGTTACTAATACCACAAATAGTTTGAATTACCTAGTTTACATTTTGAATACCAAAACAGGCTTAGATAACTCTGCAACACTACACTTCTTCATTGATAATAGTTATACACTGAACAGTATGTTAAGCAATAGAGTTTTGCACATATACACTATCTGTGAAATTCTATACGTGCTCGATTAACTATCTTCTGGAGCCTAAATGCGCCAATTAAGAAGTCTACTAGGGCAACATTGTAAAAAAACATGTTGGAAAGAAGTATAGACTCAAACTCCAAACAAATCAACTTGTTCAGGAAAAAGGCTGCTAAAATTGTCTTCCAAAGGCCATGTTACAGAAACCATTACCCTCAAAGCGGATACCCAATCCTCTCCAAAAATCTGACTTACCTGCAGCCTATGACTGTCCTTACTTCAACATCCAAATGTTTCTGTTTTTTCCTGAACTCAGCTCAGAGTACTTCTGTTCTTCCAACCATGCTTCTCAAAGGAAAACTTCACTCACCTCTTCCTGACTCTTTATCTCCTACAGCTGGGCCAATTTACTGGTCTTTAATGGTAACTTTTGTTAACTCCTTCATTACTAGAAGGAGTTCATAAATACGTATAATACTCGGAAATGTAAGGGCAAGCAGTGTATCAATGTCCTACTAAGTATTGTAATTTATAAATTTATTTCTAGCTGTTCTTTTATGCATCAGTCTCTTTACAAGCCATAGAAAAGACTGGTCCTGTAGCTGTGTTTGTGGTATCTGTACTTTATCTTACACATTTCAGAAAATTTCAAGGACAGAAGAAAAGACTCTAAGGTATAAGTATTGCATTTATTATGATAATTTTGCCAGCAGGCAACAAACTGATGACTGCTATTTTAAAAAGTCACATCTAGTAGTAATTTAGTACAGACAGATTTACACACCCTCTGACCATTTGCATAATTTAGTCTTTACCACCATTAGAATTTGTTTCAATTTTATTTACAGTGGTCACTGCATTCTTCTCTTCAGCAGTGCAAGAAGCCACTTGTTCCCCTAGTAGTATTCAGTGGGAAACTTTTGGAATCCTTAACTGCTTTCTAACTTCACAGAAAATGTGCAAGGTACACTAAGTTAAAGCATGTCTTAATTCAGGTTTCACTGTCATATAAACAAGACTGTTAACTTATTGGCCTTACGTAAAGCTGCCTCTATGTACCAATGCATGCCCTTTGTTACCTAGCTGACAGGGAGCAACTGGTAACAACATATGCTAATATTCTATTTGCACTTGAAAGAGGGAAGTTCTTAATCACAAGTGGAGCAGTAATTTGAAATACTGTTTTTATGCATATGTTTTATCACTGTAGACAAGTGGGCTTCTGAGATCTTCAAGAAAGATGGGATTACAGTGTTCTGAGATAACTTTAAAATTTGAGGACGTTTAAGGAAGTATTCAAACTGGCAGAGACTTTCCCAAACATTCAGGCTTGGAAAGTCAGAATGGAAATGATTTACATAAATTAAATTATGCTTGAAAAAGGCAGGATTAAGAAAAGTGAAACATGCTGGAGAACCTCAGAGGGAGTGCACAGAGGATTCAAGGGGATAATGAAGGAGACCAAAGAGGAGAGCAGTTTGTATTTTGTTTAACTCAATAATCTGGTTTAATCCCACTGAATGATTGCTTACTTCAGGGCAAACTATAATCAAATCAGGTCTCTATCAACTGGTTGCTAGGCTATAAATATTAAGATTAACTATTACAATCATTTCAATAATTCCCAGTCCTTACAAAGAGATATTGCTGGCTGACACTGCAAGCTATGGTTTTTGTTGATCCTCACCCAGTTTATCCACATAAATTCTCCCATCTCTACTTCATATACTGATTCCAGGCTTTGAAAGGACCCTTTGTGGGAGTACTTTTGGAAATTTTAAGTTTTGAATGGTACCACAAATTTTTAAATGATGTAGAAAGAAATGGTATCTATTCATATTAATTTCCTGTCATTTTTCAAGAAATGGAATTCTTAGAGGCAAGGATAGTATGAAAATGTTGTCAACTCTTAGATCTTTACTTTAGAAAAAAAAAAAAAAGGGAAAACAAAAAGTTAAACACAAGCATGACTAATCAGAAAGGGACAGGACTCATAGAAACAGCCAATTCACAGAATCTTCCTCTATTTGTCACCTTCTGTGACATCTTTGTAACTTTTAAACTGGCAATTCAATTTAAAATAAATTAATAGTTGCACACATTATATAAAACATAATGTATAAACCAAGATGTCTAGGAGAAAGCAAAACATAGTTGATGTGATTTCCCTACCCCATGAAAATTTTATTTTCCTTTATATTAGGCTCTTGCCCATGTCCACCCTACACAGAAGTGCAATACCTTTCTAGTCACATGGCCCCTTTTTTCTTCTCTTACATCTCCAGGGTTCTCTTGGGTGACTGTGGTGAGTCTTCTGACTGCAGCTCACACTTGATGATCCTAGTGTTATTCATTGTCTGTGACTGCCTACTTGGCACGTGCTGCCTCAGTCACTGTCCAAATGTTCTAATTAACATTCACAATATCCTCAGGAAAGAGAGAGCAAGTGTATTTTGTAGCTTGTTTAGATATCTCCTGTTTCATATACAGGATTTCTACAGGCAGCTGGCAGAAGCTGCAAAATCGTCAGCGCTTGTTCTCGTGGGGGACTTCAACTTCCCAGACATATCCTGGAAGCACAACACAGCCCAGAGAAAGCAGTCTAAGAGGTTTCTGGAGAGCGTGGAAGATAGCTTCCTGACGCAGCTGGTTAGTGAGCCTACCAGGGGAGGTGCCCCGCTAGACCTTCTGTTCACAAACAGAGAAGGACTGGTGGGAGATGTGGTGGTCGAGAGCTGTCTTGGGCAGAGTGACCACAAAATGGTTCAGTTCTCTATTCTTGGCGAAGTCAGGAAGGGGACCAGTAAAACCGCTGTCTTGGACTTCCGGAGGGCTGACTTTGAGCTGTTCAGGACACTGGTTGGCAGAGTCCCTTGGGAGGTGGTTCTGAAGGGCAGAGGAGTCCAGGAAGGCTGGGCACTCTTCAAGAAGGAAATCTTAATGGCTCAGGAGCGGTCTGTCCCCACGTGCCCAAAGACGAGCCGGCGTGGAACTAGACCGGCCTGGCTGAACAGAGAGTTGTGGCTCGAGCTTAGGAGAAAAAGGAGGGTTTATAATCTTTGGAAAAGAGGGCGGGCTACTCAAGAGGACTATAAGGATGTTGCGAGGCTGTGCAGGGACAAAATTAGAAAGGCCAAAGCTCATCTAGAGCTCAATCTGGCTACTGCTGTTAAAGATAACAAAAAACGTTTTTACAAATACATCAACACAAAAAGGAGGACTAAGGAGAATCTCCATCCTTTACTGGATGCAGGGGGAAACTTAGTTACAAAAGATGAGGAAAAGGCTGAGGTACTCAATGCCTTCTTTGCCTCAGTCTTTAGCGGCAAGACCAGTTGTTCTCTGGATACCCGGTACCCTGAGCTGGTGGAAGGGGATGGGGAGCAGGATGTGGCCCTCACTATCCACGAGGAAATGGTTGGCAACCTGCTACAGCACTTGGATGTATGCAAGTCGATGGGGCCGGATGGGATCCACCTGAGGGTACTGAGAGAACTGGCAGAGGAGCTGGCCAAGCCGCTTTCCATCATTTATTGGCAGTCCTGGCTATCAGGGGAGGTCCCAGTCGACTGGCGGCTAGCAAATGTGACGCCCATCTACAAGAAGGGCCGGAGGGTAGACCCGGGGAACTATAGGCCTGTTAGTTTGACGTCAGTGCCAGGGAAGCTCATGGAGCAGATTATCTTGAATGTCATCACACGGCACTTGAAGGGCAACCAGGCGATCAGGCCCAGTCAGCATGGGTTTATGAAAGGCAGGTCCTGCTTGACAAACCTGATCTCCTTCTATAACCAAGTGACGCGCTTGGTGGATGAGGGGAAGGCTGTGGATGTGATCTACCTTGACTTCAGTAAGGCTTTTGACACCGTTTCTCACAACATTCTCCTCAAGAAACTGGCTGCTCGTGGCTTGGACTAGCGTACGCTTCGTTGGCTTAAAAACTGGCTGGATGGCCGGGCCCAAAGAGTCGTGGTGAATGGAGCTAAATCCAGTTGGAGGCCGGTCACTAGTGGAGTCCCCCAGGGCTCAGTGCTGGGGCCGGTCCTCTTTAATATCTTTATCGATGACCTGGATGAGGGGATCGAGTGCACCCTCAGTAATTTTGCAGATGACACCAAGTTAGGTGCATGTGTTGATCTGCTCGAGGGCAGGAAGGCTCTGCAGGAGGATCTGGATAGGCTGGAGCGATGGGCTGAGGTCAACTGTATGAAGTTCAACAAGGCCAAGTGCTGGGTCCTGCATCTGGGGCGCAACAACCCCAAGCAGAGCTACAGGCTGGGAGATGAGTGGTTGGAAAGCTGCCTGGCAGAGAAGGACCTGGGAATACTGGTTGATAGTCAGCTGAATATGAGCCAGCAGTGTGCTCTGGTGGCCAAGAAGGCCAACAGCATCCTGGCTTGTATAAGAAGCAGTGTGGCCAGCAGGTCTAGGGAAGTGATTGTCCCCCTGTACTCGGCTCTGGTGAGGCCGCACCTCGAGTACTGTGTTCAGTTTTGGGCCCCTCGCTACAAGAAGGACATGGAGGTGCTCGAGAGAGTCCAGAGAAGGGCAACGAAGCTGGTGTGGGGTCTGGAGAACAAGTCTTACGAGGAGCGTCTGAGGGAGCTAGGCTTGTTCAGCCTGGAGAAGAGGAGGCTCAGTGGAGACCTCATCGCTCTCTATAGGTACCTTAAAGGAGGCTGTAGAGAGGTGGGGGTTGGTATGTTCTCCCACGTGCCTGGTGACAGGACGAGGGGGAATGGGCTCAAGTTGCGCCAGGGGAGGTTTAGGTTGGATAGTAGGAAGAACTTCTTTACCGAAACGGTTGTTAGGCATTGGAATGGGCTGCCCAGGGAAGTGGTTGAGTCGCCATCCCTGGAGGTCTTTAAAAGACGTTTAGATGTAGTCCTTAGTGATATGGTTTAGTGGAGGTCTTGTTAGTGTTAGGACAGAGGTTGGACTAGACGATCTTGGAGGTCCTTCCAACCTAGACGATTCTGTGATTCTGATTCTGTGATTTATCCTCAGAAAAACTTGCGATGTCTGACCTTGATATATCTGGAAAAATTTTCCTGGGCACGCTGCCAAACATTTTGTTTGATATGTACATTTTTCTCCTTCTTGGCCTTCTTGTTGTAGTTTTTTCCCTTCTGGCTTCTTGGATTTTTTTTTAATAACTACTTTAGGTCTCGTTATACGTACCCAAAGGAACTAGCATTGTGGATTTTTCCTATCATACCTTTAAAATGTTGATCCTAGTAACATAGGGAAAGCAGGAAGAAAATTTCTAGAAATTTATAGAAAAAAATCTAGAAAATTTCCCTAGAAAAGCAGGGAGGAAATTGCAAAAGCATCTATGTAATTTAGAAACTTATAATTCATTGACTTTCAATCCTGCAACTATGATATAGTTGCATACTCACATAGACTATAACAATAATATTTTACAGTTTAAATAGTACAGGGCTCAAGGGTTGAGATAAGGACAGGGAGATCACTTAATTATTGTCATGGGCTAAACAGAGTAGGGAGATGAGTCCAGATTGATTGCCTATTACTAGCAAGCAAAAAAACAAAGGAAAGGAACCAAAAAAACCTTTGCCCCATCCACCCTCTTCCACCTCCTTGTCTCCCCGCGTGGCGCATGGGAACGAGGGAATGGGGGCTGTGGTCAGTCCCTGACACTTCATCTCCGCAGCTCCATCACAGTCACTCTCTGCCCCTCCTCCAGCGTGGGGTCCCTCTCACGGGATGCCATCCTTCACAAACTGATCCTGCATGGGCTTCCCACAGGCAGCAGCTCTTCAAGAACTGCTCCCACACGGCTCCGTACCACGGGGTCCATCCTCCAGGAGCAAACTGCTCCAACACAGGTCCCCCACGGGTGGCAGCTCCCCACCAGGCCCCCTGCTCCTGTGTGGGCTCCTCTCCATGGGCTGCAGCTCCAGCCTGGGGCCTGCTCCTGCGGGGGCTCTCCATGGGCCTCAGCCCCCTCCAGGCCACATCCACCTGCTCCACCAGGGGCTCTTCCACAGGCTGCAGCGTGTAGATCTGCTCCATGTGGGACCCGTGGGCTGCAGGGGGACAGCCTGATCCACCAGGGGCCTCTCCACAGGGGAATTGCTGCTCTGGCGCTTGGAGCACCTCCTGCCCTCCTCCTGTGCTGATCTTGGGGTCTGCAGGGCTGGTTCTCACTTCTCACTCTCCCAGCTGCTGTTGAGCAGCATTTTTTTTTCCCCTTTCTTAAATCTGCTCTCACAGAGGCACAAACATCGCTTGTTGGCTCGGCTCTCAGCAGGAGCAGGTCCCTTTGAGGCCGGCTGGAACTGGCCCTTTTCTAACATGGGGCAGCTTCTGGATTCTTCTCACAGAAGCCATCCCTGCAGCCCCCCACTACCAAAACCTTGCCATATAAACCCACTACAGGCATCCAGAGCTTCTCTGGGCAGCCTGGGCCAGGGCCTCACCACCCTCATACACACATTTAGTTTCTCTTTCCCAGTCTCACTGCCAACCTAATCTTGTTATTCTTATAAAAATAAAAATTCTGCTGAAAAAGATCAGAATATTTATATGTTGCATTTTATTCCTTTCAGCTTATTCTTCTCTATGTTTCAATCCATAGATAGAAAGAAATAGCTTGACTCAAAGCTAGAGTCATAGACAAATCCTCCACCTCTCTCCTTTGTGTGGGATTTTAAAACATACTAATATGGACTTTGCCACTGTTCTCATTTTTTCATACTTTTATCTCAAAGGGCTTTGTAAAGAGTTAGTTTATAAGTATGTATGGTAGCTGCACATCGAAGTATGGTGGCAGAAATAGCTCGTGTTGCTGTCTTCATCACTAGGAGCAGTTTTCCTCAAAAGCAGCTGCTGAGGAGGAAGACTACTCCTCTTTCTGGAAACTGCTATGGAACCTGTAAGTTGAATTTCAGCACATTTGAAAACAAAGCATTTCTGTTTACATTCCAGCCAAAATTAGTTAAAATTAAGTTTATATCTGTGAGATGACTGTTTCTCTTCTGAAACTAGTAATGTTTTGAGTCTTTTCCCCGTACACCTCCTCAATCGCTGTCTGTGACACATCAACACTTTCTGCTTTATTTCTATTAGGAATCATATTTTATTTTTTTATTATTTTTATTATTTTTTTTGGTGGAGATTTAAGTATAAGTATCCACACAAAGCTTTATTCAGATTTCCTTTTTTTAGAAAAACAGACCTGAAGGATACACATTACCATTTTCAGATTTTTATGTGAAGTGGGCACAGGGCACAGCTCTCTTATACCTGTTTATTCTGCAGATTAAATCACAATAAACTTTTTGGAACAGTTTGTCTGTCAATAAGAGTGGAACTATGCCCCACAGAGATGCTCAGTCTTTTCCATATTGTTGTACTAGAGGTAACCACCTGACACTTGTTACTGTCTTCTCAGTTAGAAGGCCTGGCTGAAAGAATTTACCAATCACAATTAGTAACGTAAGATTGATGTAAGTAAAACCCTAAATTCTGAGAGTACAGAGAGCTTTCCGTTTTTCAGACCAAGGACACTAAGCTAATAATTGGAATTTTCTCAACTCTTAAGAGCTCACTTCTCTAATAAATTCCTTTGAGAAAACGGTTGAGATAAAATCTGTCATTGTAACAAGATAAACCACTGGCTACTTCTGAAAGTGAAATGGGTTATATCTACTGTTTTGCAGTCTGTTATCTTTGGGAACCTTCCATGACTTTTTATTTTTTTTTCTTCATATTTACCACACTTACTGGATAATTATTGCTTTCATCTCCATTTAAACAACATGATTACATGTATCTTAGACTGGTAGGGCCTTGCTTATCTTATGAGTTCTGCTAACATCTAACTGCTAACAGCAGTACCACCTGCAGTACTGCTAATTTTCTGTAGTAGTGACTGAAGAGACACGTGAAGTATAAGACAGTACAAGAAGCACAAAAATGACAAAGTAGCAAATAAGGACCTTGAAATTTGAGGCACTGGGAAATAGTACATCACCAGCTTGCCAAAATTTTGGTATTGATGCGCTGAAGGTAACATTTTATGAATCTCTGAGTCTGCCAAAAGACAAAAAGCATCTGAAGGAAAGCTGGAGGGAAGAAAAAAAAAATTAAAAGAGAGTGACGCAGATGGACAGACAGAAGCATAACCAGATTTGGAAGTTTAGGCAGAAAAAGATTTTATAATACCTCTTGTGCATTGTAGTTTATCTAAGCAATTACATTAAGAAAGATGCCAACCCACTACTGGAGATCTGTGTGGATAGGACTAAAAATCTTTAATTACTCCCCAAAGGGAAAGACAGGTCACTGTTTTTTTTTTTTTTTCCAACTCAAAGGAAAAGACACTTTATGTAGAGGCCTAGCCCAAAGAATTGCCCAATAATCCCATCTAGAGAGAAATAAAGTCTACGTAAACTAACTCTGAAAGGTCTCTGAGGACAGCACATGCACACCACCCAAATGAGATGCTCCCAGGTCCTTAGTTGAAGCTGTAACTTTTCACGCTTTATACATGGTTATTAAATTTCATGCAAGGTGAAGATTTGCTCTAGAAAAAGGAGGAAGTCTGCCTGAAGCTATAGCAAATTAGTATTGTTGACCTTGGCCATGACTCTACTTCTGTTTGAGTTAACAGAAATACTCCTATTGATTCCCCTGAGACCTGGATCAAGTCTCCTGTTGAAGTAAAATTGAAAACTGTAGGTTAGAAAAACTTCAGGCAACTTTAGGTTTACTAAGATAAAACAGGATGTTCCAATATCAAAGAGTTACTGTCTCCTGTATGTTGTTTCCTTTATTAACAAGAAAAACTGTTGTTTATGCATCCAAAAAGACACTGGAATCTTGGTTAACCATGAGAAGAAATTACTTAAAGAAGCTTTATAATTGTTATTTAGATGAAAACTAAATCTATGCCTTTATACATGCAAGAATGCATACATAGAACATCTGATAGTCCTGGGCAGATTGGGAGGAGTCAGAAGATTCACTTGTTCTGATAAACTGAGATAACGTCTTAAGACCATATCCTCAAAGAGATTTAGATGTCTACATTTCACTGAACCTTTTTTTTTTTTCTTTTTTCTGTTTCAATGAGAATAATAGTATTACTTTCTCAGAAAGCTTGTGCCACTATATATGCTTAAAATAATTTTTTTTTCAGTTTCTTGGGCTAAATAAGGTCAAATCTGACTTTACTATTTGTTCATGAAATATTTCAATCCCAGCAGCATGAGAGCTCAACACATTGGCTGGATTTTTGTTCCTTCCTAAAAGTCTGTTTATTCCAAAAATCTGCTTTGTATACTCCTTTCACCAAATTTAAAAGTAATTGACAAATAGCAAGTAATTGCTGTAGATAAGGTATCAAAAAAAAAAAAAAAAAAGAAAAAACAATCCTAACAGGCATGACATTTTGAACAGCTAAGGTAAAGTCTGCATGAAAATGTTTCCCCATGTATTTTTAAAAATCATCAAATATCATGTCAGCAATCAAGAAAACCCATCTATCTTACTCATGAGTTGAAGGGTTAGCTAGTGTTCTAATCCAATGTCTATGAGAAACCTCTTTTGTGTTCTAGTGAACTTTAAAGGTATAGACTGTACTGCTACATTTCTGAACTGTTCATTTGATCTATGGAAAGCTTACCTAAGCTTTACCTAAGTACATGGGAGCAGAGTCAGACCTACAGTAATTTAGTGTTGGTATTCTAAGAGAATGCAATTTTCAAACTAGCATTTATTCCTTACATATATTTATACTAATATAAATAATACATTCCCTGCATGTTTACAAACATTGTTTAAGGACTTCAAATTTATATTTATGGTTTTTAATATTAACTCACATTTCAGGCTAAAACCTACCTGGGTGACCACATTCAATACCCTAAATCCTGTAAAGAGCCTTCTGTGCAGCGTACACTTGTATGAGGGAAAAGCAGCATCCTCAACCCTTCTTTAATGTTAAGAATGAGAGGAGTGTAATAGTTACCTTCTGCCTATGCCTATGATCTGGGTAGAGGAACTGACCTATTGCATGGTAAAAATGAATTATCTCCCATACAAAGGGAGAAAAAGTGCTGAATACTTGAAGTTCTTGACAGTGGGTTCTTGAAGCTGGGTATCTTGATTATCCAGTAATGCAGAGTACAAAGTATAGCTATGATAACAGAGTTTAGACAGAACACACCAAATTCTTATATAATTTTCACTAGCTTTGACTGCATGTCTTCAGAGTGGGTGGCTTATAAATTTAAGAAGATCACCTCAGTGCCTTAGATTAACACAAATCCTTACAAGGTGGGAGCAAATATCACTTTAAGGAATCCATACTTCAGAGAAAGACACCCTGTTTCAAAACAGGGAGGACCTATTTCTACTGAGATTTTTTTCTTATGGAATATTATTGATGCTGTTATTAGAAAATATATATACAGCTGAATTAATAAAAGACTTTTAAGACACTCAATGCAAGAATGCCCATTGTGCTTTAGCTGTTACTGGTGTAAGGAGAAACTATAATCCAGTGAATATTACTGATATTTTTGCTTTGGATTCAACAACAGTGACTCAGTTCTACCTCCTAATACAAAGACAAATATCTCCAAAACTGGAAATAAGCAGTGCTTCAGTGCCTCTCTCCACATCAAAGCACTGACAACAGGCAAGGGACAGGGACTAGAGTTATGAGACTGGTTTTTATCAATAGGGAGAAGAAAAAATAAAAAAGGAAAAAAAAGGCAGCATAATGTGGCATGTACAAAAATGTCTCATTATGCAAAAAGAAAAAACTCTTATGTATGTGCTTAGCATTATTAGAAGCTTATGACTGAAAAATGAACATGCAACAGCTGAGAACGCATCATCACTAAAAGCTAGGTCTTGGAAGTTAGTAAATGCAGAGTTAAAGCCAAAAGTTCAATGTTAATTCTGCCCCATCTGCTTTGTACATTAAAATATGTCGCATGATTTGAGTCATTTTACATTTCTTGATTTATTCAGGTTATATGGAAAATTCTAACTAGAATTTCTCACAGTCTGACACACATGCATACAAAATGAACGTACGCATTCTATTTTTGGCTTAAAGTTTCAATCTTACTGAGACCTAATAAAGAAGTCCAGTTTGAGGGAATTTGACTTAGTAACACTAGTTCTGTGTATGCTTGACGTTAGCTGGTGGAAACTTAACACCGGCTCAACCTGACAGTATTAAAACATTTAGGGTTGTTTTGAATGCCTTTTTTTCTGGATGAGCCTTCAACAGAAAAAATGCCAGGGACTTCAGATAGGAGAAATTAACATGGGAGCAATGAAGTAACTGGAACTTGATTTCCTGTGGATTTCTGTCCTTTCCTAACTCCACCAATGTGGTACCTCCAGCATCCTACATTTCCTGTAACACTGATAGTGACCAAGAGCTTCTGCAGTCTGAAGCCCTGCTACCAGCTGACTGATGCTTATCTGCCCACTGCTGGGTATGCTAACTTACTTCTGACGGAGCACATGATATCGGAGCTCCCCTTGGCTTTGCCTTGATGAACAGTAATCTGAATCTTTTTCCTTTTCCCCAGTAGCTGATTCTCATAAAATCTGAAGGTGCAATCCTTCTCTTGCTAGTCCACTGCAGCTAGCTGAAGGTGACTTGCAGCTTGGAAATTAGTGGGGAAGTCAGATAAGCTTATAGTTATTCATTTGGAAAATCATGCCATACGGCATCTAAGTATGAAAACTGGAGATGAAGACAGAGCTATAGATTTTGTGTGTGATTTTGATGGTATTTTAAATGGCTAGTGCAATACACTACTTTTATATGAAAATTGCATATTCAGAAGTGTTGTATCTCTGTGTAAACTAAGGATTTCATCTACCAGAAAAGAAAAAGAAAAAAGCACGTCAGTGGTTCATAAGCATCCTCTATTTTCTTGGCCCACACAACAATCAAACAACAAGGCATTTGAAGCACTCAGGGCTTATTTTAGCTTGTAACTTTTAAGTGGATTCTGAAGGTCATGGCTTAAACAGAGGGAGCCATATTTTCTATTTTGGTCTGGTTTTAATTTGGGCAATCTTTCCATTAAATATAGCTATTTATGACATTTGTTAAAAGCCTATACTGCTAATTTAGCTAAAAAAAAATCTAATGGAGTTGTATTGGAAGTTTTCCATAAAATTAATGTTCCAGACTTAATGGATGTCTAAGGTATCATTATTAACGGGAATATTCCATAAACTAAAATCAGAGCCTTTGAGCTGGTGATCTGATACCGTTAGATCGGAACTTATTAAAACTGGAACTGTGCCAAAGTACCCAGGAATTCAATTTGAACACCTTATGGAGGTTAATGCTTTTACAGTATTTACTTTAATTAGTGTTTTATTAAATGCTTAATTTCACTCGCATACTTAGGAAGAATAGTGGCCAGTCTGTGGGTAAAGCAAGTATGACAGAGGTAAGATCACTTTACTCTCTCTCTACTTCTGTCAAAAATACCAATCTTCTGTATGATTTCTAGGGTTATACTGCCTTTGGCTACATTACCACATTATTGAGAAAGCCACATGTGGATATGACAGACTGTACCATGATCCTACAAGACAACAAACTGTAGGCTTCTTCTAGGTATGCTTCACATTTGTGGCTTAAACACACATATTGCTTGTGAGGGTATTCAGAATATCCTCGGGGCACTCTGTGGTACTCCAGCATGCAGGCAGCAGACTTTGGGGAATGATTGCTCATCAGAACCAGAGGAGCCTCTTGCACCCAAGTGCAGTACCAGCTGCCTATAATGCCTACTTCAGGTCCATGCCACTCAACATGCTTAGCCAGGTGGTCTGCAGGTTGCCTCTGAGCCCCCGTGCAAACAGGAGATGTCATGGTCCTGACTACGTTCCCAGCTCTACTGCAAGGACCTTGGGCTGTCCTGGAGCTGAAATTATTACAAAATAGAGTTTGTTCCTGAAAACTGAACAGCAAACAGGTTCAATAAGTGAGTCTCTGCCAAGGCCATACTGTGGCTTTCTGCCATTTTGGTCAGCCCATTTTGGGCCTCCTTCAGTCATAAGAGCAGAAAACCTGGGGGGGGGGGGGGGGGGGGGGGGGGGAAGGGGGTGTCTACACTGTCTTTTTAGTTTGGTTCAGGAATCTGCTTTTAAAGCCAGTTTCTCGCATACTGCACTTTGCTTCACATCACAGCATGGTTTGAGGAGCGTGAACTAGACCCTGTTTGAGGGGCACTCCAAGCTCCTCTACTGTGCTCCAATTCCAAATGGACATTCAATCAGCTAGAACTGGTCTGAAGTAAAACCCCTTAAAATGCAAATAATGTGGATATCACACCTCAACACAAACGATTTTGCTGTACAGATTCACTCATATTGGTCTACATTACTTAATGATGTAAATATGGACTATGACTCTCCAAAATTCATGGGCTGAGGTGTGTCAAACTAAAATTTTAAAATGTATTCTCATTACAAATGAAGATGAAAAATAAGTTATTGAGCTATGAGAAATTCTGTAATCATGATATATGTGGGATGTCTGTATTTAACACACTCTTTTTACCATTGTGTCTGACCTGTATGCAAGAAGTGAACTCCATAAATGCTTAACCTTTCAACTCACATATTAGCTTCACAAGGCCACCATATTTAAGCTTGTTTTAATGCAAAATAGACAAACACTATTTCTGTTTTTTATTTTTTCTTCACCTCCTGTGTGGAAATTTATTCTTTAAGTTACACCTGCTGTACCCAGTAAAGATAATGACGCATACAGGAGACAGAATCAGATTTTCTACACACACAAAAAACCTCAGCACTTGTTATTCTCTTATTTCTTGGAACTGCAGGACTCAAAAAAGAAGTATATCAGCTCATGGAAAGCACATTCCCAGCCTCCAAGTGACACCTAGCAAAAGCCACTAATGTAGATAGATGCCAGTATACTCTATTGTCTTCTACCATTATAGGCAGCTAAATTCAGTAAGCACTCTTAGTACTACTTTGCAAATAGGGATACTGATTTGTTTGCTCGATTCTCTTTTTAGGTTCTTTTTATTACAGATGAGTATACAGACTAGGGTATACATACTATATATATATAAAATTCACAAATTAGTAAATACAAGGAAGATGGAAGAAATATCTTTGAATATTCATTTCAGTACTGGTGCAGACAACAAAGACTCATGTAGATTGTGGTTCTCAACATTAACACAGTTTAAATACGTGATTATTTTGGAAAAGCCTTTCTTTTCTGAAATCACTGTGGGACTGATTTGAAGGCACATTTAAATACCATATAGCTGGTACTATGAGATAAACTTGACTTTCTAATATTTCTGTTATTCCCTAGTAACTGCCAATGATGAAAGAAATGAAAAAGTATAAGCTCCCTAATATTTACAATAGTGTACTGAAACAGAAGAATATGTACACAGGCAATAACACTGAGTAGTTAATGCAGTGAAGACAGAGTTCACACATTATCTTATCCCCTAGAAACTTATTCGTCTGCTAGAATCTGCATATACTCTGGATTTAATTCTTGTCTTTATAAATAACTTTTTTGCAGTCTCGACCAAAACACTGGGCTGTATTCCTTGGAGTACTGCGTCCAGGTCTGAAGCCACCAGCACAAGAAGGATGTTGATCAGTTAGAGCAGGTCTAGAGGAGGGCCACAAAGACGATCAAGGGGCTGGAGCACCTCTCCTACAAAGAAAGGCTGAGAGAGCTAGGGCTGTTCAGCCTGGAGAACAGAAGGCTCCAGGGGGACCTCATTGCAACCTTTTAGTACTTGAAGGGGGCTTATAAAAAAGATGGAGAGTGACTCTTTGCTCAATCAGGTAAAAGGTTTTAAACTAAATGAGGGGAGATTTAGATTAGATGTTAGGAGGAAATTCTTCACTCAGCAGGGTGGTGAGGCACTGGAACAGGTTGCCCAGAGAGGTTGTGGATGCCCCATCCCTGGAGGTTTTCAAGACCAGGTTAGGTGAGGCCCTGGGCAACCTGATCTAGTGGGTGGCATCCCTGCCTATGGCAGGGGGGTTGGAACTGGATGATCTTTGAGGTCCCTTCCAACCCAAGCAATTCTATGATTCTGTGATTCCTTATACCCAGTAAATTAAGGCTATACGTACTAGAAAGGAATTGGAATGGCTAATTCACCCATGATTTTGAAATGAGTGAATATTTACTGAGACAAGGTTGTATAAATATTTGTATACTGATTTGACATGACAGCCAAGTGATACAATGACCCAGAAGGAATGAAAGGGGAAAAAATTAAGGGGATAACACTTAGAAAGGAGTTATCTACAAATTAAAAGAAAGAGAAAAGAAGTTGAATAATCTGTGAATCTTTAAAAACAAAATAAAGTAGAAATCAAGAAAACAGAACGTTTTTGACCTAAAAAGATGTAAAAAATACATTATATAATAGGTAGCTAAGAGATTGGAATGGTAGCATAGATTACTAAGAGTAAAAAAAAAAAAGTGAAAAATATATATTCTTTCAAGAAACATTTACAAGAAAAGGATATTTCTTTTTTTTTTTTTTACCTTAAATGCTGTGAAACTATTTAACCAAAGAATCTTTTACAAAAAAAAAAAAAAAAAAACTATTAAAATCCACAATAAGCACCCTCCAGAAAGCGTGTTATTTTAAATGATTTTGTTTTCCAAAATATGAGCATAGTGAGTCAGAAACATTTCTAAGTCATTGGAAGTAACTTCTGCCTTAGATCTTTTCAGCAGGATTGCAGTGTTTTGTATAATTCTGTAAGGAAGGTGGCTAAGAAAAAAAGAGAAATTAATAGCGAGGGAAATTAATCTGTGTTAGATTTTCAGCTGCTGAAAATCAACTTCAGTGGTACAACACTGATTTATAACCACATGGAATAAGGCTATGGGGATATCGTAATCCTTGCTTTACCTTTCTGAGGCACATTGATGTCTTATTTATTGACTGGCTCTGGTGATCTCAAAAGGTGAATGTATTATGCTGTGCTTGAGCTCAGAAATGATGCAGCAGTTTATGGGAGGCGGGTCACAGGAGATGAGGGAAAAAGAAAAGGGAATCAGACACATGTTCATTTAACTCTTTCTGGTTATGCACACCACAGCTCTGCTCCACGGTGTGGTTGCTAACTTGATGGGAGATCTCTCACTGTCCTTGTTAATGGAGTAGCTGAGAATGATGCTGTGGCTATAGTGTCTGTAACATGTTTTCATCTGGCTAGCCTATGCTTAGTTCCACAATGCTGCAACATTACAGGGATCATAAAAGATGTGAGCAGAAGCAAACATGGCTAAAAGAACTACAAAAGTTCAGGATATAAACCAATCAGACCCCTCCACCCCTTCCTTAATAAAGATATGCACTGTTTACAGCCTACCTTTCCTGCAGTCTTTCACACTGGTAATTTTGTAGCGTGAACATCTCCCCAGTCCAAGGATTCAACTGGAACATCAGGTACAATTTTCCTTTAAAGTCCAGCTAGCTGCAAGAGGCAGTGGCAACCAGACCTCCCATGTGGTTTCAGTAGCAGGTGCTATCACATGTTAATACCTTAAGTGAGGGAAGGCTTTCAAACTATTTGTTCAGTTCAATATTTAAAAGCACTCTGATGTCTGCATTTCAATCCTTGTATTCAATGAGCTACTGCTCTTACAAGGAAGGTAGAAAGATGCCTTTAAGCCAACACATGTGAGTTTCTGGTTATAAATAAAGAGAATTATTTTTGACTGCTCTTTACCAGCACACAGAAATAAAGCTTACTGTATTTAAGACACAAGATACCATGTGTAGCAGACAATTGTCACATCAATTTAATGTGGCCTTTAATTACAATGAGGATTTTCCATGCTTTAAATACCTCAACATTTATGGACCAGAGCAGCAGCTAAGTGCATAGGCAAGTCTGCAATGCTGTCTTCTAGACACTGGCCAAGAGCCAGTGCTCTTATGGCAGCCAGTAGTAGTGTAGCATAATTGACCTAAGGACTGCAAGTTCTAGACATAACTTGAACAGACTGATTATGTGGCTACTCCCTGGTGAAAATGGGGTTGTATATAAAACTCTCATCAGAATGAGAAAGTAGAATAGTATCCTTGTCATGTTTCTGCCACCAGGACGAACAAATCAGATCGGTCCAGGTCTGTGTCTGTGTCTGTGTCTGTGTCAGAGGCCCCCTGGAAGAGCTTCAAGCAAGCATGGAGAGGCCTGGCTGTGAGGTGTCAAACCTGGCTTTAAAAACTGCTTGAGGCATTGCTGAGAAACACTGAGATAATGGCAATACGGTATCTTTAGGTACCATCTTTCCAGGAAAGATACAGGAATATAAGTTGGAGGTTGAGCAATTGTTGCATTTTTCAGCATAGCACAAGAAAGGTAAATAGTGGGGCAGCAATGTAACTAAGGGTGAGTGCTAATAGCATGCTTGCTATTCCATGGCACTGTTAAGACTAGCAGCCCACAATCAAAACTGCCTGTTTCTTGAGACACAGACACAGACACAGACACAGATTTCTAGGTTGGAAGAGACCTCAAGATCATCGAGTCCAACCTCCGACCTAACACTACGTACTCCACTAAACCATATCGCTAAGCTCTACATCTAAACGTCTTTTAAAGACCTCCAGGGATGGTGACTCCACCACCTCCCTGGGCAGCCCGTTCCAATGCTTAATAACCCTTTCGGTAAAGAAGTTCTTCCTACTATCCAACCTAAAACTCCCCTGTCGCAACTTTCGCCCATTCCCCCTCGTCCTGCCACCAGGCACGTGGGAGAACAGACCAACCCCCACCTCTCTACAGCCTCCTTTAAGGTAACTGTAGAGAGCGATAAGGTCGCCCCTGAGCCTCCTCTTCTCCAGGCTGAACAAGCCCAGCTCCCTCAGCCGCTCCTCGAAAGACTTGTTCTCCAGACCCCTCACCAGCCTTGTCGCCCTTCTCTGGACTCGCTCGAGCACGTCCATGTCCTTCCTGTAGCGAGGGGCCCAAAACTGAACACAGTACTCGAGGTGCGGCCTCACCAGAGCCGAGTACAGGGGCACAATCACTTCCCTAGACCTGCTGGCCACACTGCTTCTTATACAAGCCAGGATGCTGTTGGCCTTCTTGGCCACCTGAGCACACTGCTGGCTCATATTCAGCCGACTATCAACCAATACTCCCAGGTCCTTCTTGGCCAGGCAGCTTTCCAGCCACTCATCTCCCAGCCTGTAGCTCTGCTTGGGGTTGTTGCGCCCCAGGTGCAGGACCCGGCACTTGGCCTTGTTGAACTTCATACAGTTGACCTCAGCCCATCGCTCCAGCCTATCCAGATCCTCCTGCAGAGCCTTCCTGCCCTCGAGCAGATCGACACACGCACTTAGCTTGGTGTCATCTGCAGACTTACTGAGGGTGCACTGGACGCCCTCATCCAGATCATCGATAAAGATATTAAAGAGGACCGGCCCCAGTACCGAGCCCTGGGGGACACCACTTGTGACCAGCCTCCAACCAGATTTGACTCCATTCACCACAACTCTCTGGGCCCGGCTATCCAGCCAGTTTCTAACCCAGCGAAGCGTACGCCAGTCCAAGCCCCGAGCAGCCAGTTTCTTGAGGAGAATGTTGTGAGAAACGGTGTCAAAAGCCTTACTGAGGTCAAGGTAAACCACATCCACAGCCTTCCCCTCATCCACCAAGCGCGTCACTTTGTCATAGAAGGAGATCAGGTTTGTCAAGCAGGACCTGCCTTTCATAAACCCATGCTGACTGGGCCTGATCGCCTGGTTGCCCTGCAAGTGCCGCGTGATGACCCTCAAGATAATCTGCTCCATGAGCTTTCCTGGCACTGAGGTCAAACTAACAGGCCTATAGTTCCCCGGGTCTGCCCTCCGGCCCTTCTTGTAGATGGGCGTCACATTGGCTAGCCGCCAGTCGACTGGGACCTCCCCCGATAGCCAGGACTGCTGATAAATGATGGAAAGCGGCTCGGCCAGCTCCTCCGCCAGTTCTTTCAGTACCCTCGGGTGCATCCCATCCGGCCCCATTGACTTGTGCACATGCAAGCTCCGTAGCAGGTCGCCAACCATTTCCTCATGAATAGTGAAGGCCACATCCTGCTCCCCATCCCCTTCCACCAGCTCAGGGCACTGGGTATCCAGAGAACAACCGGTATTGCCGCTAAAGACTGAGGCAAAGGCGGCATTAAGCACCTCAGCCTTTTCCTCATCCTTAGTAACTAGGTTTCCCCCCGCATCCAGTAAAGGATGGAGATTCTCCTTAGTCCTCCTTTTTGTGTTGATGTATTTGTAAAAACATCTTTTGTTATCTTTAACAGCAGTAGCCTTGGCCCTTCTAATTTTGTCCCTGCACAGCCTTGCTACATCCTTGTAGTCCTCCTCAGTGGCCCGCCCTTTTTTCCATAGATTATAAACCCTCTTTTTTCTGCTAAGCACAAGCCGCAACTCTCTGTTGAGCCAGGCCGGTCTTCTTCTACGCTGGCTCGTCTTTGGGCACGTGGGGACGGACCGCTCCTGTGCCGTTAAGATTTCCTTCTTGAGGAGCGCCCAGCCTTCCTGGACTCCTCTGCCCTTCAGAACCGCCTCCCAAGGGACTCGGCCAACCAGCATCCTGAGCAGCTCAAAGTCAGCCCTCCGGAAGTCCAATACAGCAGTTTTACTGGTCCCCTTCCTGGCCTCGCCAAGAATAGAGAACTGAACCATTTCGTGGCCACTCTGCCCAAGACAGCTTCCGACCACCACATCTCCCACCAGTCCGTCACTGTTTGTGAACAGAAGGTCTAGCGGGGCATCACCCCTGGTAGGTTCACTGACCAGCTGCGTCAGGAAGCTATCTCCCACGCTCTCCAGAAACCTCCTAGACTGCTTTCTCTGTGCCGTGTTGTGTTTCCAGGATATATCCGGGAAGTTGAAGTCCCCCACGAGGACAAGCGCCGACGATTTTGCAACTTCTGTCAGTTGCCTATAAAACTCCTCGTCCGTCTCCTCATCCTGGTTCGGCGGTCTATAACAGAGACGATGATGTTTAAAACATTCAGCCCTTTAAACCACATGAAAATTCCTGCCCTGCTGGTGGCCTTACAGAATCATAGAATCATAGAATATCCCGAGTTGGAAGGGACCCATAAGGATCAAGTCCAACTCCTGGCACTGCACAGGTCTTCCCAAAAGTTTAGACCATGTGACTAAGTGCACAGTCCAATCTCTTCTTAAATTCAGACAGGCTTGGTGCAGTGACTACTTCACTGGGGAGCCTGTTCCAGTGTGCAACCACCCTCTCGGTGAAGAACCTCTTCCTGATGTCCAGCCTAAACTTCCCCTGCCTCAGCTTCACACCGTTCCCATGGGTCCTGTCACTGGTGATAACAGAGAATAGGTCATCTGCCTCTCCACTCCCTCTCGCGAGGAAGTTGTAGACTGCGATGAGATTCCCCCCTCAGCCTCCTCTTCTCCAGGCTGAACAGGCCCAGTGACCTCAGCCGCTCCTCATACGTCTTCCCCTCTAGGCCCTTCACCATCTTCGTCGCCCTCCTCTGGACACTCTCCAGCAGTTTAATGTCCTTTTTGTACTGTGGTGCCCAGAACTGCACACAGTACTGGAGGTGAGGCCGCGCCAGCACCAGAGTAGAACGGGACAATCACTTCCCTCGACCGACTAGCGATGCCGTGCTTGATGCATCCCAGGATATGGTTGGCCCTCCTGGCTGCCAGGGCACACTGCTGGCTCACATTCTACTTGCTGTCAACCACAACCCCCAGATCCCTCTCTGCAGGGCTGCTCTCCAGTGTCTCGTCGCCCAGTCTGCACGTATAGCCAGGGTTGCCCCGTCCCAGGTGCAGGACCAGGCACTTGGTTTTGTTCAACTTCATGTGGCTGGTGATCACCCAGCTCTCCAATCTGTCCAGATCTCTCTGCAAGGCCTTTCCACCCTCAGCCGAGTCCACAACTCCTCCAAGTTTAGTGTCGTCAGCAAATTTGCTCAGAACACCTTCTAGTCCTACATCTAAATCATTTATAAAAACATTGAAGAGGACTGGCCCTAACATGGAGCCTTGAGGGACCCCACTAGTGACCATCCGCCAGCCAGATGTGGCCCCATTTACCACAACCCTTTGAGCCCTGCCCATCAGCCAATTGCTCACCCATCGCATGATGTTTTTGTTTAGCTGTATGCTGGACATTTTGTCCAGTAGGATCCTATGGGAAACCGTGTCAAAAGCTTTGCTGAAGTCCAGGAAGATCACATCAGCTGGTTTCCCTTGATCGACTAGATGGGTGATCTTATCATAAAAGGAAATCAAATTTGTTAGGCAGGACCTACCCCTCATGAACCCATGTTGGCTGGGACCAATGACTGCATTGTCCCCCGGGTGCGCTTCAATAACTTCAAGGATCATCCTCTCCCTAATTTTACCAGGCACTGACGTGAGACTGACAGGCCTGTAATTGCTAGGGTCTTCTTTCTTACCCTTCTTGAAAATTAGGGCAACATTTGCCAGCTTCCAGTCCAATGGGACCTCACAGATTCCCTTCCTGTAGGTTTTGTTGTTAGCAGGAGTGATTTGGCTCCAGGCAAGGAATTTTAGAGCAACCCTTGTAAGTTGGATGCCAGGGAACAGCAGATACTAAAAAATGTTCTTCCAGATAGACAAAATATATCTAATCCTATAATAGCTAGCATGAGGTGTTTGGCAGACATGACAAGAAAAACAGAGGAGGTAGCCACTATTTTAAGAGAAGAGGAAGTTCTGAGGCTAAGAGAAGCAGAGTTAGTATTTAGAGACATCTGCTATCTCAGTTTAATGTGGAATTTTACCATTTGTATTATATAGCTGTTAAACATCATTAACTATCCACTGATTTCTACCTGTCTTACAAGACCTCTCTGGAATATAGCTTTAGCCAGAGCTCCTCAGATTCCGCAGCTGAAATATGCTGTTCTTTTAAGAAAGCAGCTCTACAGATATTCTTTTAATAATGTTAGCTTATAGATTGTCATCTATATCCTTTGCACAAAAGAGAAGCAAAAACATTAGCAACCTTCCTCACAGGACACTGAAGTTTGAAAAAGAGAAGGAAAGTGAAGTTAATCAATTAAAGAAAAATATTTCCCCCCACGTTTGTGTATCCTAAGAATATATAGCTTTTCAACTGCTGGTCCAAGAATTCCATTCACCGAATTTCAGAAAAGGATCAGTTCTAATTCATTCACACAAGGACACAGTGTGGCCTATGTAATTTCAAATCTCCAGGATAGTTTATGAAATACATCACGATTAAGTTCATCCATGCCTTGAATTTAATTCTCCATTCCTTAGGCTTTTCAGTCTTTCATTCAATAAAGACCATTCAGAGATCCCAAGTCATAATAAGAACTGTTTTGACATGCAACTGCTATGCAACTTACTGCTGTGCACAAGAGCTAAAAAGAGAGTGAATGTAAAGGTGTATTACATTAGGTGCTATAAAGTGAGCTTATAAATCTCTAAAAAATTCCTCCTATTCACTTGACTTTCTACACTTTGTTCTTGTATGTCCTTAATTTAAACCAAAATCTGAGTTTTTCCTGCATTCTTCAGATCCCTCTGTTTTCAGTGTCCTGGATGCCAGACTCACATATTTCAGATGCATACCCTGAATACAAAAGAAAGGATATTCAAATAACACTTCAGAATGTCAGCCAAGCATATTTCCTTTCAAAGTCATCCTCAGTTCATGCTGCTTCTTTTGTACTCTTCCTGATTAAAATACACTCTTTTTCCCTTGAGCTTTTCAAAGAGATCGGAAGCGTCTGGGAAACCTGAAGCACCTCTTACCCTATCAGGACAAAATTGAGAGGCAACTGTGCAGTCAGCAGCACCTGATCATAACAGAAGGGACTTCAACTGTTTGGCAAGAATGAAACTGGTGTTTCAAGACATCATTCTTGACCAAAAAGAAGAAGCAGGGGATGGAGGAAACTTGGGAGCTTTCATCTGAGGGATGAGGCACCCTTTCCATATTTGCTCTTACTAGATGACATTTAACTGTTCAGCATATTAGAAAGGGCAGTTATGTTGTGATGCTCACCTCCAACTGCTGATGCAAAGAACAATCTTACAATTTTCTTCTCATTATTATTTCTCCCTATTATTATTAAAAAACTTCTACCATCTACTATGAAAGTCACTTTACATGAGAATATTTCTGTAGTACGTAGTAATAAGTCAAAGATAATTCTCCGGATTCCCTGTGTTTTCTGTCTATACTTAATTCTGCTATAGTAGAAAAAATTACAAAAAATAATCAATAAACTCTTAAATCACATAGGAATATAGGGAGAAAAATGAATGTAAATTAATAGTTGCTGTGTAATTCCAAAGAAGAAAATTCAAAGAAACTAGGCAGCATCCAAATCATTTGTTGCTGTGAGGTTGGTGAATGATAGCTCTGGGAATAAAATTCCAGCAAGATTTGTCAGTTAGTCAAAATGAATGTTTGTAATTATGAAATAAAGTGAGTTTTAATTCAATTGACTCAAAATAGAAAACAGAACATAAATACAAACTTGCATGGGAGAAACTAGAGACAGAAAACAAATCATGATTGTTTACAGAATCTCCAGAGTCATCAGAGTATTTTAGCATATGCTCATTTTCAAGGCTTTGGGAGTGGCAACTGATTTTTATTAATGATCCCTATAGAAATAATAGAAGGGATGTTGGACAGTACAGTCAAAGACTCTTCTAATCCTTGTGTTCATATTTACCTGAGCAGACAATATTCATAGCCTGATGCAATTGCAGTTATAGTGCTAACTGATAGAATAACTGTACAAACACCACAAGGAACTTTACAATTTAGTCTAAAACAATGAATGCCACCTAGAGACATATTAAACAATATGAATATAATTTTACTACTCTGAAAGCCCAAATGCATTCTATTCTGTTAACAACACAGTTACTCAGTTCACTCTGCTAGGGCCCACAGCATTCTACTGAGCTAGGAAGTGCTACATTCTTCTAAGAAGTGCTATTAGAATTAATAGGTAAGCCATACATGATATTTGTAAAACAGAAATGCTGCGCTGCTGCCACTTCAGCGATCATGTTAGCTTGTTGTGTGCAATATATAATAATTTGACTGCAGCAGTACCCCAAATGGCCTGTTTATTCTAGACCATTCTCGTGACATACCTAGGCCATTAAGGCTTCTGAAGACCTCTAAGAAAGCCCCTCTAGCTCTCATAGTTCTCCCAGATGTGAGTGACTAGTGTCACCTTATCATCAGTAGTGAAGATGTATCTTGCTGCTAAGGGTCACTTCAGAAGCCAGACTTTCAGTTCCCTATAAATAGCTCCAACAAGACAAGGCACAACAAATCTGCTGAACTCTTTATGTCTTGCTGTAGAAGTCATCAGTAAACTTCAGACTCTCTGTAAGCATAGACAAAAGCAATGAAAAAGTTCCGTGGCAATATGGTCATGTGACTTCCTACGTATTTTCCAAGTACGTTCTCTCAAAGTAAGACAAACTGAAGTTTAAAAAGCAAAAGACCATGTTGAGCATAGTTAGCAGGACTCTGGAACAAGAACCTGAAGAAATCCTAAGCAATTTACCTACTCAGCTGCTCAAAGCAACTGACATGATATCTTTTTACATAAGATGGCAGAAGGCACCATCAGTTAAAATCACTTGCCAGTTCTTAGTGTTCTGGGAAATTAATTGCAGTCAAAGGGCCAGACGTAGCTTGATTGCTCTTGTAGAGCCCATAAGAGGCCAACTGTGCATTTTTCTCAGAGTATATTCAGCACTAAATAGCTTTTGGGGAGGGTTTTAACAAGTTGCGTAGTAATACAGTAGTGTAAGAAACAGCCAACAAATTTGAGACCAGAAAACATACAAATTTGTAAATTTATTCAGGAACAAAAATAACACAAAACCTTCAGAAGATTTAAGCTGCATAGGCAAATTCTTCAGTAGAACTTTATTCTCTGTTGTTAAATGTGAAAACATCTCACAGACTCTATTAGACCTCTGAATGTTGTGATGAAGAGCAGGTTGATGCATGCTCTAAAAAGCCTCTCTATCTACTTTAGTACTAAGTATAGGAAAAAATACTTGTAATGGTAGTGTCGTATGCCAAACAAAAAGTCATTGAATCATACTCTTTAGAAAAACTGATCCCTTGAAGTAACGAATATAGAGAGATTACTATCCTGACCTCAAAAAGTAGTAACATGAGAATTGATTTCTGCTTATCCTTCCCACGTATGAAACTCTGCATCAGGCTGTTTTCTCCCAACAATGCCCTCTCGTGGCCTGGATCATTCTTAACATTAAATTCTCTTCTACCTGCATACCTGGTATTCCATAGATTCCAGCCTCTGGACTTTAAATAAAATGATTACAGTTTTCTTCCACTTTTCTTCTACTTTGCAGCAAGACATTTGCTCTGCTTGCCCCTAGCTTCCTTCTTCCCTTGAGCTGAGGAAGCTGAAGGACAAGTTTCTTCCAGCTGCTGCAGGACCACCTACTGCAACACCATTACCTACTGCCTTTGGAAAGATTTGAAGATCCCTGGAAGTGTTTCAAAGCTGCTGTTGCCAGCAACACAGGAGGGTCTCCTCACATTTCTGGGACTCACTTTTTTCAATCACAAAGCCACACATTTTCTAGTATTTCTCTCCGTCAGTCTTTAATATACTCTTTTAGCTCACAGCACATCTAGAGGGATTATTGTAGAATAAAGTAATTCCCATTCCTGACTGATTTACTAGGATGTTGGTCACTGAACCATCCTTCCTTTTTTAATTTCCATTATGGATGTCATATGGTTTCTCAGAAAACAAGTTGATAAAATTAGGTAAAATACATGGAACATTCCTATAGCTGTGTTATCAGGCAAATCTCATCTATATATTACCCTTGGAAACTTACAGGCAGTTATGCCTGAAACATATTGTACTGTTTGACTCAGTCACTGATAACTAATTATTTAATTGCCATCACAGAAAAATGTGCAGCATGTGTCAGCTATTCAGTAAACAGCCTCTAGTGTTTGCTTTTTTAAACAAAATGCTCCCCCTCCCTCCTCCAGCTGATCTATAATAAGTAAATACGTAACTTTAATATAGTGGGGTTAAGAGAGAGAATAAAATCCTGAAAAGGGAAAATACACAGCATTAAAAACCACATTTTTTTTTTAGTGCGGGTGTATCACAAAGGTCATGTCAAGGAAGCTCTCAATCAGATCCTTATTACAAAGGTGTAGTAACTTTTCGTGAAAGCATCCTGCATATCTAATTGACATTCCAACATTCTGTACCTTGACCTAGAAGTCAGGATAATACTGGTCTATTATATAAAATTGCAGATGTTTTTATCTTTCCTTTTTCTGATTATTTAGGTTTTCTCGAGGACTTATTTAATGATTTTATATCATTGTGGTTTTATTCTAAGAAGATATTGTGATCTCTTACTAGGTCACCAAATAGCTGTGAGAGGGATGATATAAGACACTGAAGCAAGGTAGGAATGACTAAATACTGTCATAGACACTAGGAAAGAAGATCCTTTGACTCTCCCAGAGTCCTGGAACCTAGGGATCAAATAACTCAGGGTTCAGTATTGCTGCTGAAAATTGCAGTAATTTAAATACACAGTTTAAACTGGTTCAAGTTCATTACTTGCAGTTTTTGTAAGGAAATAATCAAGTACATAGTACTTTTGTCCATCAGTTTCCTATTCATGGCTTTTCACCAAAAATACAAAGAAATAGAAAACATAGGACATTAAAAAACACTGTTTTACCTTATATAATGTCCAAATTTCCCTTCAAAATAGATAGTGGCACACGATGTTTGAAAGGCAGATAGGCTACCAGTGTCAGTTCATTCTGTCTTCAGCCATGTAGAGATTTCTGGTTTACTATTTTTCCTAAATTTCATTCACCAAGAGTCCCAGCTTCCTGCCATCTGCTCCCACTCAGTGTATTACTGTCTAACCTACATTTTTATTAGGAAAAGCAGTGCTGAAGGCTTTTTCAAGTTATGGATAATTTTGAATAATTGATTTAGTCACGTGATAGCTTTTCCAATTAAAATATTTTTAATATAGAATTTTTAATAATTCTTTTTTTTTGAGCTTTCAGAATCCTTTAAGTGTGCCTCATTGAGCACCAAGTAGTTAATAAGATTTTCCAGCCACCCACAATTTGTCATGCCTGAAAACATATTATGAAAGCAATTTTGCAAATTAAAAGAAAAATTATACATCCACCAAAACGTAGCATAAATACTGTCAAATGTGCACTAAATGCTAACATTCTAGAGTCCGTAGCAGTAAGAAGTAATTGCTGCATTGACTTGTGACATTATCACAATAGCACTGAGTATAGCAATATCAAGCTTCTGGGGGGATATTTGATAGCACTGATAACATTAGAATGTAGAAAAGGGGAGAAAAATGCATGGATGAAGAAATCTTGATTCCTACTACAGTGGCAGACGATCAGGGAAGAGTGAGCATTAGGCATTCCAGTCCTTATAAGCAACCAGTGGATATCTTCAAGGATCACAGTTACTGCCAGTGTGCCCCACTCATGCTTTCTCAGAGGGAAAGAAAGGAAAAGTGTAACAGGAATCACTTATGGTAAAGGAGAGATGAAAAGCTGAGTTATTAAAAGTTATGTTAGTCTAGAGTTGGCTTTTTAGGAAACAGAGATGCTTCTGACAGTACTTTATTTATACCTGTAAAAGTAGTACCATTGGTTTTTTTTTGTTGTTTAATTTTTTTTTAATACCCCAAGCGTGCTTGGTGTAAAAATGACACAATCATCTGACATAGGGAAAGAAGAAGAAAGAGATCCTCAGATTTTATTTCAGCCCACGTGATCTTCTGGGAGAAAGTTAACTGACTGTTTATGTTTAATGGTTTTAAGATATCATTGTGATTTCTAATGGTTTAGTTCACAAGCTAACTTGGAATAATTGTCCGTCTTTATATCAAGCCTTCCTATGCAAGTTTGCTCCAGGTAAGGAATGATGTATTTTCCATAGAGGAGGGAAAGGAATATCATCTGATCTTTTAGGATCTTTTTATATCTAAGTATACATTAAAGATCTTCAGAAACTTGGCTATGTAATAGTCTTTTCAAAAGCAATCCCAAGATGAATCACTTACATAGTTCTCAGGGACAGAAACGCATTCATTTCCATTAATGTAATCACAACCTACAGAAGACTATTCAAAAGAGTCACATATTTGCCATACAATATCAAAGCCAGCAGTAACAAAAAAAACAATAATTACATTGTGCTACACTGCTGGAAGTAGCTGTTCAACAGAAAATAGAGATAAATTTATCTTTGTTCAATTCTTTTAATTTCAGCCATGCAGGCCCATCCTACATGCCAGCACATGTGCAGTGTACCAGGAAACACCATGGCTGTAAATTGGAATGAGGAGTCAAGTAACTTCCTTGTTTTAACCCTCCCTCTTTTAAGCTTTCTGCTTTCTTGTTCTTCTTAGAACTTTATAAAATCCTTTGGTTAAACTTTATAATGAGTTTAGTAAATATCATTATTTAAATGTACATGGAAATGGACATTAAAGCAGAGAACAACTATGTCAGAAGTAGGATTAAATATTATGCTTCCTAATTTCCTAGCGATGTTCTAGTTCAGTAGGTCACACCAAGTTCCACTTCTTGCAAAATCACTTGAGCCAACACTAACAAACTCATCTTACATCAACGTGTTTAAACAGATAAGAGATCCCCATGCTTAGTGGATCATAAAAATAAGATATACTTATCTTGGGTCCTAAATAAGAGGATAAACAATTTTAAATGGGCAGTTGAGTTTAGGCCTCATAAATCCTCTTGAAAAAACAGGGTAGGTAACACTCATTTCTATAAAAGGAATTAACTGAATAGATCTTTTTAAAGCACAATGTTTTGCACACACATTGTTAAAATAACCAAACACTCCCTTGGTTCCTTTGTAGAATAACTTTACACAGGTTCAATAGAGAGGGAAGTCCACATCTTCCACTGTTCTACAAGCCCCATTATTCCTTGCACAGAAGCTAAAAACTAAAAAGCCTCGATCTGGTAAACCTGGATCAAAAGATATGATGAAGTCTTAATAAAAGTAATAAAAAGATGTTAATACTAGTGAGAGGGAAAAAAAAAAAAAAGAGAGAGAGAGAGAACCCAGTAACTGGAACTGTTTGAAAAATACCCAACTTAAGAAATAAGACAAAATTTTGATTTCTTCCACATGTGTTTAAAACTAGACCATCTCTTGTAATAGTTACTTTACCTACTTTACCTTTTTTTTTTTTTCCCTCCCTTCCTCCTCTTCTCCACTTCTCTACTTAATTCCAAATTTTTCACTTTTTGGATATTTGAAGACTTGGTATTTTTCACAAAAAAAATTGTCTAATAGCCTTTTTTTTTTTTTTTAAGATAGTTTAATAATGAAAAACAAATCATTAAAAAAGTGTTGACCCTGTTGAGGAATATGATGAGAATATGATTTATACTTGCCAAAAGCTGGAAAATTTATTCCTCACACAGATTCCTACATTGGAGGTATGGAACAACACAAAGAGAGAAGAGTTGACCATGGTCTCTGTCCTGTCACTGAGGTTACGTGACAGATGACAAAGTAGGCAATATCATTGATAATATATAAAATTTGGACAAGCTTTTCAGGAGAAACTGTAACCTTGTACAAGTTGTCTTCTAAAACGCGTGCTCTTTAAAACTGGATATTTCTGTCTTGGGGCATAGTCTAACAGGAATTTGCATTTTCTTGTTTGTTGTTTAGCCAGCTAACAAGGGATAACATATTAACATCTGGATTATTCATAAACCAAAACTCTTGGCTAATCATGGATGTGTCTTGTGCCTTTATGTATTGATATATATATATAAGTAACAACAAAAAATACCTTACAAAACAGACAGCCCCTTATTCTCTTTCCTTTTCAACTGCATGGAGAATGTGTTCACTGTAGGATCTCTTACCCTCTTCTTAGATAGACAACCGTAACAGAAGACTTTAGAAAAAGATCCTTTGGGATGACGACACCCAACCAATCTTATATGGTTTAGTACATGATTGCACGTAGTCCCAGAGTTATGATGAATGACCTGCCAGTCTGCAAGAAAATTGCAGTCGTGCCACTCCTTTTCCTGCAAGGCTGAGTCAAATTATTTTGTGTTTGCTGCAAGGGCCCATATAGGGCATACTTTCCATGGAGCAGCTGATATGCAATAGCTTTTGAAGAAAGTGACATGTTTATAACCAACAGGCTCAGTTAAGCAGGATTCAAATTTTTATATCACTTCAGAGCAGAATTGAGATATCTGGTAATTAAAAGCCTGATTTTCTAAGTAGTTTCACCAACAACACCACAACTGTCATTTCCTAAGACCAAAGGCAAGCACACACAAAAAAAGTCTTTATTCTTCTCAGTTAACATTTTCCTCATTTATGTTTAGCACACACACACAAAAGTTGTAGAATGTACAGTTCATTAAACTGATACCATAATTTACAATACCTAAAACTAGATGTCCCTTTTCAACAGTGTAAACCTAGTATCTCTGACTGAAGACCAAGACTGTTTTTTTTTCCTCCCACTACATATTTCATGGGTGAAAGATGTCAATTTGGTGACTGGAAGTACATAGCATGCAGCTGGGCATATATATATATATTTTAAATTTATGCAGTTCTTTATAATGTTAAAAGAATGACTGAAGGTTTTTGTGTGTGTGTGTGTGTGTGTGTGTTTTTGTTGTTGTTTTGTTTTTTTAATAAGTGAGAAACATGGGCCTGAAAGGGGTCTTGGAAATCTCAGTAGAAAACATACAAAAAAAATGTTTTGTCTATTTAAATAGATACCCAGATAATAGATACCCAGATAAGAGCAACATAACAGACACATAAATTGATGGTAAACTTTGGACCTATCAATAATATCCTGGTTTCAGTTAGGACAGAGTTAATTTTCCTCCTAGTAGCTGGCAGGGTGCTGTGTTTTGGATTAGGATGAGAAGAGTGCTGATAACACGCTGATGTTTTAATTGTTGCAGAGCAGTGCTTACACCAAGCCAAGGACTTTTCAGCTTCTCACTCTGTCCTGCCAGCGAGCAGGCTAGGGATGCAGCGGGAGCTGGGAGGGGACAGACCCAGGACAGCTGACCCAAACTGGCCAAAGGGGTATTCCATACCATCTGATGTCATGCTGAACAATATATAGGGGTGGCTAGCCAGGGTGGGGGGGCTGGCTGCTCGGGGATAGGCTGGGCATCGGTCAGCAGGTGGTGACCTGCCAGCCAGGTTAAACCACAACAAATAAGAAACCCTCTTAGAAATTCCACCAATTTTTATCCACTACCATCTCACCGTATCAATTGTTCTGCTCATTCTTAGGGTTTAAACTGTTTATATACATATATATTATTATATATATATATATATATATATATAAAAAAAAATCCTCCAACAGAAAGAGTGAATGCAGATTTTTCCTGTTTTGCACCCACTTTAGATTGAACTATATGGCTCAGGTGATGCCTTTGGAGAGGGAATATATATTAAAATAAAAAAAAAAAAGGGGGGGGGGAAGAAGGGGGAAAGGGGAAAGAGAGAGAAATGCAAAAGTGAAGGAGCAAATCTCAGTTATCAGCTTGGATGTTTTCTTAGATATATAGATACCTCACTCAAAACTTGATTTTTCAAACATCAAATTTCAATGAAGTTGATCTGTTGACTAGAGAGATCTTATAACTGAAGGATGAACTAACGAGTTCGGAATTTCTTATGAAAATCTGCGATTGGAAGTCCCTTGTTGTGTAAACCCAGAAGCATTTGTTCACTCCTACACTGAAGTGTCAAACTAGCTAAAGGAGTCAGATTATTTTTAGTTAGGATTGCAAATTAATCAAAGATAGCATCCACCTGATATTGTGGAAATACAAATACTTGTTCCAAAACACAAAGACTTATGGTTTATCCTACTTTAAGATGGGAGGTCAGGTGGGGGAAATAATCTTATTTCATTGCATCTTCTAGATTCTTACCTGAGCATTTCTAATTTTTGTATTCCATTGATTAACCAGATAAAATACATTACATTTTGGGGTGGAAATAAAGAAGTATTCCTCAGGCTGAGTTACTCATTAATGATTCATTAATCCTGTGAGCTATTCTGATTCCTCAGAATAGCTCACAGAAATTAATAGAATTAGACTGTTTTACACCCAATAAGAATTTGACCAGAGACTCATCTCAGAGACTCTGAGATGGTGACACTTTCTGAATCAGCACAGATAAATTTACAACGGTGTGAAACATACACTTAAGGAGAAAGTGATGGATATTCCTTCTGGCTGAACAGGTCTCCCTAATAAAGCATTTTTAAGTATTAGTTTCATGTTTCCTTCTCACTGCAGGTTGTGCACTGATGATTATATTTCTTTCCAAACATTGGATGAACTGCTCAAATTTGATCAGACGCCTGATGCTTGGTTTACTGGTCCAGCAAAAATGAGTTGAATATAATCAAAGAACTCTCTTTTGCTCTATATTTTCACTGCCCAAAGGTCCTTTGACTTGAAAATGTGGCTTGCTACCTATTTAGCTTTTCTTTGGGGTTGGACTGACATTTTTTCTTGCCTGACTGGAAAAGGATGCACCAACGCATAGTTCTAAAACCAGAGGACATGTATATTATAGTAAAGCACTTAAGTATATAGCCAGCAAAAACATTGCAGGTGCAGAGTAAAAAGCTCAGTAGAAAGTGGCTATAAGCATACCTTACAGGATGATTTCTTTTTCAGCACCACTTAATGTGGTGAAGAAAAACAAAAGGCCTGCTTCACAACATTTTTACCTGGCAGAGTAATTTGAAATACTTGTATAGGAGAGACTTGGTCTGAGGATAAGAAAGAAAAGCTAACAGTCAACTAAGTGTCTGACAGGCAATATGTTCCAGTTTTTTAAATAAATAAGAATCCAAAAATCAGAAGTTAAATATTGTTTTCTCAAAGTCATAATGTGTTATGCATGACACATACATGATTCCAGACACATCCCTAAAGCCAGAAGGCACTGCCAGCAGATTCATTTCTGGCTTTTCTATTAGTGGAGAAGACTAGGAGATGTGATTCGCAAGCAAAGAAAATGCGATTCAATGATAACTGAGATGAAGCCAAGAGTCAACCCCAACACAGTAAACCTTGTTAGAGCAAACTCTGCTGTTTATTTGCCAGATTAACGAAAAACAATGTTTTGAAGTCTCCATAGATACAGAAGTGTCCTCAATTTGCTTTCTTGAAAAGGAACATGTTGATTTGAACTACTACTACTCAGCTCCCAAGCCAACCTTCCTCTGCCACAATAGCAAAGGTAGCACATTAATGGTAGAATCCAGTTTCTATGTCACATTTGGGAAAGACACCATACTTTTGTTAGAGGTAGGGTTATCATTACTTTGCCAAAAGACCTAGTCTAGCTATATATATGCAAACAATCGATGTCACTGCTTGACTTTCACCATGTATACCTTTAGCTACAATGCCTTTGTAGCTTCATAATACATAAAACTGAGGTAAATATACTGTTCGCATAGGTTACATTATCCACTTTAGGAAAGCAGAAGTAATAGCCAATTCAGGAAACACTATTTCAGACAAATGCTATTGAACAAATGAGATTACAGTATGTTACCAGCTGAGGACAATTACCAAGTATCATGTATTATTCATGCAATTTACTGATGTCTTTGACCAGTCTGACATTATGAAGATTGAGTCAGTCAGAATTCATAGACAACAAGCAAAGTCAATGACAACTTGCCTCATTAAGAAGAAATGTTGGATCACTAAAGGAATATATTCATTTACCTGTCAAATCCTTTTTTTTTTTTTTTTTTTTTTAAATGTCATGAACTGATTTTTTCTTCTGAGTGTATGGGCCCAATGTTTATGGTAGCCTTCCTGTCTTCCACCTCTGGCTGGAGTCTGCAACATGATAGAAATACCAGCTACTATAGTTCCTCCACATGGAGCCATGATGAGCTGAAGAACGTGCAGCCACCTACATGCACACAGCCTTTTCTCTGAACTAAAGCATCCCATTATGATAGATAGGAATTGAATGAAGTATAATGTTTAAAATGAAACACCCCCAAGGAGCTTCCTTTATACCCAACTGTGATGGACAGGCTTTCAGGTCAAGGAAGCAACTGGGGAATCAAATATTTTAGGCATAAAGAGGTCACAGAAGAGTCACCTCTTGAATGTATTTGGGAATGTTTCAAGAGACCCATTTTAAGTCAAGACAAAGCTATCAGAATAATTTGGTTTTATACACACAAATTCATAACCATTGCAAATAAAACAGGTACAACTGCTTTTATTCCTTTCATACATTCCTAACTCCCTAGAACCTGTTGTGTTTTTCGTTTTGTTTTTTAATATACAGAAAGAACATTATGACATCCAGAATTTCCAGAATTATTGGATAATATCAGTTTGGTCCAAGCCATAGACTGGAAAACAAGATGAAACAAGTACAGTTGGCATAAAAAATAGGTTGTCAATGCAAGTATCTCCAGATCTTGATATACAGTAAATCTATAAGCAAGAGATGATAGGAAAAAGGTACTGATTAAAAATAAAGAAGGCTTTTGCAGAGTAATAAAAACTATGCCATAGTTCTCTTTGTAGCACTTCGTCTGATAAATTACTCTTTGAACTTTAGCTAGAGCTTATTGGGAATAAAGGAAACAATACAAAAGCAAGTCTTCTCGGCACACATGGAAAGTTTTTGTTGTTGTTAAACAAAATCAGGTTATCATTTTCCTTCACAACTGTAGTAATATTTAAAGGCACATACAGCATATAATTAATATATGTATAAATGTGTGTATGTGTATACATACTTTATAAGTATGCTCATATCTAATGAGCTGTAATAATCAAGTATGTACCACTACACTATCTGAGTATTTCAATGGCTAAAAATCCCTCTATAATGAACAATTAGTTTAGCAATGTGGATAATTCTAATCAACACATTGCTTTAGAACAAGTCTTTACCGTCTGTTCTGCCCCCTAATTACAAATGCAACAAGAATATAATTCACAATTGCATCATTAAAAAGGCATAAGGAATGTAATGTATGTCTCTGATATCCTTCAATGCAGCATGCATCTGTTATGGATTCCTCTTGTTTTGGAGACCACAAACAAACAAAAACAAAACAACAACAACAAATAAGACCAAGGAAAAAATCTCTCTCTTAGTGGAAAAAATTCTCCCCATCTGCATTTTTTCCATAAAAAGCATTATTCTTATAAGTAAGATTACCAAACATATCTGGAATGCATTTGAATGCAAGTACCTGCCTATCCTCTATGAGCTTTTACTATATATGCACTTAAAGAATACCATAAACAATCGCTCTAGGTATCTGACCCTATCAATATGCAAAATACTCCCAAATCATAATGAATCAATGGAATCAGTAAATCCAAACCAGCTTCCACATAGTCTAATAAAATGAGGTGTTGAACATTCTTAATTGATTCAAGAAAACAGAAGTTGAAACAAAATGCCTGATTTTCAGAAGTATCTGAAGACACAAGACATATGTTTCATTTCATTTCATGGAATTTCATTTCATTCCATTTCATGAAACGAGAAATGTTTCATTTCCCCAAAAATACCCTAATCCCATCAGGAGCTTACTGCAAATCCTTAACTACCTTTCCTATCAGATCTACAGATCTCTTAAGTCTTAGGTTCTCAAGACTCTGAAAGACTCTGAAAAGATGTAGCTATAAATCATCAAATTTAAATTTAAGTAGTTTAAGTAGTAAACTTAAGCAACTCAACTTGAAACACCACTATTTTTATTTACCCAATTTAGGTTTTATCACCTGTAAAGCATTACTGTACTTACACAGTAACCAGTTTGAAATTAGCTCAGGTATGGCAACGTAATCTGCTGTCACACCTTTTAACTGCAGGACAGATACTTACGGGTGTGCAGTACTCACTTTGTTGAAATTTAATGATGTTCTTCCTGAAAACATATGATGTACTGGAACATCCATTTTACAAATGACAGAAAAAAAGACAACTTTTCCCTGCACTTAAAAGCAGGAAAATAAGGACATATAATTTGAGTATGGCAAAGCATAAAGTTTCTTTCAAGCTCATCCCTTTCTTTGAAGGTGTTATGTTTTAAGGCTCATCATCAAATATTTATATTTAAAGAAACAATTCAAAATAAATGGTCAATGTGTATTTTATATAGAGTATCAGACAGAAAAAGTTGAAAGATCAAACACACAATACAGGGAATTATAAAGATAATGTTGTTACAGCAACTCACCCACATAGCAAATTCTGTATTTTTACGTTTCTTCTACAACATAAACGGTAATTTAATAAGGAAGAACTTTAACAAAGAAAGTACGAGGACAGAAAACATTGCAAATATGAAGTCATCAAGTTACAACTGGTGTAGGCCTCCTAGATTAATGTTTTATTCTTAAAAGGACATTGAAGAGCTTCAGAAATTTCAATATCAAATTGTTCAGTTAACAAGTTCTAATAATGCTAGTTGATTTTTTCTCTTAAATGTTAGCCCTGAATACTCCTCTGGAACAGAGTGTCAAGGTGGGTTCCGTACTTTTGATCTCTCTTTTATCTGTTTTTCATTCCCTTACACAGCAGAAAGCCCACATAACAGAAAATACTATAAGTTGCTTCTGTACCATCCTGTACCCTTTTGGGAACATACCAGTATAATTCACCATTGTCTTTGTAGAAATTAACTATTAATTTTGATTAAAGGCTAAGAATCCAGCTCTATTCCTTTTAAGCACATTTAAGCAACAGGATGATCAGCCTTAAGCTTCTGCATCATTACAGTTAATTTCTATGACATTCTGGTTTTCCTCCTTCATGTTTTACTTAGATTTTTATAATGAAAAACAAGCTATACACTCATTTAATATCACTATCAAATTCTTTAATATCCTAGAGGATCATTTTTATCTATACCTCTGCAGTGGAACTGGTATGGAACATACGCAGCATTATAGGACACTGGAACAGACATTTCTGATAAAATTTTAAAATGGAACTGCAATACACAGTACACAGATCTGTTTTGAAAATATAGCCATATAGGTGACTAAAGTAAAATCAAAGCCTTCTGGAAGACTAATCTCAAGTTCTTGGTGCATAATTCTTCCCAAAATCTCAGTTTTTGTTCTTCAAGACGACCTAGTTCTCTTTTTGGATTTGTGATGTGGTAGAAATAGATTACCTGAAAAATTGCCCACAAAAGGACACACTGTTAGATGTATCTTAATAGCTGTGAGTCATCTATAGACCTTCTTCCTTCCACTCTGTAAATCAAGAACATGTAACCAGCCTGTTCAACATTTAACCTCTCAACCACCCCGTTCGAGATCTAACCACTTCCTGACAAGTGGAGTGAGAAAGCTGTACAGGGGTTATCGGTACTGTAGTTTGAAACACTCAAGTCCATCCCATCATGCCTATGCACTGCCATGTCAAGTACCTCATAAGCTTTCCATGGAATAGAGGAATTCCACACATAGTTCTTCCATCTCAAAGCAGGAAGACAACTAATTTTATTTTTTTTATCTTCTACCCCAATCTATCTTATTTGAAGACACATTGAGCTAATACAAGTGTAGTTCAGCTTCATGCTTAAAATACCAGCATATTTTCTATTTTCTAATTAATACTTGTTCAACAAACAGGAAGTCAAAAAGCACAGGGCACACATCTGCACTCAACAACAAGCTCTCCTCACTTTTCAGATCCCCTCACTGAACTGAATAGCACTACCAAACGGAAATAGAGATTGTAGATATACTGAGATCTAGGTCCATAATTTTCCTAGTGAGAGGTATGCAATTCCACATAGGCAAAGAATAGAATATTTCTAGATACCTCTCATGAAACCCACTTTTTTGTAAGCATTTTATGTTAACATTTTAATGCATTCAAGGAAGAGGGGAAAGAAAAAAAAAAAGAAAGAACAACTAGATTAAACAAAAGCTCACAAAGCTTAGACATTACAGGAAAACCAAAAGAGCAGCAGGTGTTCCTCCTTGCTTTGTACTCTAGCCCAGTAAAATAAACTACCACACTGTATGAGAGAAAGTGTGTGAGTCATTGAACACTGTAGATCTCCCTAATATATCACAGCTACAGAAACACCTGTGCTAAACACAGTAACTTTGTGCTAATCCTCTGTGAATATTTCAACAGCCCTCCAATGTTTTCTTCCCTTAACAGCACGATGGGGTGGTCAGTTCTGTTCTTTCTCCATCTCCACAGGCTTCCAAAATGTCCAGGTTTGAACTCAGCTGGGACATCTGACCCTTGCCCAGCCCCTAAGGACCTTCTGGCCAGAAGCAGGCTGGGCAGGCAGCCCAGAGGAATGGCCATTGATGCCAGAAGAGCCAGGCTAAAATGCCCTTCATGGGTAGCACAAGGCCAATGCGAGCGCTTTGCTGCTTCAGACAGACACAAGAACCTGGGTTATCATACTGATGACTTTTTCTGTCACCACATAAAAGATGTGGAACGCAACAGAAGAGTCCCATATTTTAAAATGGCCGCTTCTATATTATACGTGTAGCAGTGTGACCACAGAAGGAAGCTGCAGGATGATAGCACCCGAAACTGCTCAAGAGCAGGGAGCGACTCACAAGCAAAAAACAGTTTAAAAACAACAAGGATCATGTCTGACTTACCTTCCCAGGGAAGGGCTACACCAAGCCCTGCACTGGGACAGTCCTGTGCCTGGAGCAGCTTCACCCACGCATGCTGGGTTCATGTGTCAGGGGGTGCATGTGGTGACCCACACAGGCTGCACGCTGCCTGGAGGCTCCTCTGGCAGCTGCCCCCTGAGGGGAGGGGGGGCACCCTGAGGTGAAGGTTCCAGGAAAGGTTCCGGAACTCTCTGAGGAACCCAGGCCCAGCTATCCCTCCACCTGGGGCAGGAAGAAGGATGACTGTGAACCTCAGGATGTTTTGCTGTCCTTTCCAGAGGCTGAGGGGAAAAATCTGCCTTAGTGCAAGCCCAGCAGTGCTTTGCCTAAGGTACAGAGGAGACAGTTCTTCTGTACCCAGGCAGCCTCTCCAACCCATCTGCCATCACTTTACCTATGTGATGATTACCACAGTCTGGAGTTGCCATTACTGATCATTTAAACCTTGTCATTAGGATTTAAGCAAATCACTAACTCCTGTGATGAGTAAGAGCTTTGAACTCAGAGGACAGAGACACGCATTCTGGGCCTCAAGCCCAGTTTGGCATGACAGGCAATATACAGTTACACCACACCAGCTCCTCGTGCCGCTATGGCTGCGAATCCCAGGCTAATAAACTGTTGGAGGTTATTAATCCTCATGGTGTGGTGCATCAGCAGGAGATGCTGCATGGAGGGAGAAATTAAAAGGACACACAAATAAAGGACCACAAAGCTGCTGTTTGTAAATAGATTACATGCAGCTGAACTGCAAGCTATTGCACCACTAACAGGGTTAGTGCTGAGACTGAGCCATGAAATCAAAAACAGATTTCCTATAGATCACAAAATTCAGAGTTTACATGTCAGCTCTTTCATAAAATCAGGCTTTACATTAAAGAAAGCTATAGTTTATATATATATAATAAAATAAATAAAAATAAAAGCAATTCCAGAACCATTTACCCCTCCTTCTTAAGAGGGTTTAATTAAAGGCCACAAGCATTGCTACGCTTTGTTCCCCACCTTGCTCCAGCACCCATGCCAGCCCAGCCCTGAACACTGAGCCACATGCACAATTAAAAGAATTCTGAGCTGCTCGGTCCATAACCCAAATACAGGTCAAGAAAAACTATCTCCGGAATTTTGAGGAAGTTCAAAAAAAAAAAAAATCATTGACTGAGCCAATAAAGAATGAGTTCTAACCAAAAATACCATGTTGCAGTTAGGAAAATGGATGGCACAATCTAGTACTTGTTTCCATTCATATTCTTGAGTTATCTTCTGAATAAAACAGGACACTTTGAAAACATTAACACAATTAGTGATATTAAGACAAAAATTCCAGTTGAAAAAAAAAAAAACAAGCTCATATCAAAAAATTATTTGAGCTAATTGGTTAAATTTAAATTATAATAAGTACTACACAGATATTAATCGATATTTTTTGCCATAGATCTAAGAAGGAGAGAGATGTGGATAGATTTCAGGTGTAGAGATGAAATGGACAGGAAGGCCACAAATGTCCCTTTCATAATTGTTAGCTGTGTAGATCCCATTTTCTAATTAACAAGGGTTTTACAGGAACATAACTAGAGTGTAACTCCTACTGTATCAATTAAATATACTTCTTCTTCACACAGGGACCTTTTATTTTGTGGTGATAATTGTCCTGTTGCTTTTTGTAAAATACACTATTCATAAAATTCAGTTTGACAAGTATTGATTACCTAAAGCAAGTAACATCAAAGAAGGGGAATGGGATTTTTGGGCTATGTGCAGAAATGCTATGGCTAGAATTAAAAACCACATTACTCTATGAGAGTGTTTTCAGAAGTATCTGTATGATTTTTTGAGGTTACCAGCACTTCATTTTAAGGGTCTGCAGTTACTCTAGACCCACCACAAATACTTGCAGATTGGTCTGAGGATTATAACATGGATTTTATCACCTTAGTCTTAACTGGGAGCATCCTACCCTCCAGAGAGGTGTTATTCCTGCTTGTGCAAAGTGCAGCAGCTTGGAATAGCTTCTTATGGGGTGATAAGAGTGTCTTGCAGGACAAGAGAGAGTGGTACAGATCTCCTCCAACAGAATGACAGCTAAGAATCACTGCAATTCAACTCTGCACATTCTCTATTTATGAAGAGAGGCTGGCTCCTTCTGTCACATTTTGACAGACATAAAAAGCAGCTACTATGTTGAGAGGGGGATTCTGATCAAGTAATTCTTTTATCTTCCATTGTAAGGAGATACAAGGCAGAGTGAATGTTTTAAAAGGTGTTAATATGTGCATTGTAACCTCTAGTATAGTTGATATTTTACTGGATTTACAAGATATCATAAAGTTACTGAATATTCTTTATTCGAGATAGAACTCAACTATGTCCCAAAACCAGAGATGAAATCTGTTCTATCACCCACAGGTATTTAATAATTCTGCTTCATTGTCTGCTTCCTGTCCCATGTCAGCAGCACAAAAAAACCTTGTTAATGGCAATACTAGCTGAGAATTAAACTTTCCTCTGTTACCAATGACTCGACCTAACCTTCTACCATCTCAATGAAATCTCCAAGTCCACTGTTCTGTCTTTTTCTTCCAACCTACCCAGGTTTGGGGTATAAGTCTTGCAGGCAGTCTGGAGTCCTTCCTTTTCTCAGTAGAGACTGAAAGTGTTAATGGGCTCATCAGAAAACCATTGCACTGAGTATAAAAATTCTTGCTCTTGCAGTTGTATAAAATGGTGGTATTGTACGGTTATATTTTACTCGATCATCCTATTGGAATTCCTCAAGAATTTTGAGCAAATGCTTTTATACAGCAAGACATATGTGTCCCCTTTTATGCCTGATCACCTCTATGGAGTACTAGTAGCTAGATCTTCTTTCATCTTGATCTTCATGCATCAAAATTGTGTTGTAGATACTCTCCTAAACTTCACAGGTATATGGTTCAGAAACCTGCTTTCACCTTATTCAACTACTGAATGCTTGGTAAATCATTTCTCTGTTTTACCCGAAAACATTTGTTTCCATTTGTACTACTGCTACAGAAAATATATATAGCATAGAAAAAAATACTGGAGGAAGTTAGGTATTATCTTGTTCAAAATCCTGAATTATAAGCCTATGTCTGTCTGTAACAGTACAGGTCAAACACTATGTAGCACTTCATTAATGCAGTATTCTAAAATCAATTTCTCTACATGGCAAAGAGAGGATATTCTATAAAACTTCAGCTTCTGGAAGTTTCTGGAACTTTAGCAGCTGTTCTGAAACAACAATCCGTATTCAAGGACCTCTTACAAAGAGCTGAACTTCAGAATTAGAGTCCTTAGCTTCATGTTTCAGACTGCAAGGTAAAAGAGTGGCAACTGATCAATCATGTAATTGCCATTTGGAAGGACTTTGTTTTCTAAGATAATTAGAGTTCTTTCAGGAGTTGTCCAAAGGTATTGACAAACCAGATCAATAAATCTATTTTTGTTTGTTCAGATCAGACTTACAACTTCCTTTGATAAGGCTATATCTGGAAGACTAGAATCAGAAAAAATATGACAAGCTCAGGCTGTTGTCTTATCAAAATCTGTCAAGTTTAACTGTGATGCCAATAAACTCATGCCATTTAGCTTGAATTAACTCTTCTAAAAAAGCAGAAACAAAGGAATTACCAAATCAGGTCAAAATGGATTTCATCTAATCTCATGCCTACTCTCTCCATGAATACTTTATAGGAAGTTCTTTAGGAGGACATACAAAAATCTGAGATGAGCACCAGTCAGATCTTAGGAAACTGCTTTATAATCTCCTTAGTAGTACCCAGATACACATTCTGCAAGTGGACTGGAGGCCACAGAGGACAGTGATTGCCAAATGCTAATTAATAATTGTGCCACTTTTTAGGTATGTTTTTACAAATTACCTACTGATTAATATTTCACTGTATTAAAAGCATTGCCCTGTGTCATGAGTCTGAAGCCTGAAAGTATAGGATGTTCTTGTTGTTTTTTTTGTTTGGTTGTTTGTTTGTTTTGTTTTAATTTCCTTGTCATCCTAGAGATCTCGTCCAATATGCCTTTAAACCTTGAAAGTTTTCTTGCCTTCGCCAGAGAAGCTTAATTTATTTTCCTTTGCATTGCCACATTATATAACCCTTTAAGGCAATAAGGAATAAGAAATTTATCTTTTTTTCTTTAACTATCTCTGTAATATATTTACAATACTACTGTGATGAAATTAGCATATTTCTTCTGCATAAATACACGTTAAACAAACAGGTAGTAAATTTTCTCCCCATGTGTTGGAAGGATGTTAAATTTCTTTGTGTTAAATTACTTTGTTGGGCTCCTGTTTTGTAGTTAATGTGCTTATCTGAAAAGAAAATGCTAAACAAAGCTTCCTTATTGTGTAGGCTTGTGCCACAAGCTTCAGTACTGATAAACTGTATTTCAGGACCTGATAGATTTAAAACATCAAGGTAAGTTAGGGACCCCAGACTACAACTGTCTTCCCAAATACATAGTTGATTGAATGGTGCTGAAGTGAGTGGAAGTCAACCATCCACAGTGTAAGTCAGCTTCAACGAGACAGCCAATTGCAAGGCAGGTAGAAATCTTCTGTAAGATCCTTGCGGGATCTCATGGACCTCTTTTCCTAGAAGGTGCCCTTCCTCTGCATGGGGAACAGAGTTCACCACTATTTTTGTCACTCCACTCTCAGCTGGTCACAATCAATGGAATCATCTAAATTCATTCTCATTTTTACAATAGCATACTGGTGAACATGAATATTGTTAGCATTCATCACCTATCAAGCACAACATCAAGTACAACATTTGCCATCACCACTATGTTGTACAGTGGTGATATCTTGCTGTCTATAGAGAGATTTTTGAGAACCTCCGAAACACCACCATGTGTACATAACTGATGAATGACTTCTCTAGTTTCAAGATCATTCACTTGACACTATATAAATAAATCAATCAAATCACTCAACATCACAGTAACCCACATGCAGAACTCACAGTGCATTATTTTCTCACCTTTGCAACTTAGTTCATAGTTACTCAATGACAAGATATTAGAGAATCTGAAGCTGACTACTGCATACTTGTTTTTCAGTTCATGTTAATATGCAAGTGTCCAAAGATTGAGTTTGATTTCCTCCCACCTACACCTACACCAGAATTCTTTAAGGATAAGGGGCTGACCGCTCCTCATTAGGCTTGCATGAATTTCCAGAAGAGGAGAGCCTGAGTGCCTGACTATGATATTGTTCACCTGTAAATAACTTCGCTTAAGATAACTTTTCTTAAGTAACCAGCTTTCTTCATCAGCGTAATATCAGGCTGTATGTACATTTGTACATATGCATACACTTTGTGGAGTTTTATGTCAGCCTTCTTTGCCCCTATAGGCATTGGAGTAAAGGTCTTGCATTAAACTGCTGGAAATCTTATGCCTCATGGAAGGATATGCTCTTGTTGTCAAGGCAGTGACATAAAATGGTATAATGGAATTGTGTATAGCATAACAGATGAAAAAAAAAAAACTAGGAAAAGTGTCACACTAATCATTCTATCCATTATAATGTGGGCAACAGCTTAAATGAAATAAAGCCCAATTCTTTACTTAAAGGAATTGTGAAGACTGCTCTATACACATTATAGAAATAATTGTTTTTTCATGTTTTAGTAATGTTTAAGAAACTGACTTTTATAGTACTTTGGCTATGGAAGGCATTTTATTATTCTATACAGTTGTTTTGTCTTTAAAAAAAGGCTAAGCATTATATTACGTGTGTATATTTTATGTCCCCACTTAAACATAGGAGGAGTCTTGTGGTAATAACACACAGTGGGGCATTTTAGGGATTATTCCAGTTCTTTTTCTTTTTTTTTTCCCCTCTCCAGTCCTTACTGTAAAAATTCATCAGGGAGAGTATTTCTTTCCTCTGTGGAGATGTTGATGTTTGGTCCTGGATTTGACAGTAAGGACACAACCCTCTCACCATTTCAGTTTCCCTAGAATTAAAGAATGTGATACTACTGCAGCATTCCCAAAGTGGGGCAGTACTGAGAAATAGTGTTTTTTAGCTGGCACTGATTCAAAGATGCAGCCCAGATGCTGCAAAGCAAATAGACTGTATTTCCAACAGCTGTGATAACCACATAAATGAGTTTAAAATTTGTGATATGATATCTTTCAAGTTGCCAGTACTAGGGCCAAAAAACTGTCTGGATTTAGGTTGCATGTCACATATTTAAGGTATAATCTACATAGCATGTGTAAACCAGAAAGCATCTGATATCTCCATTTTTCCCTAGGGAAAGGTGCAAAAATTTTACCATGATAAAACAAACTGCAGGTGGCCACGTGTTGAACATTAGGTTTCCAGAGCCAGAAAAGCTGAATCCACATTCCAGAATGCACTAGGAATCTATATATATATATATATAATTTTTTTAGAGAGGACTTACTCATTCTCAATGAATGCGTTAACTGAACCTGTGACTTTAAGTACCCCTCTGGTGAAAATTATTTTGTAATTTGAAAGCATTGCAGACATGGTACATGCTGTTGATGTTAAGCCTGGCATTTCTGATATGTGGCACCACTGTTATTAAAACAAGTGTCTTGTCACTGAAGTTCTTAACTTTTGAACACTCCATGTAACATTAAGCTGTAATGCACACAAGTAATACAAATGGAACTCTGAATGCATAAATGCTTCCATAATTAGGGCCCATTTTATTCTTTCTGTATTACTACTCATGGTGAGATCTGTGTCATGATAAGTCACATTATGAGCATCTTATACAAGCAAAAAAGATACAAACTGTAACATGTTAAATACTGAAGTAAGTATAAATGGAAAATTATTTCAGTGTTCTTGTGTTTCTCCCTTTGATTTTCTGGTCCTACTGAGTATTCTAACAGCAGATGCTATGACCATCAAGTATTCATTTATTAGAAAATTCATGAGTTTTGCAAAACATTATTAATTTGATATACTAATACTGAACATCAGCATCAGCAGTTCATTATTTCTACTAAATTTAAAATGTATTATTTTATTTGAATGTTGACACAAATTCCAGCTTAAATCTTAGACATCTTACCTTGTAGACATTTTATAGTTATTTTATAGACAACTTTAATTCTACATGTTTGTGAGTTTTTCACACATTTTTCTTATCTTTCTGCTGCAGAGTGATAATGAATTTTTAAGACATTTTAAATGCCTAAATATGCACAAAAGTGAGCAGGGGGCAGTTCAATGTGGTTCATTTGCATCAAGTACAATACAAAAGAACACAAATGAATCATGGAGTCACAGCAAAATAAGGCAAATTATTTAGTGGAAATGATACACTCATGCCAACAGATATAATGATAATTATACCATAACTTACAGTATCTTCTATGTACATAACTCGTCACTACTCCTCTGTGCCCTACACATCATGTTAAGATTTGGGACAAGATAAAAACCCTGAATATATGAAGCATATGAAGATTAATTTTAATATGCTCAGTTTCCTCTTTATAATTCCAAAAAGTAGCCAAATATATTTCAATATATTTTCAATATAGCCTGAAAAACATTTTAATTTATCAAAACCTATTTTTTTGGCCACTGCAACCTTAGTTTGATTTAGCTCGATTATATGCATGCATTGTACATCCACAACGCAGTATAACTGCATAACATTAAGACTTCTGAATGGAATACATCAGGTAATGATTTACAAATAGGATCAAAACAGAAAAGCTTCTCTGTTGGTGACCTTACTCAGTCATGTTACTATTCATATTTCAAATCCAAATATGGTTTCAGTTTCAGTTTGCAGTTTACCATAACAAATCAGAATGGTCTGCCCTGGAAAAATCATCTCTTGCTCCACCACAGGTTAAACACATTCACTATAGTATTAGCAATAAATATTTTTTGTAATATGTTACCCATAGACAACTCTATGTGTGATATCCCATTACATTAAGAGACTTCCTGATATAATCAGCAAACAGACAACAAAGATTGATTAATCAGTGAGTGGGCTTGGCCTTATTACAGTGAACAAATTAGACAACTCAGGATATATTGCTTTATAGGCAAGACTTCTTTACAAATATTATCCATAATTGATAGTAGTGACCTTTTGGCAATACTGAAAAACATCCTCAATTAATAGTCTGTTTTTGCAAAACAGATCACAGTGGGGAGAACTATGTAGTTTGCACAGTAAGACTTTAGGGAAATGGAGGAAAATGTTTTTTAAACCTGCTCAGTGGGAAGTAGATGAGAGATTTACTTTCTGAAACAATATTTGTTTAATAAAAGCAATGCAAAGACAATTTAGCATAGATACAGTATTTCAAGACTCACATCAGCAACTGGGTTTTAATCTATTGGCCCCTCTGTTGCTGGAATATCTGGGAGTCATCTACAACTTGTGAATGATAGTAAATTCCAGATCAGAAATCCTTATGTAACAAATACACTGACTCATTGTTTGTAATGCTCACTATATATCAATATCAATTATATAGAGCAAGTGAGAATAGAAATAGAACATATGGCAATAACGGCAACAAATATGACATATGGTCCAGGAACAAGCTTTTCTCACCCTAAGTCTTTTTCAGTGGAGAAGATAACCAAGTACTGCATGTAAAAATGATTTCATTGGAAACCATACGTAAGTCTACAACAAAGCCACTAATCACAATAATAGACCTTCTTGCCTTAGAAGGGGAAGGTATGAAATGCAGACAAAGATGTTAAAATTATTTTTACATTTATTTTAGGAGGAGTCAGACAATATTTAGTCCCACATGCAACCCAGGTGAGCCTTGTGGTTCTAAACTAGTTGAAAAGACACAAATGTATCTATTTTCTCTCTAATACCAGCATATAAAAATGTTTAATCCACTTCAGACTGAAGGAAATAAGGATTATCCTTCCCACCCAGCAAACCTTATTGATGGCCTTATATGTAGCCTTTTTTTTTATAGGCTGTAAAAAATTCAGTGTGCCATATCCTGAAGGAGAGTATGTCTGCAAAGTATTCCTTCCTGTTTTTTTTTCTTTTTCTTTTTCTAAATGAAAGCTACTTAGCCTCGATTTTAGTCCTTTCTTTCGTGAGTTTCAAGTCCGTTAGATTTGTGTTGTAGCTTCTGGCTACACTGTGATCAAGTGTCACAAAAATACCATAAAGTCCCGAAGTTGCTAATTTAAGCAACTTTACTGTTTCCTGCCCACCCTCCACCACCACCACTCTTTCCATCTTAGTTCAAGAATTTATAGAGCTATTTAAAAAGAGGATTAGGATTAGTCATGATTCCATAACAAGAATTGATTGAAACCTTGCACAAATTTTCAGGCACAGCGTTTGCATGAGCTGGCCTAAGGAAAAAGAAAAAAGGCAATGTTTGTCCATTACCAATGTAATGTGAACCATTTCAGTCTGTATATTATTTAAGAACAGTTCTTACTGGGCACTAGTAGGAGTCAAAATAACATAATATATAGTTACAGTTACAGAATCTATTACACACTTCTTTGTCAGCCCTCGTCACTTTTCATAGGTATATCTGAGATCCATTTGGAAGCTAGACACTAACATGACAAGAGTATTCACACAGTTTCTTTTCTTCATTCCATCCACCACAGGATTGCTGAGCAGACATTTCAGGCTAGGCTGACGCATATGCACCACCTTCTAAAGCTGAAATGCCAAATCCATTGTCTATTCTCTTCCTTATGATCACAGTAAACACTCTCAAGAGCAAAGATGCATTACAGCCCCTTAAGCTGGCTGAAAAAAAAAAAAAAAGGCAGAATCAAGGCAATGGTGCAGAGAAGCAAGTCCTAAATTTCATACTGTTGCATACATTTGAAGGGAAACCTCAGATGCAGCCTACTGACTGCTGTGTTGTCCACGTAATCCATGCTTCAGTTTTAACTGATCAGCACCAAGCAAGCTAATCTTCTTTCAAAACAACAATCCATGCCAACTGGCAAACATCAGAGTTCTTTAGAAGCACAGATGTCCACATCTTCCTCTCCTAGACAGAGAAAACTTCCACCAAATGTCAAATAATTTGAGTCAAGTTATTCAATGAAATAACACCAGTAATATTTAATTGTCTTTAAGGTAATATGTGCTCCTAAGAAAATCACAAGGCATTTTGACAAATCAAGATCAATTTCAAGTAGCAGTGACACAAATATATCTGATTATAGGATGTCCTCAGACTTAGTTTTCTCTACATTTTCTTGTGGTAATTACCTATCTAAGATTTGGCATCAGAAAGTCCTCCTCTGACTCCACTGTAGAGTTTTTGCTGGCATAGTTATTTTGTTGAAGAGCCTGATTTATTCTCTTTCAGGTTTGGAAATGTAGACTTGGCCCCAGTTTCATCATCTCAATACTATATACACTGCAATAACACAAAAGGAGTGTCTGTCTACCTCAAAATTTCTACCTTTTCACTTCATCTCTTCTTTCAAGGATGTGACACACTTTAAGCATACAGCAGATACTGAGTTCACGTACACAATGGAAAAATACATTAACTTCAAAACACATTGACTTTTATAAAGTACCGCCAACTTAAACTATGAGGAATTGGCTCACTCTATAAAGAACAACCTGAAACTAAAATCAAATTTAATACCTTTTAGAAAGATGCCTGATACATGAAGGCAAACACATCATTTGATAAGCATGTTTGTTTTCCTTCATACATTTAGAAATAAGCCATCAGTCATCATGTGTTTGCCCTCTGCACTCATTGCCACAGTATCTGAGCAACAAACACTAAATGAATTCTATACGAAGTCTAAATGTAGAATCTATGAAACTATGAACAAACAGATTAATAATAATTACTACTGACAAAAGTTGTGGTAAAAATGCAAATTGTATCTTTCAGCCTCAGGGAAAGATTTTCTTACTTATTAATTTATTATTATTTCCCTCTAGAGGAAATTTAACTAGCTACAATTCACACTGAAGAAATACATATATCTTCATGGATCACACTTTAAATATTTAGTGTCTCCTTTTCAAGACTGGTTCTAAAAAGTATTTAAACCCAGATAATGAAAATATTTCAAGATGAACTCCATAGTTTTCATCTATTTTTCAGCAGGGCCTCTCTGAGACCAGATAGTACAGCGTTATAATTATCAGAGTTTCTTTTTTGGGTATGTTTCTTCAAGGTGAAAAGTCTGGAGAGCTTTTGCAAGGCCAGCATTTTCATTGCCAGCTCTTGTGAATGTGTAGGTCACTATGCCTATGCTTGCATCTGCAAGGACAGGAAAAAAACACCTCAATGACAGCTATTTTCTTAGCAGCTGTAGGTGATCAGTTTCTCAAGTTTCTTGAAATCAGGATGACCTGTGGGCAAGTAATTGCATGGTACAGATGGTATCCAGGATCAGAGTGAAGGAAAGTTAGCTTCTCTGCTCTGAGAAGCCCACCTGCCCTCTACCACCACCATGTTGGGTCCTGCACCTGGGCATCTTCTCCTAGCGTTTTTTAAACGGAGGTTGTAAGTCCAAAGTCCAATTCAAATACAAAGCATTTATTACCATTTTAACCTGGCTGTAAACTTTTTAATTCTTTTTGACACCTCATTTGAACAGAACAAAGCAATCCCTCCAGTCATATACAATTAAAAACCTCTTTAAAAGTGGGGGGTTGTCCTAGATGAAATTTATCTATTGCTGTTACTGACATATTCAGGTTATGACAACATAGTTAATTATCCTACTGATAGACTTCAATTTTCTTTCCTATTAAGATATTTCCTTCCAGAATCACATGCCAAGGCATTTATTCAGCTCTGACTCAAAAGGAAGAGTACCACCCACTGAATCAGCTCCTGTGGCATCCTGCATTTTCCTTAGAGAATCTCCTCAGCCTAAGACTTGGACATCTGATGTGATTATAACCCAAGGCAAAATGAAAAAATATATGTATATTATGTATACACACACATATATATTCAACATATGGAAAATATATCTTTGCCCCATGAGACTGAAGGCTAGTACAGCTCTCTTTAGAAAAAAGAAAAAAATGTGTAATTTGCAAAACGTACATGCTGCTTTTATGCTACTCCCATTCTTTACCTTTAATAGAAAACCCCAGAGAAAGCAATTTGTGCTTACTAAAAACAGCAGCATCTCTTGTAAAAGATAAATGCCAAATTATGAACTGAACAGGAAATACATAACACTGTTAGCTCACTGGAAATTCTTTTTTCCTCTGTAGTAGGTTTTTTTTGTTTTTTTTTTTAATACTCTCTTCTCTTCCCAAATGATGCCAAAACCTTGGCAATGACCATGGAAAAAAATTATACACAGACAGGAAGATTAGGTTTTCAATTTGATTAAAGTTTAAGTACATCTGTTGAAACCCAAGGCTCACATTAAGATATCTGCCAACCTCTTCTGTTCACTAAATAAAAGAAAAAAAGGAATCACATCGGGTATCTTGTTTAAATGTCTAACAGCAGTTTTGTTTGGACAATTCAATACTGAAGTCAGCAACTTGTTTGTTTAAATTACTGTCAGACTAACAGGGCAAACAGGTTTCCAGTGGAAGTCACACTGCATGTAGAAATTCAAAAGGAATAATTATAAGAAATATAATAGTCTTGAAAAGCCAAACACACTGTCAGTTCTAATAATCCTTCTTTCCTCATAGCAGATGAGAAGCTTTGTAAGGTGACATTGATATTAGAAGAAATGGGGCTTCTCATAATAATGCTATGTAATGTTGGCTGCTTCCCTAAATATTTGTACAGAATGAAATAACACTCTCTTTCATTATTATGGTCCTCAGGAGTCATTCATAATATACATAATAAATCAATAAACCAGTAGGAATGTCTTGCAATGCTAATATCCCTTTTAAAAATAACAAATAAAAGAAGGATTAAGATACTAAATACTGGGTAAATAATGAAGGTGTATGATTGAACTGTAGATTATATATTGCTAAAGGTATCCAATTTAATTTCTATACCTACTAGAAATTACCCTTATAACATAACTTTTACCTGATAATACTGACCGCATTGTAGTCTCAGCTAGTAGTTTTAGTGTTTTATACTCTGTTGGCATTAAACTTTTTGGACAGATTTACCTTTTCCTGTTCCAAACAATTTTACATATTTAAGAGGTACAAAGCAGTGAACGCTGATGGATTCAGAGAGCACCACCAGGCATCAGTAACAAGCATAGGCTAGAAGTTGTTTGTATTCCATTTAACTAACAAAAATAAACATACATTAACCACACAGTATTAGAAGTCCTGAGAAAGGGAGAAAAGAATAAAATTTCTAAAAACGCTTTGAAATGGCTTAAATGTTAATCCAAAGATGTTCCATGAGTTTATAAACAGAGAGGAATTGCTCTTATTGTGTATTCATCAAATTTCCTACTACTTACCCTGACATAAATGTTCCACAAGTTCAGATTTGGCCTGAAGAAGCTCGTAGTCCTTTACTGAACTTAAATATATACTACATTACAATTTCTACAGCTTTATGAATGGGCCTGGCTTTTTGCAGATAAATAGGGTATGTTTGACAAGGAACTTGCTGCTTAATAATCACAAGTCACTATTCATAGTATCCATGATATCTGCAACAGCATTTGAATGAGTAGGCTACCCTGAGCTAGAGGAAAGACAGATGAAGCACATGAGTGTGCCTCAGGGCCAACTTAAATAAATGGCTTATTAAAAAGGTACCTTTCACTTCTGATTGCTGCTCAAATTCAACCAGTAATTTTACTGATGCAAGACAAATGGAAAAAATAGCTTTGACTGCCTGAAGAAAGATATAATTAACAACAACGACAAAAAAAACAGAAAAGATATAACCTAACATCTCCTTCCCCTCATTTAGGGGGGAAGGGTCCAGCCTTCAGAAAACATTTTGTTAAGCTCTTCAGGACAGTAAGAAGATGACCTGATACATTTGGGGCTCAGGATACAGCTAGATGGCAAATTCATGGTGTGATCCTCTATCTGAGGTATGTTGCATACTGAGGTATTTTGGCTGTTTGTCTTCAGGGGTCAATGAAAAAGTTTTCTATGAAAGCCAAATCCAATGGGGTGAAAGCATTTTCCTGGTTTCACTTAATCCTATGGGATTATTTTATTACCTTTTCTTTAATTCACTAATATCTTTCAGGGAGATAATACTATCTTTTAGTACCTCCCTATGCTTAAAATCAATTGGAAATAGCAGTAAGAACTTTGAAAAAATTGACTACTGCATGCAAACACTGATCATAGTCTGCAATTTAGCTGAAGGGTGGCTTGAGGTGGAAGTGGGAAGTGCAGTGATTCAAATATAACTATTTTCTCGCTATCTCATAATGAAACATTTTAATACTTCTCAAAACAAGCTTTCATTTCAAACCTTGAATTTTATTATCACAGAGTTTGGGAGCAGGAGCGGAGCAGAAGGACTTTGTTTGATTAACCTGCAACAATTATTTTAAAATTCTTTTGAGGAGAATTATGACATTTCCCCGTTTCATGAAATAAATTAAAATATATTTTAAAATCTTAATATCTCTCTGAAACAGAATTTTCACCTCTTGTCTAAAATGATACATGATGAATAAACACTTATGTTTTTATAAATATGATTCCTCAACAGAAGCTTATTTATTTATTTAAATCTTAGTTCACTACCAATTGTAAGGCTGTATTTCTGGATATGACATTGAAATGCCACATTTAAATATCTAGTTTTAGGTTCTCATTTCTACAGACTTCTGAATGAAACCTCTATTTTAAATGAAATCTTAATAAAACCTGAAGCTCACCAGTTGGTTATATAACCACACAGTTTAAATAATGACACAGGAAGAAAGAAATTTAGAGGTAGAGACCAAGGAGAAAAAAAAATATGTTACAGTTGAAGTGATGGCAAGTGAATGAGGCAGAAAGAGGTATGTTAAGTTTTTTTAGACAAAGCATCAGTGTGAAAAATACTCTTTCTTGAAGAGACAGCAGGAGTGAATGAGAAACAGTAGGCAGGTGCTAAATGGAGCTAGTTACAAATTCCCATCCAGATAAAATGGATTAGATGCACACAGTATTTTTTCACTGATGTTTTGTCATTTTTTCTTTCATTTTCATCTATTTTTAGGATATTATTAAACGGAAAGAGGAATAGTAGAAAGTTCTACTTTGAACTTTACCCTGAAAAGACAAGCAAACCACAGAAGCTGCTAGAACTGGGTTTAATTTTGTTTTTCTTCTGAAAGTCAAGATTCTGTCATGAATGAAAAAATATATGATAATGTATGAAATGCAGTTGTATAACTCAAAATCATCTAACCAGTAGGTTTTTCAGTCATTCCTTTGCAATGAGGCTTTCAAATTTTCCATTAAGCAACCCAACAGCATTCATCTCTCCTCTGTCCAGGTCCAGTGCCAATGGCCAATAGCTCTATTCAACCTATGTTTCTCCACAATTCAGTTAGTAAGTGTTCCAGTGAGTAATACAGCATATAGAGTCACATTTATTCTCCACAAACAGACCAAAGTCTCAGAAAATTTCTTTCAGGAACACTTCATGCTCCTAAACTTATGAGCTATATGGAGAACCCACATCAGTAGGTTCTCCTAGCATGATTGCCTCCATTTTTCAGAACTAAGCTGAGAAGAGTTCCTGATCTTTCCTGGTGTTGCCCATTGAAGGGGAAGGAAAAAGTATAAATATATTGTGAAAAGAACACCCAGTTAAGGATCCTTGGGCTTGTTTTTTTTAATCACTCACTTCCTATGGATAAAAAGTATGTAGACACTCATCAGGTGAAAATGTTTTGGTCCCCAAAGGGACCCAAACTGTAGCTTCCCACTACTAACAGCTAACCCTATGACCTTACACTTGGAGTCCAGCAGCTGTGTCACAAGGTCTTCTTTTATTGCTTGCAGCCAGCGCACAACGTAGCAGCAGGCTCTCAATGGACAGCACAACTGTACTCGCATTAAATGTACCCTTATTTTTCATGCAATCTGACTATAAATCTACAGCTTCATTTCCAAACTGACTCTTACTGTTAACTCTCTTAATTCCTGTCAGACGTTCTTAGGATCTCACCCTAATTTATGCCAACTCTTTCTACTTTCAAGCATAAATGAGAACAATAGGGACAATCTGGGAGGTATATGGGTCCTAAAAAGTACCTATAGATCCACTGGCCATTAAATACCCTGGCAAGTAGGTGAACCCCAAAGCTTAATACTCTACCTTGAAAGCAATGTAGTCCTTGATGACAGTGAGTGATTGTTGGTTCTTGAATGGTTGGTGCGTGGATGGAGCCCCAGGGTAAATCTGGGAGCTAGAGGTTCTGTGAAGATTACTTCAGCTCCTTAATTTATCCCAATTTATAAACGGGTGTCTCTTGCCTGGATAACTTGTCACCAAAGCCAGAAAATTTTACTGTGAGAATCCCTGATTGCCTATCCTTTATATGTTTATGTTGTAGAGGGGACAGTCTAGTTCTACACGCTCCTTCAGGAAATTATTAATTGTATTGTGCTTGTGAAAAAATCAAGAGATCCCCAAAAGGCTGTTTACCAAATACAGTTACTTTTTCATTTAACAATCTTTTTATTCCCTCAGTGTTTGTATAATTTTCTCAGCTATATTTCACTCTTCACGTTTTATTGAAATGTAGTGGCTCAGCACATGTTTGGTTTATGGATAATGACAAGATGGAGAGAATGTGTTACTTAGTTGGTGCAACCAACGCTCTCTCCTACTGTTTCAGCTGGAGAAGTTATTATTCTTGAGGACTACTACTGGGCTTCAGGCATAGGCATATGAAGTAGTTAACTTCTGTTTTTAAAGCTAAGTAAATAGTTAAACAAAGATCATTCAGCAACATTTACAGTTATAGTTTCATTCTTTGTTCCATTTGTTCAACAACTTGAAGAACAATTTAAATTCCTTTCAATATAAAAGACTTTTTTTTTTTTTATTGTTGTTGTAGCTGAACATTTCAGTATAAAGCTTTAGGCAGGCCACTGACTCTATCCCAGGACCTTGGGCTGTGCACACAGGCTACATATTTACTGAAATGGAAAAAAATGTTTGATAACTATATCTTTTTATTGAAGCCAGCATGCCCTTCAGGGTGGTCACATATTCCAAAACTCTCCTGCTATTAAGGCTGGCTGAGTTTTGATGGAAAGCAGTCATTAATTGCAAGCTCCCTGTAGCGACCATTTCAGAGACACTGTTGCTTAGTTTTCATGCAAAACACACACAAAAATTTGTAACCTTATTAAACATGAGCAAAATGAGGCTGCCTTCATGAACATTAAAGTGCTCATAACATGCTGATATTAATGGTAATTTTTATCCAAAACATTTATTTCTTCTTTTTATCACATGTATTAGTTCAGGACCAAGAAATAAGTTCTACTTTTCTCAAGCTTACTTATTTTAAGAATCATTTCAGCAAGAAGGTTTTCGGGAAGGTGTGTCAGACCTTCAAAAACATACAGTTACAGGATTTTTTTTTTTTAGTAGGTAACAATAATCTATCTTCAAGAGTGCTAGGTTCACTCAGCTCCTGACTTTAAACAAGAGCTGAAAACACTCAGCGCCTTAAAGAACCACATAATGACTGAAGGAAAAAAAATAAAAAGCACTGAGCCCAATTCTTCTTCAGCTCATTTTTCGGAAAACCAATATTGGTGAGAAATTGGTGGACCTCAGTTATTCCAATTGGATCAATCCTTATCAATGTTATTCACTTAATAATCAGTGTAATTCATTCAATAACATGGAGAAAGAAGTGTTGAAAAAAGTCACCAGATCACATTCTAATAGCATGTTTAAATTCAGTTGCTTGTTACAAACCACAACTTCTCGAAGTAAGAGGAATTTGAAATAACACTGATGATTCCAGAGAATAAAAAGATTCTTATTTATAATGAACTACATTCATTATCCAGCATTACTGCAATTAGAAGCTCAATAAGCTGTTCATTTGATCAAATATTCCTTTAGGCATTACTATTAAAACTTTTGTTTCCTTTTAAGAGCTTCTGTTTGTGGTAACACTCATGCTAGTCCAGTATTATCAAGGTTTTCTATTTGGTCTACTACTTTTGACAGCATTTTCCTGCTTCTCCTTGCTACAGTATATCAGAACACATTTGTGCCCTTGCTTAACATTAAGCAGAAATGTTTGTTGCATTTGTTGTCTTGAAAGAGCATGAAAATTATCACTGGATGGGGAAGGGGGCGGGATCCCATTTTATCATTATCTGTAGAACTTATTGTCTTTAGTAGCTATGACTTAATAAGCTATTTTCAACTCAGGATACATATATATTTCTTCTTTCTGAACAGGTTGCATACCTTTTTATGTTCTTAAGGAAATAAACCTTTCCCTGTGGCACTAGGAAGGGACATAGTCTAGTGATGGGACTCAGTAGGTCAGATTGACCGTTGGACTTGATGATCTTGAAAGTCTTTTTCAACCTCGGTGATTCTATCATTCTGAGATTCTCCAGCCACGTGCTACTCTTTTTAGGTCTTTTAATAAAGTAACCATGACTCAGTAGCTTCAGAGTTGGTCTTTATCAACAATATATGATCTTTCTTCTCCTCATAATCTAACTAGAGAAGAATGGACTGTATTTTTTTTCCAAGAAGAATGAACATATAAGAAACTCATAACTCATTACTGGCACTGAATGGTAATGGTAGGATCATAAACTCATTCTAAGGACTTCTGCAGGGGCATATTGGCAATTATTGACACAGCTGACTCTGCAAGAATGTCCATACCTTGCTGGGAGTGTCTTGCATGAATTGGGATGGAGGCTACTTTGGTAAAATACAGAAATGCATTTGAATCTAGAGATGGGAAAAAGAATTGCAGAGAAGTCACTGATACTATTCTCTACACATTTATCAGTAGAGTATGGCCCCTAGATGAGTTTTCAAATTGTATTACTGATGAGAGTTTTCAAACTGTTTGTTTGTTTTTCCTTATCTATTTCAGGTAAACCCTGGTTGTTAGCCAGAAAATAAAATAGCACCCGACACTTGTGTGCCAGATGTACATTGGTATGCCAAGGCAATCTACCTGCAGAACGTGCTTCATACCTTCTGTTTTACACAGGTTGGATGGAATAAATTACAAAATGCTTGGTCTGATCTCAGAAATACATTAGTGTGAATCAGCTTTTTGCACAATATCAACACTTCAGAGTGGACCCTTGAGTCTCCTAACACAGGCATGACTAAAAGCTCCACAATGCCTTTAATTTTTTGCCAGAATATTGCAATAGAAAGGGAAATTTCTAGATCTAAAACACAGCTGGACCCTAAAGACCTCTAAAACACTACTACTTTGTATTATTTCTCAGTAATCAGTTACACAATTGTGCTTTGCTTTCTTGAAAGATGATTTGGCCAAGAAGAATCAGGTGAGAAGAGTTTTCACCTCCCCTGTCAAAGGTTATTGACTATTGTCTGACAAGTCAGCAGTAATTAGACAAAACTGCATTGCAAGTCTTAATAAATAAGACTTTCTTCTGCTGTGCATAATTGTCTGGCACTCACAAAAAAATAGAGCTGAAATTAGGTCTCCATTCATTACAAAAATAGTCTAACAGTAATTCAGAGCAATGAACTGTCAGTTATTTGTCAATGGTATTGAATGGTTTCTATCTACTGTAACAAATCACTCAACGGTAAAATAAATGGTAGTTCATTGTATGCCAATTGTATATTTAACAGTACTCAATTGTATTGAATACTGCTGGAAATCTAACAGGTCTTGATAGGGGGAAAAATACATGCTAATTTTAAAAATAAAATATTGATGTAATTGGGTTTCCCACCCACAGTGCTTCACAAGCCTAGAAGCAAGATTACTTTTAATAGTTTGTTAGAAAAGTTAGGGAGATTGGAGAAAAATTATCTTGTTGACTTCAAGGCATTTTGAAAGTATTTAATTAAAAAGAACAACTATCACAGACCTCCTTAGAATGAATTCTCAGGTTTCTGCCTGCCTCCCCAACAGCTGAAATAAATATATAAATCAAGTAGCATCCTACAGCACTACAAGAAAGAATTGAATAGTAATGTTCCTCCTAATGAACACTCTCTGGCAAAGGGGAGCAATCATGGAACTAAAGCTATAATCATTCCTTACTAGCAGCCAGTTTCACTGACTGATTGGCAAGCAGGCAGAGACCAAACAATGCTGGATGGTTTGCATTTACTGCAAACTCACCCTCTGAGGGTAGAATTTTCCCCTGCTGTCTTCTCTGTTTGCTGTTCTGCATTTGGGTCTCATTAGGTCATAAGCATACTTTCTATTCCTTCACTTTTCTTTCCTTTATTCCTGCTTCTCTTATTTTTTTGTAAGCAAATTGATAGTTGTTCCAAGGTCTCACCTGGTTCAATCTGAAGAAGCAAAGAGAACCTGAAATTGTTCTTTTGCATCTACTAAACAGGCAAGAACACTGGTCTTTCTTTTCTTACAACAGATGAAGAGACCAGCTCAAAGATAAAGACTTTCCCCCTTGGGGATTCCCATTCACAAGATGCTACAGCAATTAAGCTCAAGGATATTTCACTTGTAATTTCTCCCTGCTGGCCTATGAAGACATGTATTTCTCCATCTAATGTATACAGCCTGGATAGATGATGCAGTGAACAGAAATGCATTTACTAAACTGCCAAATTTAAAGTAAAAAGATCAGTAAACATTTCTTCTCTGAAAGATACTAATCAATATATCATAACCCATATATCATAAAATTCTCAAGCAGGAAAAAAGCATATTTTTTTCCTGGCAGGAAAAATAATAAAAATAAGCAAGACTAAGAACAATGGAAAGTTCACCTATTGAAACAGTTTAAAAAATTGGCAGCAAGCTTATAACTACAGCCTTTTCACCTGACTCAGCTGGAGAATAGGTTAGCATATAAATGGTTCTTCTCTTCCCACAGTCTGCATTAATGAGATTTTTAGGACTCAGGCACCTAGGCAATTGTGACCTAGGAAACCATAATTAGAAGAACAAACAAGTAACAGAGAAAAACAAGATCAAAAAATCCTTATGCTTCTACTTGTTTTTCCTTTTCAGGTGTGAAATAATTAAAGCTATTTTCTGTATATTTTTCTCAGGGCAAGGAGAAGAGGAGGGAAGAAAGGGAGTCAAATTACTCCAAGCAACTAGTATTTGTGCACCAGTTGTACATGAACACTTTAAATCACACTTCGCTTGCTAATCCAAATCTGAAATTTCAAGTAATCGCTAAAGCTATACATGTATGTTTTACTTATAACACTAAAATGCATTGAAAACACAGAACTCTGCAAAATACATGGGAATACGTGGATGCCCAAATGCACTCTCTTCCTCTTTTCCAAGTCTCTTACAAGTACCTAAAAGAGTCAAATTATTACAGGTAGTAACCATCATCTTTTTGTCTTCTACCCCTATAATAAGACTGTTTCACTTGTTGTTATGAAGTAGATTAAGAAACTTCTAAGAATAGGCTTGGCCCAGTACTGTTTAGCTCAGAACTGGCATATCACATTATTTCGAAAACAGCAGTGACACAAAGACGTTTAAAAATACGTGTAAGTGATACAACACATAAAAAGAGTGCAAGCTAAAGGCTGAATCTGATTCATTAATTTTACTGAAAAAAGTCAAATATACAGATTCATGCCCTCATAGTATCCTTTTAATCTGTCCATGTGAGTATATCCAAGAGATATAAGATGTACATAAGCAAAGTTTTGTGGGACTAATACTTTATTCTTTGTATATGTACCTTGGAAGGGTGAGAAGCAAGGGAGTATGTTTAAACAGAATTTTTAAACAAGGATTCATTTTCATGTCTTTATTTGGAATGACTAAAAATCATAAAAGTTATAAAGTTATTTATTCAAAGATAGATATATGGCAAAATCATTCATATGCTTTCTCAGTGGATAATTTTTTTAACCTTTGAGAGAATTGTTACTATCGACATTATTTCTAGATTCAATGAAAGTCATTTGGATGCCAACAACATAATTATAATGAATTTAATACAACAACAACCCATATAGTGTTTGATTATATTTCAATAGTCCTTTTTTTCTCTTAAACAAGTAGCTTCTATTAGTAACATGAAAATGGAGCATGCTGAGTGAAACTAGCACAGGGCTTTGCAGAAGAGCTGTGGATTCACAAAGAAATGCTTGAGTTTATAAACTGCAAAATGGAGAATCAATTTTTCTGCATGGAGAATACTTAATTACAGCAACATTTATGCCAAGAAAATGACACTCTGAAAACTCTACGAAAAACTGACACCGATGTCCCACTGTGAGTCTTTTTTTCTTCCAATAAGTAGCCTGGAGGGCCTCACTATTTATCTATCGCCTGTGATACTATGAAGGGAGGAGAAGACTAAAGGTTTGTGAGGATATGATGTGTGCATTCATTGAGAAGAAGCAGAATGTATGAACAACACTTTCAAAACTGCTTGAAATCAGCAAAAAGGGACTGGAGCATTTACACCAAGCATAAATATCCTTTTACAGCTATTTATCTGTCAGCTGGATGAACAATGAAAAGAAGATGACAGGATGAGGCACAGAGTAACAAGAATATTTGAGCTATTTTATAAACCACCTTATCAAAAGTAGGAATCTTTGAATTACACATTCATATGGAAGGCAGTTATAAAGGCATGTTCCTCTGAGGTGATAGCAGGTATGAACAGCTGTAAAAGAAAGTCTGATGCAAATCCACATCTAAAATTCATTTGGGCTTTCTTCCTGAAGGCCCAAGCATCCCTTATAGTATGGTGATGGAAGTGTGTGTTGGTACTACAGGGAAGCATCTTCCTAGCTGTAAACTGGCTAAGTAGACAGAGTCTCTTTCCTAATCCTTCTCTATTGAAAAAAAAAAAAAAGCCTGGAGCCAGCAATCATGCAGAAGTGGCATGGCAAGGATGCCATAAGTGAAGTTAAATTTCTATAGCTGCTGTGTCATTGTCTAGTTTTCTAGACAGCTGATGAGATGAAGAAATTATCCAAGCAACTCCAAAGTCATATCAGGATAGGGAAGGAGAACCAGGAGGGAAACAGCAGTTTGTAACCACATCCTTCTAAGACTAAACACTAAAAGTTGCAATCAATGACAGAAGGATTTTCCTATACTGTTGAAGAACTTGAAACAAGATGAGGCCCTGTTATACACCAAAAGTAACATTATGTGTCTGAAGGAGTTCATCAAAGCAGTTAAGTTTTGCTTTCCCCATGGAAGACCATGGTTAGGAAAATCCCCTCCTAGTCTTATTTTATGGTTCATCTCAGTGCCTTCAGCTGCTTTTATGACACACGAAGTGCCTTGAGCTCAAACTCATTCTATTACCAGCAACTTTAATATAAATATTTGTCAAGATTCGGTAACAAACTTCTGCAAAACTCTCTTCATAATTTAGTATGCTGAAGTACCATTACTAGGAGAAAAAAAAAAAAAGGATTCTTCCAACATTTGTATTCATGACACCTTAACTCATCTAAAAAAAAAAAAAAATCAGTCAAAGGCTCACGGAAATAAGCAAATCCAAGCATAAGTGTACCTAACCAGGAAAAAAAATATAATAATATTCAATATTCAAGAACAAAGGTTTTAAGCAAAGGTTATTAGTCTAACTCACCAGTTAGAATGTAAAAGGATCATTTTCTATATGATTATATTTCACTAATACAAAGTAAAGAGAAAATATGATCAGTCTCAGGTATTTAAGAAAACAGTTAATAAAAATCTAGTTTTGTTTTTTTTTTATGACAAAAACAAAGCTATCTTAATGAAAAAGACAGTACTCATTGTAATTACTTTTTATAGAGCTTCCTTAAAGGAAAACTTATTGATGAAGATAAAATTTCATGCTTCTTAGCAGAGTGAAATTGGCCAATGATGAAAGCTACAGAATTTATTGCTTCAACTAATAAGCAATATGTTAAGAGGAAAACTCTGCAAAAAAATGATTTCTAATGTTTATTCTTTGCTTTGCTTGTTGGATAATTTTCAGATCACATTTCAAAGAATAGCAATAAAGCAACTGATAGAATTGAAAGATACATTTCAATTTTAGAAGTACTTAAATCTGCAGACCTCTAGCTCCTCTTAAATAAAACTGCCACAATGAATGCTGATGTCAGTATACACAAGTATCAGTGTTACGTAAACATAAAGTATATTTGCTTCTCAGCCCTAACATCAGGACAACATAGTTGTCAATATTCTACATACAAAATGCTCTTCCAGGAAAAAAGAGCAGGTCCTTCCGTAGATACAAACTGTGTCTTTGGAAAGGTTTGCATAGGAACACACTGATGTGAAGGTTGCTTCTATGTGATACCTTGCTGTAAAATGGAAGTTATAAAAAAGCATCCTTATTTATGCAATACAATGAAACTGGAGAAGTTCAAAAGATTGAAAAAACTCTTAGATTATTCAGAAAGAAGCAGAATCTCAGAAAGATGAATCCAGAAGTTTCTTTGACACTAATTATTTCCTTTCTAGCTTTACATGCAGAAAGCATTACTGGAATTTCATTATGATCCCTGTTTAATCAATTATGTTGGTAAGGAGGTTAAATTTACTATCAAATGGGAATTAACTGGAATTTAAAAGGTCTGTAGGAGGAACTGCAACAATGAGATATTACAGAGTCCTTTATGTGAGCCTGAATTTAAAGGAACCATTCATGAAAACATTTTAGATTGCTGCTAATTAATCAGATAGATACATATCGTCTCAAAAACACATCTGACAGCTAATGGTACTTCTCAATAAGCCTGATCCAAAGCCTATTGAAATCAAAGGAAAGACTATCATTGACTTTGATTATACCACACAAATGTGATTTCTCACATGTATAGAGTGCCCAGTAAATGATCTGCATGACAACAATCATATTGTTATAACAATATTATTGCATGTTTTTAATGACTAGTCTACTATTTTTAAGATGCCAAGCATTTGCTGAACAGCCTATACATTTAAGAGACCCATTCGTATGGCACAATGCAAAGTTAATGAGAGCCTTCATACAGATTTTAATAACTGATTCCATGGGACTAATTTCAGTGCAGGATGCCAAGTACAAATAAGAGGGACAGAAGGGGTTCTTTTGAAGCAAATTTGATATATTTTTTCCACGTGTTTTAAGGATGCGATTTTATTTTGCAGAAAAATCAAGTGTTTCCTCAAAGTAGCCCTCTTCTGTTGCTCTTACCAATTTTTCTAAAAGCAGTCCTATGAAATAAATGGGGTTATGCTCTGTCCATCCCAATGGGGAAATAAAAGTACTAAAACTACTAGTGAAGGCAGAGGTTATCCAGATATCCTTTTATCTATCTTTTTTATTCCTTTATCTCACTCCCCCTCCTTTTTCTTAATTTTGCACACCCTTCTCAGAAAGTCACAATCTTTCATTAATATACTGAGAAACCTGTACATTACTATTTCTTTGCCTAAGGATGAATTAAAGAACATTAATGGAGTAATGAATAAAATTTGCACCAGCAAAACCAAATCAACATATAGTAATCATTCTATTGAAGAATTCCTTGTTAAATATTTGTGAAAATTATCTGTATGTGTTTTGAGGTGATTGGGGAAATAAAAACAAAAGACATAAAAGAAAAACACACTAAATCATTGTTGGTTTTGGCACTTATTTGCAGTCAATGGCTCTCAGAAATTACAAAGGATCTCACACTGACAGGACTTCAAGCAGAAAATGCTTGAATCTGCCCCATAAGCAGAGGAGGTTGTTACCAGAATTTCTGTAAGATGAATATTGGATAGTGTACTTTAAATGACAGACAGTAATTAAAAAAATATAAAAATTAATCATTCCCGTGGCACAACATTTTCAGAAGTATATTATAATCCCAAATCTCCAGTTCTCTGGTTAACTAAGGTACAGCATTGTATGGAATATCCTTACAGCCTCTGAAAACAACAAGACAGCAACTACAATGCATTTAGACAACAAGGATGTGTCTAAAAACGAAGAAAATGAAAGTAAGGTTAAGCCTCAAAATAGAGTCAGTTAACAGACAGACGTGGAACACTGAATCAGCAAAGACATTGTGACTTAATATTTCAGTCTAACATTTCAATTTATTACAGCTTCCTGTAATTTTGCATAACTACCGACAATATCTGTTATAATCGTCAGTCATGCAGAAAGGTTTTCAGAATGATTGGGGGAAGAACTTTTTTTTTTAAACAGCCAGCATCCTCCACAATGACCCAACACAATGGATTACTTCATTTACATATACAGTCAATGACTGCATGACTGCCTGCTTCCTTTGTACATTTGCACTGTTAGCAGTGGTTAACTGAAATTAAACTGTCATAGGCTTAACATAAAATGTCATCTGAAATGAAAAAGAAATGTGCTGTTTTACAGTGAAATGTGAAGCTGAAAACGCAGTACTGGTCGCCTGGTATTATATTTTCTAACACAAGAAGCAAAACAAGTGAAGCTTTAATTTTATTTTTTTTTTTAGGCTGACATCGTCTTCCTATTCCATTGTTCTTTCTGCTGAAAAGGCTTCCTCAAACCTATCACTGGAAAATAATTCTGAATAAACCCATAATTCAATAACTTGCTCTATGTTTACATTCAGCTCCCAAACAGTTCATACTTTTCCCAAGTACCTAACTACAAGTAGGATAATTTTTGTTACAGCTTGCCTAGCCAAGTACCAGAATCCTGGCCATGCACTGCAAACAGTAGCAATCAAGATGACTACTGAAGGCTACCTCTACACAGAAGTTCAAATTAGAGCTGATTTGACATGCCTATTGGCATCTTGAAACTGAAGTGTCTTTCTCCCCCTTTTTCCTTCTTTCATTATTATTTTTATTCCTATTGTTCCCTCCTCCAAAATATATGACATGTTGGCAATCCATCACAGCACAGGTATCCTGTTGGGTTTGCACAGCTCATGTGGAAGCTTTTGCTGCTGCAGGTTCATACCATCTTCCTCCAAGTAAAGTGAAAGTATACAAGTTACGTCTGCACAAACTGTTGTTGGCGTAGGTAACACACTCTGTTCCAACCATGGATACAGAAAAGGTTACACTGGCTTTACAGGAGGAGGTTGGAATGATCACAGTGTAAATAAATAAGTCTTTTTGTGCAATTTCTTAACTGTTTAATTGACAAAAAATAGAACAGCAATTCTATAGAATAGGTCTGTCTAGTGCAAAGGGAAAGAACCCTCTGAACAGTAGTATATGAAACAAGTTGGACATCCAAATAGCACTAAAATATAAAAAATAATGGATGAATTTGTTGAATGGAATCTCATCTTAACATATCTCGCATCACTCTACTAACTACGACCTTGTACAACTTTTTTTTTGTCCCATAAATTAGAAGCTTCTTGAACACTACACATTAAATACCATGAGTGCAGTAAAAAGCCTTTTTTGCTTATTTAAAACAGAATCACTTGAAAAGTCAAAGAAAATCAAATCATATCACTGTTAGCCTTGGGGAAATGCTAAGTGTTTCAGGAAAATAACCTAAGTCTGAGAATTTTTTCTGTACCTAATTGACCTCAAATAACTGATCTCAAAATAAAATAAAGAAAGCATGTACCTTCATAATCAAAGTTTGTACTGGAGGGCCTGAAAGTGTCATCTTCTGTTATGCAAGAGCCCTGGCTTTTAGTCTCATTACCTGTGATATATGCAGTTGAAATACTGTGCATCAGAATGGAAATATGCTTTACCTGGAATTATGGAGGGGATTTTGGTTGAATATCACTGTGTGTTAGTTTATCACGTTCAGTCCTTACCTCTTTACTTCATTTTATTATTTCTTTTGACTTTCTTTCACGTATATATATTTTTTTCATGAGTATTTCTTTACTGTGTATGCTTCTTTTGTTCTCCCCACTGTTCCTTTATTCTATGACTTGCAGAGCTCAACCTCATTAAGACAGCTAAATCAACATTACCAACCTACTCAAATTCTTTTGGCACAGTAACTATCATTTAAGATTTGTATGTCCTACACATCTTTAGGCTTCTTTATTATGTAAGGTCACTTCAAAGTCATCTCAGAATTACTGAGCTGTTTATTGATCTCCTAATTATTCTGTTTGCAATTCTTCAGCTGCCTCTCTGTTATTTTTGCTATATTATCTTAGCTATTTAATAAACAAAATAATATTTATATATAAAAAAGTAAGATTTTATGAAAGGAAATAAAACCCCAAAGTTGTTCAAAGAAAGAGGAGGACATTTAATTTCCACTGACCTCTCAAGATCAAAACAAAAATAAGCAGCAAAGCTGAATTTTGATCTATGTGATGGTGCTTTCCTAAACAAAAAAATAGCATGGCTTAATTTTGAATGATGTGCCTGCAAAAGGTGGTTATGCCTTATACAGTGATTCTGTGGGAATCTGAGAGGTTTTGCTGCTGTTTTTTACAGAAGCATTTCAGACCATTGTTTTGTATATAGTCCTTGTTCACCACAAAATGCTCCTGAAGATGGATTTAGAGATAGCATAAAGAAGAAAGAAAAATATTTCCTTGGTGAAGTATTTGCACTGCTTACAGTACAGATATGTTTGATCCTTTGGTATTTTTCATTGAAGGTGTTTCTACACTGTTGTGAGTATATACATTAAACAAAGTGAATGAGATTCAAGTTAACTCCACTATGCAAATACGGACAGGTTTGGTGTGTTATTTTTGTTTGTTTTTTAACTCAAATTTATGGTGTGGCTCATGAAGTTCAACACTGCTTTTTAACAGCCAACAGTTCTGTGTTGTGTTATGGACAAGATCTGGAGAATAGCTTTTATTGTAAAGATGCCCCGAGTAACCTCACAACTTAGAGTTAAAATACATGCCACTGACCTCATTTGTGATCTCAAGCTAGCAGCTAGCTATAACATTCTGCAGTCTCAGCAATCAATAAAAATCACACGGCTCTTCAATGTTCTTCTAAAGTGAAGGAACACACCCTTCTTGCTCACCTGAGCAGTTTTACTTCACAACGGACAGATGGTATTGTGCTTTATATTTAGCAACCATTCCAGGGATTTACTTCATTTTTGTACAGAGTATTCAATATAAAGTTCACTGCAGGACATGACATAAAATTGCATCCAGACCGTTTTCTCCTGGAAGAATAATCAATCAAGATTCAAGAGGGACCTGAATCAAGAATCAAGAGGGACCTAAACAATCCACAGCCCATTTTCCTTGCGACAGCATAACAAACTGCACGATCTCCCTGTTTGGTGTCTTTACAGATTTAGCAAATATAACCCATATATCTCTATTTTATCACATCTTTATTGTAAAAATAAGAAATAACATTGTATGAAGAATAGCTACCCATAGAAATGCCTCTCAGCACCTCCTTTTGTTTTAACATTGTTTAGAAAATTATAATCTATCAATTTTGCATGACCCCATACTTTATTAATCTTGATGATTTGCCCAAACTTACTTTGAATTGCACTAATGTCTTTGTGGCCACAAACGTTTAGTTTGGTAATTTATTTCAGTATTTCTCCAAGAACCAAATTTAATTAACTGACTCCATCTTTATCAAGACACATTTGTGCTTTTTCACTCCCTCAGCATCTGCACCTACTTATGGCTCTCCGTGTTCGTTAGCAAGTACTTTAAAATTCCTCAGGTCAAGTTAACTTGGCCAAATCAATTTGACAAGAATTGTCAAAGTAGTGGTGGTTTTGTTTGTTGTTTGTTTATTTTTCAGGATTTGAAGATGATACCTTATCCACCATTTACTATGGTTACCACTTGACCACAGCTGAACAATTTACCCACGTCAAGAGCAAGCAAACAATAAAATAAAGCTTTCCTGCTCCACTTCGTCGTAGCACATTAACCCTTTTCTGGTCTTCCTCATGCTATTATTAGACTTATAAGTCATTTGATATCTTCTGATAAATGAGCTGCATTGTATGCTTCAGACCTGATTCTATTGGAAGCTATACTTTTATGTTTGATCTTTGTTATGAATTCCTGTTTCCTTTAATTTAATGACAGAAAAAACTTCATGATTTTGTGAATTTGATCTGGCATAACACTTCCTATTCATTGCTCACAACAGAATGGTTTGAATTCACACTCTTAGTAGCATTTCTTTAAGGACTTTACAGTTCCTATTGCCTTTTCCCAATGATTATCTCCCCAAAGGTTTTGTTTGTTGTTTGTTTTTTTTTCAGGATTTGAAGATGATACCTTATCCACCATTTACTATGGTTACCACTTGACCACAGCTGAACAATTTACCCACGTCAAGAGCAAGCAAACAATAAAATAAAGCTTTCCTGCTCCACTTCGTAGCACATTAACCCTTTTCTAGTCTTCCTCATGCTATTATTAGACTTATAAGTCATTTGATATCTTCTGATAAATGAGCTGCATTGTATGCTTCAGACCTGATTCTATTGGAAGCTATACTTTTATGTTTGATCTTTGTTATGAATTCCTGTTTCCTTTAATTTAATGACAGAAAAAACTTCATGATTTTGTGAATTTGATCTGGCATAACACTTCCTATTCATTGCTCACAACAGAATGGTTTGAATTCACACTCTTAGTAGCATTTCTTTAAGGACTTTACAGTTCCTATTGCCTTTTCCCAATGATTATCTCCCCAAAGGTTTTGTTTGTTTGTTTGTTTTTTAATGTATTCTTTGTGTTTACTTAATACTAATTTCTAAATTCCATAGATTTTATAATTCCTTCTCCTCAACCTCAAGACCTATGCCATTTATGGTCACTTACAGAACTACCTTCCATGTAAACATTTTCAATTTCTATTTATTATAATATAATTATATATATATTATATTATATATAATATGTATTATATATTATAATTATAATAATATATTATATATTAATATGTAATATATATTATTATTATAAATAGTTATATATTGTATATAAATATATTAGATAAATAGATAATATTGAATATATATTTAATTAATTATATATTTATTTAATGTATTTATTATAATCTAATCTTCACACAGAAAAAAGGAAAAGAAAAAAGGAAAAAAAGGAAAAGAAAGAAAAAAAAGCTTTAAGGATGGGATCCTGAGGAGTCCAGGAAAAGCTGCAAAGGACTCCCTTGGGAGCAACAAAGTCATCTTTCAAGCTGAGAAAATTAAAAGCCTCCCCATTTGTTTGACAATGATTTGGAAAACCAATGAAAGTGTTCAATTATTAATTGACTCAGCTAAACATAATTGTCTTCCCAATAAATCAAGATAACACTATTATAAAAATAGCAATTTGCAGAGAAAACTACTGAGCTTGCCTCCTCTTTTGACGAAAGAAATTTAACTTCGTGTTTCCTTTTCCAAAATTTTGTTTTCAATTTAAGAGCTCTCTCCAATACATGTGCACATATGCACGTTAAAGACTCTGATGTATAAGGCAGGAACTCAGCTAACATCAAGTATGTAATAAAAACTATGTAATAAAAAGCATTTTTGGTTTGTTTGTTCCCCAAAATACAGGGAGGGGAAAACAACCTATGAACAAATTTTCTGTTACCTTTTATTTGCATTTGGTAGCCATTTTTACACACTGTGATATTAAAAAGTGAGAAACTGGAGGGTGCTACTGTGGTATGCAGAGCACTGTGATTTTTTTACTTATTATTATTTTCCCAACCCCATGAGATGAACATGGGCTTCACACATTGGCTTTGGGGTTAGGGAACACTTGCTGAGGTCCCTGTAGGGTACTATTTACACCATGATCAAACAAAACCATTTTGTTTTTCTAATGAGCTCACTTAGCCAGGATGACTAGCATGTGCAGATAGCAAAAGAGTAGCCTTTTCTTTTTTCATGTTCATAGTAATTGCTAATGGGCTTTCCTGTAGTATTATAGTTATGTGCACAGCCATATACTTTAAAGTACAGTTGTTCATTACTGCTGGTAAAAAGAACTTCAGTTACATGAAACAACCACCTGGTTTGCAGTGCAGAAGGATAAAATCTATATATTAGTGTTTCATTGCTCCTTACTCTATTTATTCACTGTATTCCCATTCTCCACTCTGTTCACCATTTTTCTCTTAACAATATGAGGCTCGGGTATTTTTTCTATTCCTTATTTCATTAACAGTTATTAGATAAATGTTTGAAATTAGCCCCCAAAATGACTGATATTTCCCTTTGAAATCATGCAAGAATTTATACAGAAATTGTTTTTCCTCATTTTTATATCGATGATTTGAAAATAGTATTAGAAGGAACTGAATATGCTTCAGGCTGCTGGTACATCCCACTCCTGTCAACCTGGCTCATGGTAGTAATCCTCCTCCATGTGGAAGTATCTTTCAGCTTGATCAAGACATCTACACAAATGCATTTACTGAAGTGCATAAACTTAAACAGTTGTTATTTTCTTCTGAATACAGACTAAGAGCTTTCTTTAGACTCAACAACAGAAGGGCTGAAAGTGCCTTATTCTGGGTATGAAGTTAGTGGAATGAGTCAAAGCGTTCTTAAAAGCTGATACGGAGTTTCCTGCAACCAATGGAAAGACGAGTATTCTCTGCAACGGCCTCTGGATCACAGCACAACAAATACTTAAACAATAATGTTGGATGTGAAGAAAACAAAATATCCTAACAGTATAATAGCAACTGTAAACTGTTCTAAATTATACAGCTTTTTGAAAGCCTCGCTAATTCACACTGACAAAAGGCAGCAATACAAATAAGATGTGTGTCTGCACATTCACTTATTTCAAATCAAAGCATATGAGTCATCTGACAATCTAGCTGTTGTGAAACAAAAAGAAGAGAAATGGGAAAATTGTTTCAGTTCATTACTTGATGAGATTTTGTTTCATAGATTTCACTTTCAGGATCTGATTACCACTCTTACTTATGTTTTTAAAGTTGCTTTGATTGGCTCCCTTGCAGATTTTTGAGGATAGAAATCCAAATCACAATTAAGTTGGAACTCGATTTACTTAAAAGCAAACGAGAAAGAGGAAGAATTTCCTGTGTAATGGCTGACAATGGAATTGTTTGAAGTCCCATTTAAATACCAAGAACTTGACAGACCTCGCAGCACTGAATTTGCATAGGCTGTAAAATCTTGAGCGTACTTTGGAAGCTTGCTGGATTGCTTCACAGAATATAAAACTTGGTATCATTACGAATCCTGACAAATACATACGAGAAAGTAAAACACTGTTTGCAGCTAATTTTGTTTTTCAGGTATGAAGTTTTCTTCTTTCTCCATCTGCCCCTGCTCCAAATTTGTCTGCCAAATCTTCTCTCTGTGCCCTTCATAAGCCTTACAGTAAGTAATTCCAACTGATTCGAAAGATGCCTGCTAGTCAAGGCACAGCTGATCAACATGGCTTTTTCTGCTGCCAAACTTCAGCCAATGAGCTATTCATGGCTCCAGTCCCTGTTTCTGCTCATTAGGCCACTGGGAATTGTATGAATCATTTTCATTCCCTGCCAGGAAGCAACGCCAGTGTTTACTATTACTTATGAAAAATAATTTTCCAGAATCACTTTACAAATGCTGAATGCTCAGTTGAATTATAAACACAGAAATGAATTAATAAGAAATAAATAAGCAGTCCCAACTGCATGGGTTATCAGTTTTGTGCACAAGATGAGTAAAAGCCTTACACTTTTCCACAAAGCTGGAATTACAATAACTCCTTTCCCCTCGGGAGAAACAATGGCTGAAGTACAAAATTAAGATGTGCCTTATTTTTCTTTCATAACAACAGGGAACACACTTGGCTGAAACGAATTTTATGGGGTATGCAAATGATAGCAGCACCAGGCTATCCCTGCCCTTCTTCTATTTTCCTTTCTTCTGAATAGGTTTTAATTCCCTTTTCCTCAGACAGAATGATAGGACACAGCAGGGAAATAATACCCCACAAATTTAAAGCTGCAGCCAGCCTGGGATGCGGGAGGGCAAAGCTCTTGCAACTGGATTGCACAAGCTACTAAGGAGAAACTTGAAAAGGCAGCCAAACAACAAAATAAATATCAATGCAATTGAAATAAATAAATCAGGACAATAATTGTTTATAATAATTTCCCTGTCAGCTAACTTGACTACATTTGATCAACTATAAAGACATTACTGTTATCCGAATAGAAGGGAAATTCTATTGAAAAACAGAAAGAAGTCTTTGTTGGAAAACCAGCAGAAAATTGTGCATAAAACCTGATGGGAGCCTCTGAATAATCTCATTAAAGTGGAACACACTTATTCAAGACAGACAAAAAGGGTTCGCAGCAGTCTTAAAATCTGTTTTAGGAATTTTACTTTATCTCCTTCTCGAGTCGAGTTCTCTCCCATTACTCTATATTAAACTTTGACATTTTAATGTTCTCAGCAGGGCAAGGATTTGTCCAGAGCTAGTCATTTTAATACTCAATCTACAAAACAGATTGACCTGATAAAGACAGACCCTAAACCATAAATCTGTCTTTCTATAACACAGAACGATACATTGGCCCTAACTTTTCCTCTGTGTTCACCCTCTCCTCACAGCAGGCTTTCTACAGACTTGTTAGAAAAGCTACTCTTTAAAGGAACACTGTCAAGCTAAAAATATAGATGAAGAAAGCTGAGGTTTGTTCAGATTTCCGTGCTGCATTACTGGTCGTAACTCACTGCATTATTGATGTAGGAATTGTTTCTTTTTCTGGAAGATTTTACTGGTTTTAACAGTGTGTTTTTTTTTTTTCCCCATGTGTGTTTACTATGTTGGAAAACAAATTTTTAATTTCAAGACTTAAAGGCTAGTTGAACATATTTATATGCAAACATAGGAGTAATGTCTCATTGTTTACATAACAATTTATGTCTATTTAACTTGTTAAACCTCACTTCTGCAGATTTGTGCCTAAAGTCCCTACACTTAGTTTAACACCATATCCGTTTTTACACGTAGGAGTCCCCCTTCTGTATTGTCTCCACCAGCTTCTTATCTCAATGCCCCAGTGTCCTCCAAAGTCTCTCAATATTGTCAGCTTCTTTTCATCTTGTCCTTCTGCCCACCCTGCACCAAGCAAGGCACAGGCAGTGTGGACCCTGCCAAGGGCCTGACTGTTGAACTCACATCATGGTATCGCCTTTATTGTCTCTTTCTCCTCTATTCAACTCTTCATTAAAACCATTACTCTACTGTCAAATTTGGTTGTATTGAGTTATTAGGCACAAGATGGACAAATAATTTGATGATATTAATCTCTTTTCATTAGGAAAACTAGGTTGAAATAAAATAGGTTGAAATAAAATGCATATATTTTTCTTCAGTCTAAAATACTTAAAAACAAATTTAAACTGTATTTTGAATCTCCTTCATCCTCCCTTCAAATAGAAAGCATCTACTGATTTTCATATCTTAATTCAGATTAAGAACATGCTCCCCTGTTAAGGGAGGCAGCTAGAGACTTAGGACTTTGTAATCCTTGATGCAATACCCTCAATGCAACGTTTTCCACGATCCAGTTGCAATTTATGGACTTTGAAAAATTTGACAATGATATAAATGTTGCCTTTCGTAAGATATTTATGGTAATACATTATTTGCTGTTCTTTGACAGATCAATGACTGCTAGCTAGTCCTAACGCTGCCAAACTCCCATCTGCTGTGTAGCAAAGAACAAGATGTCTATGCAGCTCCAGACAGCTGAAACCCTTCCAACTTCTGTCTTCCTTCAAATACAGCCACTGCCAACTTTCCTTGCCACCAACAGTTACTTAGGCCACTTACTCAGGTAAGAAATGTCATTTCAGGTGTCCCCGAAGCAGTTGGTTTTAAGATTCTCAGATTCTCTTTTAGCAACATAAATAGATGGAAACATTTCTCTCTTCCCCGTGTCTATGAACACCTCCATACTTTATGCCTTCTCCATCTTCAGCCTCCAGGCACCCATACTCTATCTCCCACCAACAGATTCTGGGATGTGTTAGCAGAACCATAATCAAAATGCATCTGTTTTTACAGCAACTAAGCCACAAAAGAATAAAGCCTAACACTATACTGTGCTTTAACCCAAGACTATACCATACATACACTCTATGAACAACTTCAAATTAAAGGTGGGGAGGGGAGAAAAAAGGAGAAAAATCTCTAAGCCTCCTCAGTCTTTTTATTTCATGTTTCAGAAGGAGATAACCTATGTTAATTGGCTTTTAGAAACTGCCCAATGAATCATACACTGTCCAAGACAATATTTTCTGTTTTTACACCATAAGTGGAACTTTCTACATGGTCACAGACTACAGTTTTAATGAGGCAGGAAGGAAAATCCTTCAAGTTATATTTGATAGATGCCCTTCCATTTGAACAAACAGAGCTAGAATTCTAATAAGTGTTTTGAAGTGTAGCACTCTCCTGGTGGGGCCTGTTTTGAGGTATATTTAGGAATAATTGTTAGGAATGATTTGAAAGGCATGGAGGAGAAAGCAGTAAATAAAATCCTAAAAGATTTAAGTTCAAAAGAATAAAATGTACCTCAGGAAGATGTTCTGAAACAATTTAAGGAATATGAAAACGTTTTCTTGAGGATTTAGTTTTTCCTCTTTTAATACAATAGAGTTTATTAAGCAGACAAAATATAAGAATATCTTCTGAAGTTAGGCTGGCAAATAGAGAAAGATATTATCTGTAGCATGACTACCAGAGGTTTTTGCTTATTTTGTTTCTTGCAAAACACTTTTTTCCTCCCTGTTATTCACTCCTTCTTTTATCTTGCAGGCTTTCCTAAGGAGAACATAAATGCAATAACATCTGAATCAAACATAAATCCCACAACATGCAAATAAATTTTAAGTAAGGAAAAATGAACATGCCCATTCCTAATTACCACCTGACTCATAAAACTTAATTTACTATTGACCAGATAGATGGTGAAAAACAGAGCGCCATCTGTAGGTTCTCATTTACGGCTCAGATTAGAGTCACAGTATTTGTCAGTATTCATCTAGGAGTTAATATTCAATCCACATTGTAGACCAAAGGTTGTTTACAAAAACAAGACCTATGTTAGCTCTTATTTAAGAACTGCTGCATATCCAAGGTGTCTATATTGATTATTGTGCAGAAAATCAGATGTCCTTTCTTGCTATTTCTTTCTATTTTTCTTCTCCTAGAAGCACAAAATACAGAATGAGATACACACAATTGTCAACAGATTTGCCTGAAATTTAAGAGGAATATGGAACATTTGTGCACAGATAATATTCCAGGTGAAATATGTAACTTTATAAGAAGCAAAACAAGTAAAAGTTGGTTGAATTTGCTAAGAATGTGCAATCAATTGGTAAAAGTTTCAGCTGACATCTTCTCACTGTTTAGACATATATACAGGTTGTTTCAAGCCCAGTAGGGACTGAACTCATACTCTTGCTTTTTCCTCACAGGATTATTCACGTATAAGACTCACTACCTATTCTAAGAGCTGTGATTTGAAATACATAAGTAAATAAATAGAAATTAAGAAATAAGCCACTTTGCTCTGGCATGTTCATCCACATCAACCGAGCAAAGGCCAGTGGTCATGAAGTGTACACTGAAACATTTTAATATCGCCTTATGGACTTATCTCTGGCTATATTCTAGCAGAAATATTCTCACGGGAATTAAAGCTTCCAGTTTAAAACCTATCAAGTGCTAAAATATCCAAAGTAATTGAAATCTAATAATTTGTAAACCATGTGATATTTTAAGAGAAGAGATGAACTACTTTTTGATGTATGCAAACTAAGTGTTCTACACCTTTTCTAGGGTGGCGCAATTCTGTCTTTCAAAGGCCATTTTGTTCAATAAAATATTTCTTCTCTGTTCAGAAAAGGATAAAACAAAAAAGAGGTGTCTTGCATATGCTTAAAATATATGAGCTAAATGATGTAGCCAAAATGCCTAACTACTTTTGATCTTCTTTGAACATGCTTTCTTTTCTTGCTTCAAACCTTGTCCTGACCCTTAGTTAACTGCAGTGATTCATGAACATTCTTTTGATTTAACTGGGTATGAAACTGAGTTTTTACTTCCTTTGTAAGCCAGGTGTAAAGATGGATACCCTCAGCAACCCACAAAATCTTTAGTTGGTAAGAAACAGGTTTAATAGGTGTTCTAGATGGCACACTATTATCTAAATTGATTTTTCTTTCCCTTCAGCCCATGAGGTAAAATATGAGAAAACAAAAACAGAATAATTCTGCAAAGAGAGAGTAGAGCTTTAGCTATGTGCAAGACTCTAATATCTGAGGTGGGGTTCACTCAGCCAAATTCAGCAAGCTTTTTCTCCTATTCCACAACTTAGCCAAATTAGCAAAATTCCTTGTCTACTATTTGTTTTCCCCACAAATCTCATAAGAAAAGGCTTTTCCCAAGATATCCATGGATTTCTTCCTATAAAAGAGTAAAAAGTATTAGGGGTAAAGTCGCCAATAACATCAAGGTAAACAATCTGAATACTTTCTGAAAGTGTTTTGTTATTACTATTTTCAAATCCAATTTCAGCTACTAAATAGACTTAATTGTTCATGAAAATTCCCTTCCTTTGTAGTAAACTGCTCAATGCTGAAACAATTTTGAACTCTAATTTCCAGTTTCTTTTTTGTTGTTGTTGTTGTTTTTTCTGTCATACAAGTGTGTTGTAGGTTTGACATTTTAGCTCTGAACATCTTTTAGATTGCAGAATATTGAATAATCTCTTCTAACTGGAGCTTCTACAAAGTATTAGAAGCTAATATGATTTGGTTAAACATTATATAACAATTGTAGTGACCCCCAATGTGAAACATCCCATGTTAATTTACATTCCCATAGTGACACTTTATGTTTCTAACACAAGAAAATGTTATGCTGAATTTATACTAACTACAGTTTTCTAGCATTGCTGATAAATCATGTTACTACTACATAACGAAGTTCATTTCACTAAATGGTACTCATTCAAACAATTGACATTTCCTCCAGGGTTAACTGGTTTAGAAAAGTAAAACTAGGGAATATTCACTAACAGTTTTGTTCATACTCTACAAAAACTCACGGTCAGTCTTGGGGAGACCTAAAGCAGTATATTAACCAGATGAGATTTCATATATCATGAAAAGAAATGATCCACTATTTAGGCAACTCAGCTATTCTGTTAATGCACAGGTATACCACAATATTTAGCCTGTTAGATTTATGTAGCAATTTAAAGAGATGTCTGTCCCTGTGAATGCATTTTTGATTTAAGGGCATGAAATTGTCAAAATAAATACTGTGATAATACTGCAATACTGCTGCCCACCACTGTGTCGCTGATATTCTTAAACACATTGAGGCACCACAAAGAAAACATTCAATTCTATAGGGCCAGATCCTTTATTCACCTATAAAAGATAACCTAGAAGAGAAAGGAACACTATTAGAAATAACTCCACAGACCACACATTTTATCATCCAGCGTACATCTGGAGATGTACCTCTCTAGGATCATGATGTAGTCAGCTTCGAAAGATAAGCCTCCACAGCTAATGACTTATCAGATCTGTCCATTTAGCTATACTGGGAAGGAAAATCTAGCCTTCTAATTTAGTTACAAGCCTAAAAAGATGTAGCTGAGTGTACCAATGCAAGCATATATAATTGTAGCATCATTCTAGCATTTGTTAGAGGCTGCATCGATCTGCTTGTGTGGCTAAAGCACTTTTTAAGGCCTACAAAGTAGTCTTCAGTAAGGTACAAGGCCTCACAGATTCAAACACTAACTGCAGCATGAGTTGATATATCAATCTCTCATATCCAGAAAGAATCCCTTATCCTTTAGGCACACTAAATTTCCAGATTCAGATGAAAACAGAAAGCTGTTTCTGTGATATGTGACATACAATAAATCCAAATGCTAGACATCAAACTTTAACAGATCGGTAAGTCCAAAAGAAACGGAAGACCTGTTAGCACCACCATCAGTGTCTCCACATATGACACAGCCACAACACCACAGCAGAAGCCCTCACTCCACAGTTAATTGCTCGCTCTGTACAAAGAGATATACATTAACTTTCCACCTCAAAATGGCAAAAAAATGGGACTAGTAAAGACCCAAGGCAGAGAACAGTGAGACACTACTATCTAGACAGGCATCCAGAAACTGCCTATCAGGTATCAGGACCCTACCACCCAGGTAATTTTGTTTCAGCGTATCTGAATAGTACCCATTCAACCTAGCTGAAAGGGAAACTAGGGAATGCCATTTACTCTCCTCATGACTACAGCAGGTAGGAAATAGGTATCAGAGGGCAGGAGGTTTGGCAGTGCCTGTTCAGGTCAGCTGGCATTAGGCTTTGGCTGTGGCCATTTGGAGTTCAGACTGACAGCAGAGCCACATCATATGTTGGCAAGCGACACCTGGCACATTCAGAGGCAGCCTAAGAAGCTTTGCCTAATTCAGGACAAAACACATGAAGAATTGTTCTCATTGTGTGTAATACATTTAACCGTGAATATATACCTTGTAATGAAATGAAGAGAAAAATCAGTCATTCAGACTTGCTGTCATCCAACTACCAAATAAAAACTGACCGTTTGAAAAAGGTCTTTGCATTTTGAATAGTCTGCACTCAGAAAGTGAAAGAACTCAAATGAGAAGCTACAGCTTAAGAACTCCCAGAGAGTCCCTGAAAACTACTGCTATACTCAAAAATTCTATTTCAATACCTACAAAACAGACATTAAAGCAAACTCTCCCAAACAGAACCAAAAACCCAAGTATAAATACACAGCATAAATATGCTGTAAGTAAACTTTCAAAATCATTACAAGCCTACCATACCCTCACCAAGACTGATGACAGAACTACTACTGCCATCAGTAGGAGCTGGACTGCAGTTTGGGGCTTTGGAGATTGCGAACTACCCAAAGCAAAATCAAACTAGATTCACTTAAGGCATCAATACAAAAGATTTGCCTTCAACTCCCTTTTCACCATGAGCTTCATGTGTGATCTTGAATAAGTCACTTTTGCCTCTCTGTTCATCATCTCCTCATCTTTCAGAAAGGGATAACAGCACTTCCTTACCTCCCAGGACCTGTATGTTAAATGTGATAAAGACAACGTATCCTAGACTGATGAGAGGGTAGAAGTATCTACATAATACTATTACACATACAAAACTCACATATATGTGTATATGAAAAATGTATACTAAAAAGTAGATAAGATCTCAACACCAAGAAGAAAGGAGTAGATACATTTTAGCATTTACTTCCATTACTCCCCTCTCCTCTTACTCCATGTGCTAAGAGTCAGAACCAACAAAGTAGCTGCAAACAAAGGAAGCAGCTTGTATTCTGGCATATTTCCTCATATCTGGAATTGGAAACAGCACAGCAAAAGCTATTCATTCCTGGATGAAAAGTACGTAAATATAATGGATGAACCCTTTTAGTTACTCACTGACAGCAACCGCCTACTGCCTGGACTTGTTTGGAGTATTCAGACTAGATGCAGGAGAAATAAAGGGCTCTAGGATTCCAGGAATGTGTGCAAACATCTGGAGTACATACAACCCATACCTGTAAACTTAACCAAACAAATCAGCTTGCCCTGCTCCTTATTTAAAACACTTTCCTTTTACAATGCATGGGAAAACTATAGCAATATCTGTTATACCATTTACGATTAAGAAAATCAGGAGGTAGACAGCTTAGATCTATAAAAGTGATTTGATATATTTGGCAATCCAAGTTGGCCTGCCTGCAATGAGCTGTTAAATGAAATTTTGCACAGCCATACCATCAGGCTTTATTCACTCGCCACATTTTATTCTGAAGGGTAAAACTGATGGTTAGTACTAATCACCTCAATTATTGCCAGAATTGCATCAAATCTGGGGATGAGATCAATCCCTTCTTGAACTGCGGGTGAGAAAAATAAATAAATAAATAAATAGGAAATCACCAGCCAAACTGAAAACAAAGATTTCCTAAACTGCAAGCAATTTACCCTTTCTTAGGAGCTCAATAAATCAAGACACACACATAAAAAAAAAAAAAAGTCATTTGAGATTTATCAAGGTTTTCTTTAAAAATAAATAAATAAACACTGATGTAGTGGTTTGTTTTTTTTTTTCTTCCCTGCAGTAGTTACTTGAACAAATCTTAGCACTTCGAAGGAAAGCTCTTCAAATGACAGAGAGAAATGTCCTACATTTCCTCTCCCTGGGAACAGTTGCAGGGGCATGAAGAGCAGTGCTAGAAGAAAGGATATTAAAAGGCTCAAATCTATCACAGGTTCTGCTTATAAGTTTCTGTACTTGGACAAGTTGCTGAATTTTTCTTACTTCAGTTTTGCTATTAGTTTCACAGATAATAGGTGAAATGTAACTCCTCCTCCAATACTTCTGGATGAGAAGTAAGAAGCAGAGTAACTGTAATTCCAGTGTTTTCAAGCTGCAGTTATGTATTTTTGTCATGTGACGGATTGAAGTGAACATAATCGTGGGATTCCTCAGCACCACACATATAACCACCGCGACTACCTGTTCTGTGTTCCCAAGCAGAACATAAGAAAGAAAATGTATTAAAATATAAATTAATAATTATTAAAAGGGGAACAGAGAAGAGTCTTCTTGTTTTGAAAGCTGCAGAGCTTTCCTTTTACAGAACACAGAAAGGACAGCAGTTCCAGAATATGGTCCGGTTCACCCAAACTCCTGGTGTTGTTTAAACAATTTATTTCATCATTTCTTATAGCCAACTCTCAGTTGCCTTTCTGTTTATATACTCTGCAGGGGCCACCACCTATGGCAGAAAGATGAGAACGTACTCAAATTATGGTACCTGGAAGACTCATTTAGTCTTTAATGATTTTCAAGCAGAGTCTTGCTGTGAAAGCGATGCACAAAGTCAACACAGAGTCCAGGTACAATACTCTTGTAATAAAATTAAAATTACTAAAATAAACTTGTAGGTGTTTGGCAAAGAATTGGAAAATATTATATTTGTATATAATGTATCAACTGACACCAGATGCAGCCCACGTGAATAAGGCTGGGCTCAGTGAAAGTTGGCTGTGCAAATCAATATAGACTGTGTGTGTGGCATGCGAATGGTTCTTGTTTCATGAACGTGGTTTCTTTTCCCTATTTTCTGTTTTAAGTGCAACAGTATTCTAGACCCAGAAATAAAAGAAGAAATATTGTCCTGTTTGGGTCTCCTTAAAAACTACTTGTTTTAGCCATAGCAGTCACTAAAACGTAATAATACTTTTAGAATAGAAATTTTAAAATAACGAGATATTGCATATATGTGTACAACCTAGATCCAGGATATGTAGTAACTTCTTAGTTAACTTTCAATGCATATTGGCATACGGACTCATTTGCTTCAAAATAAAGCTTTTCTTTTAATTTAAAATTGATTACTTTTTAAACGTTGGCAAACTCGATTGCATAAATCAAAATGGGGTACATGGATTTGCACCTAAATGGATTTTTTCTAAATAGTTCAACTGCTTATAAACCAATTGGTTGGTTTTACTTTTGATAAATTTACTGAAAAAGAAAAGAATGCCACAAAATAATAATAATCAAACCATACTTGTTTGTATTGTGATGTTTTCTATTACAGATTACTGCAAGAAATCATTCCATCAATCAGCACCAGCAAAGAAGAGGATAAAACTAGAAATGGTAGGATGAGTGCAACTGCTTTTTGTGTAGTCAAGAAACGGACTCTGGAAGTTGAATTAGGGATTCCTTGCTGTTGTTCAGGTAAACGTTCTCCCAAGTGCATCCATTTTACAGGACTCTTGAAAGGCATTTCCAGATGAGTAGATGGTATTCCACTCTGTTCTCATTCATTTATAGTTTTGCTGGACTCTGTGAATGCATGAAGTTTCCTTTCATTTCTTTCCTGCTTCTTTGGCAAACAAACCTCAGTTAAGACTCTTCTGCACCATATATCTGGCAGAGTTTTCCTCCTCAAAGCCAGATCACTATGCATATTATGCATCCGTCAGTAATTTCATCTCTTTTCTACTGTCCTGAGTAGTGTTTGGTGTTTTTTTGTCCCGCCGTGAGAGAGCCAAGACCCTTTTCATCTATTGCATATTATTTGTTTCCCAGCATTACTTTTACCCTGTCACAGCAAAGTTCAATAGTGCCTGCCAAGTCAACAGTGTAAACCTTATTTCTATGCAGTCAGGAACAAAAATGCAAGGGTCTCATTCAGTGTTCAGTATTAGGAGCACAACATCAAATGGGTAGCTCTGTAATAAAAAGTGGATGCTGTTAAGAGAAAGAATTACATTTCTGAACTGTGGAATAAAATCTCACCCTACTTCTCCATGTTTACCCAGAAATTACTCCTACTCCTGTGAATCTAAACTTATTCTAACAGAATATGACACCTAGGAGTGTGCAAACTTATCAGTACGGCAGCATAGGCAAAAATACAACAATAATGGACATTTCTATCCCTTTTCTCCACAAATTTGAAAACACAATTTTTGTATGGATTTTCTCAGAATGTCGCCTGTTAATCCACCAAATATTTGGAAGCTTTAACTCATAAAGCCAATTAAAACTCAGTAAACTAGAAAAAACAAGGTTATTTCATCCATACAATAAAGAATATTCATAATCAGCAACTGAGGATTCACTGAGCCTCAAACAATTCAGCGAAAACATCAACAATTCTGCATAGGTTTATTTTAAAGGGAGTTTTTCTTAGTGTAGCCACAATGCTAACTACGAACCACAGATCTACATACATACCTGGATGTTGGATTGAAAAGTCAGGGAAAGGACTAGTGTTCTGACTAGTAAAAACATCACAGAAAAAAACAGAAAGCAACAAAAAATCTTTTGTTTTCCTAAACCCTTTTAAACAAAAAGCAGGAAAAAATTATATATGCAGATATGTAGTCCCTGTAGCTGGCGCAGCGCACCAGGCATGAACCTATGGACAACAGATATACAGAAATACAAGCCTATACTTACATTTGGACCATGATAGTACTAGCACCTGTGTTTTCCCAATCTCTGTGTTATGATTAATTATTCCTTGAAAGTACCTATTTATTTTCATTTAGTAAAAACATAAATTGCCAAATATGAAAATCTACACTTTAAGCACCTAAATTGGGACAGATTAATCCTGACCTAAAACTGCCAGAATGTGTGGGGCATTGGTCAGTTGGGCTGTTGACGTTTGCTTGTCTGGGGGAGCCTTTTTATTTTGGTGACCCATTTCCACCCCACACCCCCTCTTACAGCAACTACTAAGCCCCAGGCTTTTAACTTCATTCCATCCATTTTTGTACTCTACCTGTTCCCCCCATCCATCTTTGTCTTTGTTTTTGTCTTTCTGTCTCTTTATCCCCAACTAACCTGACACAAAGGCAGACCAAATTGTTTTTTTCATGAAACAAAGGAAAACATGATACTAATGTGACAGTCAGAGAGCAGCTCTGTTTATTTTGTTTGTCTCTTACTATCGATTTCTATATCCCTGATCTGATTTGACTAAGCTCCTCAGGCCTATTGCTAAGCACAGTATATAACTCACCTCCATTCTGTCTTGGCCCTGCTTGGAATAGTAAGTTTGTCCTTGAGGAAGTAGCGACTGAGAGTAGCTTTGGTTGCATTTTACTTTGGGGGAAAAATAAATAAATTGGGGTGTCTTCTTTGTAGTTGACACCTGTGTAGATTTCCCAAGTGAGGACCTAACTCACTCCCTAGATGCTGATGTTTCTGCAAACTCGCAAGCTAAGTGAAATGCACTTGGTAAATACACTCATTTGCCAGCTGCAGACCAGAGTTTATCTTGCTAGCCATATATTGGTTAAAAGTCCAAAATTTAACTTTAGATTGAGAGAAAATTGCAATAGCTGAAGCTTTTTAAAAAAAAATCCCACAAAAAAATCCATGATTCAGCAAATTGAAAACATTTGAAAGGCTTCCAACACCAATGGCTGCATTATTTGCACAGCAAACTGTCCAGGAACAAACCAGAGGTATTGTGTCTGCTCACGCAAGCAGAGGTTTACAACACAGCAGGGGTCCCACGTTAGTTCTTAGAAATGGGCGTACCCTCTTCCACACTCTTAAACCATTTTTCCAGTTAAGACTGTAGTTTATTAGAAGTCTTCATTCTTATGCTGATGGAAGACCCTACCATATTTATAATGTTGTAATTTAAGCAGTTTTGCTTCTCAAAGGAAGTTTTATGTCCAACATTAATTCTACTGAATCCATTTCACTAAGAAAATGAGTGATACAGCTGCCAACTTCCATCAGCAAAAGAATTACTCTTTTTCATTCTCCTTCTTTAATATAATTTGTGGTAGTCAGCTATAGAGCTATGGGTCTTCAAGTACTTCATAAGTATTTTCAGCAGATTTCTTAAGGATATTTTTCATAGCCCATCTTATAGAAAGTATTCATAAGACATGGAATTACTTCATTTCCCAGCAATATAGGACATCAGCAATCACATCAAATTAACACCTTTATAAGCTTGTTTAGTAGGAAGATATAAGGATATAAATTTCTCATTATGTGAATTATATCATGATCAGCAACCAAGGAGAGGGGATTACTGAAAGTGTGTATAACATCAGGATGCAGATAAATGGCATTTGAATACTTTGAAGAAATGTGTTTGCATGTATGGGGTTTTTGGAAAAAACCTACTACCAACATGAACTGTGGCAAAATTACATTATAAATCTAACTAGTTTATGTGAATTCCGTAAAAGTAACAAATGGAATGTTTGAAATTAATATATATATATATTACACTATATATGTATACTATAGTGTTTGATATATTTCAAACACTTTTTCCCCAAGTTCTGCAGTTATACACTTTTTTTCAAAGGGGAAAAATCTGTTTATATTTTCATTAGTAAATACGGTATTTTATTTCCCATTCATTTTATATGAATATTTCATTGCTAGGTGAAACATCAGGATCTGTTCCATTTCATTTCCTCACATAATACTCTAGCTTTAAGAAAATGAATCTCTCTCACACAGACTTTGAGTAACAGTCTCTTTAAAGTATCTTCTCAATCTACAGAAAGCAAAAGAAAGCCTAAATTTAAAAATAAAAAAATAACCAACTTTTGTAGAAGATTGTTTGAAGGTTTGTTTTTAGTGCCACTTCAGACATTAAACAGCCTTATAGAATGAACATTTCTTTATGCATAGATATTGCTTCCTTAGAAAAATCATTATAGCAAAACCATCTGTATTAGTAGTGTATTACTTTTTTTCTTTCATATTTTGACAATATTTAACTTCTCACATATAGGAAGTGAAACCCTGCGTCGAACACTCAAAAGCAGCATTCCCTACCCGTGTACTAGCCTGTTAGGGCAGGAACAACAACGCAATACAATAATTTTGATTTCTATGTAAATTATTCTTAAAAATGAAATCTATATAAATAATAACTATCGTTAGAACACTGATAATGTGCGCCTAATAAATCAGATAAAAGATTGAAACATATAGCAGTGTGCATGTTATTTAGCAAAGACAATTAATGTGTCTCATTCATTTTTGGTATTCAGGCAATTTTAAACTCCTCTGATGCACTACATGATTTTACTCAGGGAACCAAGAACTAGCCTTTTGTTAAGAATAGCAGGGAGTAACAAGGGACTAGGAAATTTAAGAGCAAAAAAATGTGTTGCTTTAAGAAGTGCTTTGCCCAGCAGAGCTATTTCCAAGAGGAAAATCAACCCCTCTCTCACTCTGCACCCTCCATCCGCTTTGTGAAGTTGGGTTTAGTATCCCAGAGCTAACACATGATTAATGAATTTCAGGGTCTGCATAGCAAATCTGGAGAAAAAATCTAGGGCATAGTGAAAACAAATAAAGCTCTGAAAAGGGAAGTGCACGCAGTATTGCAATATTTTCTTGAAATGCTTAAAGTCTGTACTTCCAATGTAAACACAACCATCACCAGTTCTAGTAATAACTTGATGTACTTTGCACTGAATGTAGATTTCTAACAGACAACCTCACCAAATCATGGGGCATATTCCCAAAAATCTTTATATTTGCAAGTAAGAAGAGAAGAGAAATGTAGTCTTACACTGCACAACTGAAAGTGGGAAAACAAAAAAAGTTTCCTTTTTCAGTTCAACAATAAGGAGTTGGACCTCTTGGACTTCTCATCAGACATAAGCTATGCTGTATCAGTAGCCACAAATGGCTCATCTTGACCTCAGCTGGCCTCAGCCAGCCCAGACTGTCTCATTTTGACAGAAACTATGTTCCCTCAGGAACATAATTGTGTTCAATTCAGTGAAACAACTCACATACAAGATTATACAATTTGTTTTAGGATGATAGCTAAAGCTTTTTCTGTTTTAACATTTGCACTTACCAATTGTTAAAGGGGGCAAAATAGAGGAAAAAAAATAAGCCTTTCATATGGAAAGAAGGTATCAGCACACTCCATTGCATTTATCGTTTTATCATGCCTTTAGTGCAAAAATCACAGAAAACATAAAGGCAAATCTACAAACTAATTCATATACCTGTGCTTATGTGTCAGTGTTATTTGTATTATACAAGCATACATTATTAAAGTTGAAAATTATTTATTTCTCTTCTCTAACAGACAACCAACTATTAAAAAAACAATCCTCCACACAGCTATGGAAGTACAATCTAGAGACTTTTTTTTTTTTTTTAAATGGAAAATGGCAAAAGGAAGGGGCTCGCTTTAGGACAATTCCTTAAAATTCTTCTGCTGCTACCTATTTCTCACTGATCTTTGTAAACATTCAAAACATGCTGATTTCTTTAACCATGCAGATCACAGAGTATTAAGGTGATGACTTCTCATAAATGAATATGACTCACTAAATTAGCTTTCTACAGAACGTTCCTACTCCAACTAATGAAATACATTTCCCACAAATGCTCTCCAGTCTCCATTTAAAATTTGCTGTGTTGGTGGCAAATCCTGCCAGTAATTTTCTGCTTCTAGAAATTGAGAGAGTAAACATCAAACAATTGATCTATGCAAATGAACTCAATTTTTAAATTAGTACCAGGATTAATTCTTGTGGTTCTTCCCTAACAGAAATTAAAAGGCTATGAGTACAAACCACTCCTTATATAGCAATGAATAAATAAAATTCTAACATACTATTTTGAAGGCAATGAAAAGTCTGTGAAGAGGGAAATCTAGATCAACTGGAGGGATGTCAAGGAAGATGTCTAGTGTAGCTTATGCTGGATGCCCTGATACAAACCAACCTGGAACTTGTGGCAATTACAATATCTTAAATTAGTAATTCACATGCCTTATTATGGATTCAAAGAAGCAAAGCAGTTTTTTCTCATTACAGATATGAAAAAGTGCTGGGCAAAACATTTTTTTCAAAGCATGAAATTAGTTTGGCATATTTAACTATTGATCAGTGAATTAATTTAAACTTCCTCTTTATATTTGCATCATAATACATTTAATAGTCAAAGTGACTTATTTTTCATAATCAAATACTTTGATCTATTTCATTAATGAGCCCTTCAATATGGTTTTTAAAATGTAAAATTATTTATTAATATTTTAACATGCAATTAATTGTTTAGTGACTCCATACCCCAATGACTTTTGCATCACCCAGTATTTATTAATGGCTTACTGTAATTACACCCCACCCACACCTCCCCCAAGCCCCAGATTTTTTGAACCACCAAGAAAAAAAATAAATCCTTTTTTTGGTAGTTGATCTAGTCTCCGTAAACAAATATCCACTTAACTAATTACACTTCCTAATTATCAGTTTCATTCTTTGCTGTTATCAAAGTGATCAAGACCTGAATGAGTGTTATCAGCCTAATTATCTGTTCAGTCATATTAATGAACATCACACCGCTGTTAACCAGAAAACATCACTCCAAGAATCTCTCCATAAATTGAGATCTCAGTTCAGTGCCTTTCAGGAAGCATTAAATAAGTTCACTCAAAAGAACTAATGTCAGTTGAAAAAAAAAAAAAGTTCTTGTCATACTTGACAGCTTGAACAGGAAACGAATTTGGTTTAATTCCTTTCAAGATTCTACTTTTAGAGTAACGTATTTCAGGCCTGGCAGAATTAATATATGGCTCACTTGTTTGCCAGAACAAGTTTCCAATTTCAGTACAACTCTGTTGAAACAGCACCATAAAAACATCAGAACTTTTGTACAACTCCCAATACTATTTTGCAACATTCTTCCTCAGAGGGCAAAGTGCTCAATCAGATACAATAGGACTTAACAGAGAATTGTAAATGTCTGCCTACTCCTAATTACTAAGCCTACCTAGCTATAAATCAAAATTTGACAAGATTTTGAACCTATGAACAGGTGCATGCAGTTTAAACCACTGACAAGTCCCACCTGCCTGCTGTTAGTATAGCCTTACCAAGGCAAGAAGCAAGTCATTGCATCTCAACTTGGGGGTTTCAAGGGACAACAATTCCGTTACCTTGTCAGGAATTACAGTCCATTGCTTCAGTATAAAATCATTTCCTTCCTCTGTTTATAAATTCTACAACAATTCTTGTATGTCTAAATTCATCAGGAACTTTCAAGAGGAAAAGTAGAGGACTGATCTATTAGGTAATATATACAACTACATAGTCTCAGAATAAGATCAGCTTGGTTTTGGAGTCTGTTGAAAAGGACTTGTTCTATGCTGTATAAACAGATAAAAATTGATTCTCATCTCCAACCTCTTATTTCAGGAATTTTATAAAGTACGCTGAGGATACATGCAGAAAAACATTACGTATGTTGAAAATCTGTAGGATGGCCAAAATAAGCTACATTCAGAGCTTTCAAGTCTGCCTATCACAGCATATTCAAGTGCATCACTGTGATTTGTAACTTTGATATGAAGGACCGACTAACAGGATTTCCATTTTAATAAGGTCACGCTGTACTTGCTAACACAGTAACTGAAGAAAGAATCACTGTAGATCTAAGCTGTGAGACAAAGTGACTTAATTTTATAATGTAATGATTAACCTGGAACAAATAGTACAAAAAGATTTTCCCCGTACACCATACAGCAGCATGTTTGTAATGGTCTCTCTCATATTTCAGCTGTCCAAGAAAACTGACATTCAAACATGATATTTTCATGTCATGTGCAGATATTTTTTTAATTAAGTACATAATTCCTTAAGTAGGTATCAAATTTTGGAGAGTTCATTAGATTATAAATGGAAAGATTAAAAAATATTCATAAATATGCGACATGAACTTTTGTAAAATACTGAAAAGGCTGACACAAAAGTAAGACCAACTGTATTGTATTTCTCCATCTTCTCTTGCACATGAAGTATATAAACAGATTTGGTCTTACAGAATAGCCTAAGACATTGTAGCGCCATGAACAACATTGTGTAATAGACTGTATGAGTTTGCTTCAGAGCGGAACACCAACTTCAATCTAATGAGTGAAAAAAGATTTACCATTCCTGGCTGCCCAAATAACCATTTAAAGCCATTTCCATACTTCTGACATTCCAAACAAACAAACCATCAAGCTTATGCTAAGGACTCTGGCTATACACTGAGAGAGACCAGAGTGCCTGTGTAAGAGCTGATGTATGTTTGCAATGGGACAGTGGACAGCTACACCTTCTTTAGAGCTACAGAGACTCAAAACAAAACAAAAAAACAGCATAAGTTGAGAGACACCCATGCAACAGTCTTGTGAGCATTAACTTCTGTTTATCCTTCCAAAGCTGCTTAGATGGTATTCATAAGATTACAGTATTTTGGATAAACACAGTTCAGTTGTGCCCCTGACCTCAGTGTTTAATATTCACTTTTTGCATGATTCTGTAAGCCTTCAGGTATTGTTCTTTCTTCATGAGTGGAGGATTAAGACAAAGGAGAATGCAGAATACAGAAAAGCACCGTAAATCACACTCCTGTGCATAACGTTGAAGCATTGAGGATTTGCAAAAGAGCATTGGGCAGCCACCCAAATTTTCATGAATACTGAATAACACCAGCTTCAGAAATAGTCACAAATGAAAACTTGAACTGTTTATGAACACATTTTCTTATCAAATGTACTTCATTCATTTGGAAGCCTTAGAATACTGAGAAGGAAGATATATGATATTATACTAATTAAGCCAGCTCTATAGGATTATTTCAATTGAAACTAAATAGTATCTAATTGATTCATCATTCATCTGTATTAATGTAACTTTTGAGTGTGCAATGCATATGAAAACTTAAATACATAAGCACTAACTCATAAGATCTCCAAATTGAAGATGCTATAGAAACCCAATTCATTTTTGTGATAGTAAACACAGAGTTAAATTACTAAGTGGGAATAAAAGTACTACTGAATGCAGTGAAACAAGAACCTCTTCACACTGGAGAGCATCTCAAAGGAACACGTCATTAAACACCATACTATATTGATTCAGAGGAAGTCAATTTGATCAGGTGCTTAAACACTGATTGTGTGCTTTAAAGTCTTGCTCTGTGCCACTAAATGCTGCACAAGTACCCATAAGGCAGGTCCTCTGACTAGGACAAGGCATCAGTTAAAAATAGCTGTTTTGTTACATGTGCATTTATAGAATACTCTGGTTTGGGATTTTTGCAACCAAAATCGCATCTCCAAGTTTTACTGTAAAGCTCCAGGTTAAAAGAAAAAAAATGAAAAAAGAAATGCATTATTTGCTTACACACAGGAGAAATCAGGAAATGAGTTTGTTTTGCATGTCCTCTTATGAGACATACATTCAGCTTGGGGGAGGAGGGTTAAGGTAAAAGGCTATTTCTGAGAAGTGTGAAAGAACCCTAAGTAACAGAGAGGATAAACTTCTGGACAGCTCTGCGAGGACATCAAGAAGCTCACCCAAGGGAATGAGCATGACTGCAGCACATTTCCGTAGTTGTTTCTGGTTATTGTTTTATTTTTTGTCTTCTATGACCTTTCACAGTTAAGTATTTTTTGTTGTTCTCCCCCATCTCACACATTTCAGTAAGCAAATTTCAGCAGACTGAGCTTTGTGTATCAGACAAACCACTACATGGCACAATCAGCAAATGAAGGGGTAACATCCCTAAAACTTAAAGCTAAAAAATTTAGTAAACTCACAAATACAAAATACAGTGGAAGCCAGCCCAGCAGGGTCCCACATAAATTCAATAAACTTTTCTGCAGGATTCTAACAGTTTTTAGCAAGGAGCACTGTAAACACACTTTCCAAAATGTGTTTGGAACATAAGAATGATCCAATGATTTAATTTCAAACATGGTTTCATTGTGTTCATTCCCTTCTAAGCTGAGCCTGAAACAGTTCGAAACCTTCCACCCACAAGCCTGAGCAATTTTCATCTGCTTATTACTGTGAGACTGAAAGATAAATGACAACAGGCTTGCAAATTTTGACGTTTCTGTAATCCAGAGCAAAAGTTTCCAAGCACATCTGTGTAATAGTAATGCAAATATTACCCAGTTCTCTCCCATTGAAGCGCCTATTGGCAATTCTCAGCATACTTCTCCACAATCTTTTTATACACAGCCTAAGGACTCCAACAAACTCTCTCTTTCCCTTCAAAGGCTTGTTAAGTATGTGATGAATAAATCTGTCACTTCCAATTCTGAACTTACTTCTGCTTTGATTGCTGCAGGATCTTGTATCCATGGCAACTTTTCACCACTCAGAATCGATTAAAGAAGTGATCAGTTTATCTAAATAGCTGTGCTGATGGAAGTGATTGTTTTTTTCTAAAAGAGCAACTGTGACAGGCAGTGTAAGTTTCCCTGACCACTTAGTTCTCCAACGTAGCAAGTAATGAATTCTCAAAGAACACATTGTGGTCAGCTGAACATTTAGTTTGCTTTTCCTCTCTAAAACAGGTCTCTAGTTAAATACCCTGCAAATCGGTATCTACACTTCCGATTAATAAACCCTGTCCTTATTTAAGCAGAGCATAGATCTTGTTGAAGGTCAGAGCTGCACTTGTCTCCAAAAATATTTTGTTGCTTTGGAGTTTTGGCCAGTCAGATTTATTTTTTTAAAAGGCAAAACTATGAAAAGCTTTCAACCAGACATAGCTAAATGTTTGAATTAATTACCCAACGTGGAGGCCCAATGCATCAAAAATGTGTTGAAAACACTGCTACAGACAGTGGGATGTGAGGCAGAGAAATGCTCGTGAAGTGCAAACCACTTCACAAAGGGTTTCAAGTTCTATGGAACATCTTTATTCTGCACATTTGTCAAACTGTAAAAGTTCCTAACTTTGTATTGTATGTGATGGCTCTTGGGACCAAACATTAAAGACCTTAAGCATCAGCTGGAATTTAGTGATTAATGTGGTAACACATCTTGTAGTGTCTGTAGAGGCACATGTTCAAAATCTAAGGAAATGCTTGGGGGGACGGAATCAAGTCTTAATGCTTAAGCACAACAAATGGGCACGGAACAGCTTAGTGGGCTTTGCATGACAATACATTTCATTGTGAAAACGGTACCCAGAGAAACGCTGCAACTTCAAAGTAAATATAAATTAAAGCAGAGGACTTCAAAGATAATTGAAGTTACCTTGCTTTGAAGACAGAAGCTTAATCTGCAGTCAATATATCAGGATGCAAGCCATTTTAGTAGCATGGAGGAAGGGATTTTTTGCAGATTTCTTAGGTGAAAGCTCAGAATTCCAGGTGCAAGCTCATTCAAGTTGCAGTGACTGCAGCCAACTTCATCTGGGCAACAAATTAAACAAGCATAAGCATGAAGGAGCTGCAACTGTAACAGGAAGCCTGACACTAAGCCGTCTTCATTCAAATAATTTGACAGCTGAGCAAAAGGTTAAACGTACAGTCTGATACCTCTGCTGTATATAAGTACTAAGCTTGGGAGCACAGAAGGATGACAATGTATATATGACGAATCCTAAGAGATCACTTAGTATAGTTAAACTGCAAATAGAAGTACTGTTTTTGGTCTGAAGAACAGAGAAGTTTTTCCTTGTTTCACATTCAAACAGAGCTCATTTGGGTGACATCTACATACAGCACCTCTACAACCACATTAATAGTGTCAAACTACCAAGATTATGCTGAAAACATCAAGTCTCTAATAGTGGGTAGTTTGTTGTGACGCTTTCAAATCCCTTCCCTGAAGTGAGGGGAGATTGGAAAAAGAAAGAATAAAAAATTAATCAGAGAATGAATCAATGTCAGGTAGAAAAAAAAGACAGAAATGGTCTGAGTGCGGTTTGCTGTTCAGTTCTCCCATGTGAGGACAGACAGCTCCGAACAACCCTACTCCTTACTTCTTTACATTGCTTGGTAGGGGGTTATACCATAATATGAGGTTAGGTATCCATAATGTGAAAAGAGACAAGATCCAGATTTTGCTGAATGACACCACTATGTTGATTCCTGTACAACTGTCCCTGCCTAATGGATAAGCAGAAGGAACGAAGAATAGCATCGTAACCATGGTGTTGACAGGTGAGTGCTGAGATTGGTCTTTGTTGGCTTCAGACCTCTGTATTGGAGCCATAGGCAAATCAACAGACAGAAACAGCAGGACTGATCTTTTTTTCCTACCTACAAGCAATATGTAAGCATATTTTTCCCTGTGGACTACAACCTAGCTTCAACCAGGAACTACACTTCTCCAAAGCCCAACCAGAAAACAGTGGTTGAAGTTCAAGTTCATTTTCTAAGGCATACTGAGTGTGAACATGCACAAAGACTTGAGAATATTAACAAAATATCAAATTATTTCTTCCGGTGGAACTGAAGCTGACAAGCAACCATTGAGAAAAGCTGCTCCTCTCTGTTGGCTGCAGCAACTTGCTGGATTGTGCAAGCCAGCATTGTACAGCACCCAGCACCCAGATCCAGGATAAGGCCTGAAGTGCCCGCCAGGCTTGTTGTCTCCTTTGAGACACTTCTGAACAGCAGCATTAACACAACTCAGGGAAAATTGCCTTGGACTGGCCCACTGTGCTGTCATTACATGAACACTGAGATATCAACAGCAATGGCAAACAGAACTTACTAGTGGGACCAGCTCCTTTGCCTGCTTTGGCCATTACTGTTGTCCCTGGGATTGTTAAAGTCTGACAATTTGGTCTGTCTCCTGCTTAGGAAAAATTGGCATTTTGATCATCTACCCCAAAATCCAAGTGTTACACAACTTTTAATAGAGAAAACTGTCAGAATACAAACACCCCCCACATTTCTTTTCTCTCTGCCCAAACTGGTGGTTTCAGTGGGGTTTTGTAAAAATACACAAATGTTAACCTCCTAAAAGACCCCTTACCTTTAGGTTTTCCTGCCCAGGTCAGAGTTCAAAAAGTTTAGAACACCATACATGTGTTTGAGCAGCCACTTGCTATTACACTATGGCTGTATGAATTGGTGGTGAAGACATTTGCTAGGAAGTGAAGCATCTGAGTGACAACTTTGTTATTACTATTAAAAAATCCTGTTGGTCGGTGGACGTAAGTTATCTTCATTTTTAAATGCCTGTAACTTAAATGTCTCAGTGTGGTCAATGACCACAGTTTGATACTCTCTTCCCCAAAACTAGAGACCATATTGATTAAGTCATCCATACCACAAACTGAAAAGTACAGTCCTGACTGAGCAGCAATAGCTAAGAAAAACTTGGGAACCACAAAATAGCGGAAATGAAACTATTAGATTAGGAAACTATATCCTGTCCATAGTGCAAGATACATTTTACTATATTTTAATACCCATACTACTTAGTTATGTTTTCCAAGAATTCCATACACTTTTCCCAGTTATGTTTCCCAAGTTTCTATACATTAAGAATGAGTTCAGAGCAATCTTGCTTTGTGTTTTTTTTCATTTGTTTTTCCCCAGACTTCCCTTTGGCTGTCTGAATTTGAAGCATTTATTATCACATCAGCTGACAGAAGGGCAGGGCAATTACAATGCTTCAGCAATTAATAAGTTTTAGTTTAGTGTGTGAAGGGTTATCATATATTGCAAAAATCAAAGATACTAGAGGGGGAACAAAAATATCATTAGTATGATGCCAAGCATATCAACACTAAATTAGGCTTTAGGAAAATTAAAGGAAAATACTGAAACCTATCAAAGCCTCCTGTGATGTTAGCTGTTTAATTTTCTTCTGATAACAAAACGTGATACATGGATCATTAATTTACGCTCTATGATATTTCCACACCTACTGTTTTGCACGGAATATAGCCAAGCAAGCGTGAAGCCATTTCTTACACATTGCAGGGGGAGAGAGAAACAACCTTCTTTGCCAACAGCCAGAGGTTTGATGACATGGTTGTACACTCTTTTCCCAAGGATTTGTCTTTGACCTCTTCTCTGATTTGAGAACCTATGATACAGATGAAATAAATCCCAATATTTTAAGCATTTGGCACTGGCATGCCTGTTCAGAAGATTGCTGACCTAGGATCCCCTCCACAATCAGTACAGAGAGAGACCATCCTGAGGAGAGCAGGCCCTGGAAAGCATCAAGGGTTAACTGAACTCAATCATCTCAACTATACAGTGAGCTGGGATAAAGCTACATTTTTGCAGAACATGCTTGTCATTTTGTCAATCTGCCTGTTTTAAATGTATGTTAGTAATGCTTTGCTCACCTTCATAATGGGAAGATAAATGAATTTGTTTCCAGCTTATATTGAGCTATACCTGTGAAAAAGCTAAAATCCCAAACTCTTGGCCCTCAGCCCCATGAAAAATAAAGTTGGCCTGTGTTCAAGTTGAGTTTGGCCTGTGTTCAAGTTGAGTTTAAAGCAAAGAGTTCTAATAACCCACATGAAAGTTTTCACACATTTGCTTTGATCTGCCAACATTAATATTATATAAATTTTGGATAGCAAACTTTCTCCTCATAATACCTGATTGGACTGTGAAAGATGAGATCCAATGTTAGTTTTATTTCCTATGTAGTGGTTCATAGTCTGGTCAACACAACCTGAGGAGCATTTGGAGTAATTGAATCTCGCTTCTGCGTGCAGTTGTTCAGAGATCCTGAGCGTGCATCAGGGAGATAAACTTTACAGTTGAGGCTGCCAGAGCTTCAGGTCTCCCCCTGCAGACCTAGGGCTAAAACATCATAGAGTGTGGAAACCTTTCACCACCAAAAATCTGTAGTGTGAATCTTACTGGGATCAATAACAATTTGCCAAACAGATGAGTAGGTACCACACACATAATCAATAATATTCTCTGCAAAACATCCTACTTTAGATAAAATTCCAGTTTCTATAAAACCAGAAACCACTAGTTAAATTACTCAAGAAAATTCTATACAGAATGAGGCATAAAATTTTCCCTAGTACAAAGGGAACATAGTACATTTTCCCTAGCTCATCCTTCAATGAGCTTTTAAAACAAGACTGGAAGATAATATAGCAGAGGTAATGAGAAGCCTTTTCACCAAATCCCCTCTTTGTCCATAATATGTTCATAATATGACAAGGAAGAATCTGGTTTTGTTTCCCTCAATCTACAACACAAGGGCTAATCCAGTGTTGATACAGAAATTTGAGATTACATGTACTTCCCACAAGGGCAAGGGATAATGGCTTTAAACTGAAAGAAGATAGATTTAGATTAGATATAAGGAAGAAATTCTTCACAATGACGGTGGTGAGGCACTGCACAGAGAAGCTGTGGGATGCCCCATCCCTGGCAGTGCCCAAGGCCAGGCTGGATGGGGCTTTGAGCAACCTGGTCTGGTGGAAGGTGTCCCTGCCCATGGCAGGGAGTTGGAATGAGATGGTCTTGAGGTCCCTTTGAACACAAACTATTATGTGATTCTATGTTTGCAGACATAGACAGACATATGTCTGTCAATCACAGACATTTCTATGTCCCAGAAATAAAGGTAGGATTTTCTCTCCCATTTGGAAAAGGTTAAAATAGAACAAACTGATTTAGTTAGCATACGGGTCACAGAGAGACCTTTTTTTATTATTATTTTTAAAGGACTAAGGACAAAAACAGGACTTCTAAATCCAAATGCTTTCCATATTCCAAGGATATTAAGAGGAAGAAAAAAAAATGGCAGGAAGAAACAAGAGGAAAATATGAGCAACAAGAATCATTTGAGTTTATTGGGCAATGGAACCTATTGCCTGAAGGTGAATCAAAGTTACTTGAGTTAGCTTGAAGTATTAATTCCAAATTTAGGTCCTTTTAATATCAGCCTTCACAGCAAAATAGCTTTCAACTGTGTAAGAGCCTAGGTGTAAACTAGCTATTAATGAAAAAGAACAAAGCCTTTGAGTCACTTGGCTACCCACCCGTCTCCCTCACTACTATTCCTCAAGGAAGCTATGCCTCCACCTGGCAAATGGACACAACAGCAAATTCCTTATGCACTAGAAATAGTCTTCCCATTTAACATACCATAAAGTTTTGGCACATATGCTATTGGCTTCAATAAAGGAAAGATTAAGAGTTTACACATGGAACTTGTTGCAAACCCACATAAACATTGTACCCACTTGATGAGTTCAGATGAAACAGAGCTCAGAGTCCTGGGTTCTGCAAGTGTTTTAGTACTTAGAAAAAATATCTATGGCTGCCTGTTGTTTGAGCTAGTTTAAAAGCTAGAGTAATGGCATGGAAATAAATAATATTAAGAAAAGTTTGTTGACCTAAGAGAAGGTATAGACCATTTTATGGGCTATTCAAAACCAAAACTGATCCAGCAGGCTGGGACTGTATTGGTGTAAGACAAGCTGCAAATATTCAGTTTTATTGAAAGTAATTGAAAAAGACAGTCCACACAATTATCTCAAATTCTTGTGCTGGTGTTCTCAGCTGAAAATCATGTTTTATGGAAGGCTTCATATTCATAATTTCATTCTCAGACAGCACAGAGTTAATTTTATACAACACTATGACTTGAACAAACAGTAAAATCCTATGTTCCTTCTCAACCCTTGCAATTCAACTAAACAAAATGTGTAGAGTTGGAATAAGAAGGGTGGGAGGAAGGAAAAACATTCCTGATAGTACTTAGCGCACAGAAGTGGCTTTCTGTCATTCCACATCAAGGTCCTTTGCCTCTTATTTTACGCCTGGAACTGAAGCTCCTCTGCCCCATAACACAAAAGGTTCAGGGCCATCCAAGCCCAGCTGCAGGGCTCTGCCCACTGAGCCCAAAGGCTCTCCAGAGCTCTGGCTGTTCCTACTTAAACAAGAAATCAAGGTACTAAATTTGAACTTGCAACTTATTGGGACAATTGGTCTAACCCAGCAAGTTGTACAAGAATATGTCCAACTAATTACGAGTGTAGTCCTAATTACTCTATTTGGGATTAGTAGCAGCTATACGCAATATTTAAATACAAATCTTTTCCTGTTTATGCTGCTCCAAGACACGTGACCACAAAGACTTCAATAATTTACACCTATTTGGTAGCAAATTAAACCCAGAAATTATACTTGGGACTGGAAGAAATTTAATCTTCAGCATTTGTTCTTTCCTCACTCTTAGCGATATTTCACGTAACAGGACTATAAAAGATATTCACTCCCAAGTTAATAACAATGCCATATTCACATATTTAGAGGTTTCTGAATCCCAAACAACAAGAGCTAAGGGAATAACTTCACACTGACTTGACTTCTTTTAAACATACATTAGATTGTTCTCTACTCTCACTTGAAAAATCCAGGAGTAATTTTTCACAACTTTCCTTTTAACATGCTTCTATGACTGCTAACACTGACAGACTTGCAATATTTTCGGTTAGTCTCTTATTTCAGTACCAATTTACTTTGTTATCAATTGACATATCACAATTTTAATGACTGTTCTTCTGGTTTATTTCAACTTCTCAATCTGTTACCTGAAGTACCATAATATATTGCTTTCATCTTATGGATTTCTTAAAAGTAACAGTCAAAATGTAAAATAGATATTCTGTCATCCTTTAAAAGGCTTCAACAGTCTGTAATGAAACTTCAAAGTAGTTAAGTTATAATACCAATAAAACAGTGATCAGTAAATTCTCTATAGTTTTACTGGGTAGTTAAAGACCTATAACCCTCCAAAGATTATAAGCCATAAATAAGTTTAAAGTTACTTACTATATTTTTAACCATTCTTCATTACTAATAAATCTGTCTGACTAACCATATAAATATTTTTGTAACTCACTGGACCTAAAAAAATAATTAAAATGCAGATGTCTAGCTTTTAACTCACTAATTCTAAATAAATTAAAAGGACGGTTCCCTAAAATTAAAGGAACAATACTAAACAAAGTTAATAGTTCTCGTTCATTCTTTTAATTTGTCATAATAGATAATTTTCAGTAAGAACAAACTATATCAAAACATCTTTACACAAGTGTGATGGATTCAAAGTTGCTATTTACTTGGGGGAAAAAAAGGCAAAATAAGGAGTTGTAGTTTAAGCTATGAGCAGCAGCAAGTCTGGACACGATCAAGGTTAGTATTAGGTTAATTGAAAGAGTTAGTATTTAATAACAATATTTGACAGAGGAAACACGTGTGTTTAGACACCTCACAAAAGATCCCCATATTAAATCCAAATAACCAGAACAGAGCTTCAGTTGGACTTAAATAATGCACCACTACAAAGTCTGCATAACAACCCACGCTCATGGTCAAAATGAAATACACACAATTATTCATCACAAAAAGCTGCAAACCCTCAACATATAAAAACCTCCTTGCTATAGTATGTTGAATCTTTAATGTTCTAGACTCTCCTTATGGTCAGAAGTTAACATAGTCCCTTGCTTTTTGAGAGAGATTGAACAATTCCTACAAACTTCTAGGATTAGCTGTCGTTCTTTGAGCAAACAGAAGTAGTCAGACCCTCAACTAGTATAGACAGACAGCAGATCTGCATTATCATACCAATGGAGCATTTACTTTACACCACGAGTAGCAATGTTTTCCTTCTAACAGGCAAGACAGTTATAAAGCATACCTGAATTGCAGTTGTTCATAGGAAAAAACGTGTTTGTAAACCATACTTGCTTTACATACACAGGTAAATCTATTGCTATATTCATAGTCATCTGTCGTTGCATTTAGAAATTACTTAGTTTTAAATAGACACAATGAAACAAAAACAACAACAAAAAGTCTTATGGAAAAACTTCCCAATTTATAAAAAAATATAAAAAGGAAGGAAAAAAGGTAACTCTGGAAACATGATACTATGCAGTAAAAAGTCTCCAATCAAATTAAAAAGTATCCACCATGGAACAATAGTGAAACAGACAAAACAGGTATATGGGCAGATGTTTTACATCACTGCTTTTAATTACATAAAACACATTCCACATCAACCGGCACAGAATCACTCATTGAGCAGCCACTTATGTTCTGCTTTCTCTTAAAGGTCAGCTACAAAGCTAAAGTGAAAATCATGCTCATTTTAGATGTGTAAACTGAATTCCCTCCTTCTCCATAACCAAATGCTTTACTGCTAGCCTCATACAGGTACTAGTTACATACACACCCCAGTCTCTCTTCTAATTCCATGAATCTATTTCCCAACATCCTATGAGATAGATTACCTCTCCCCTCAGAAATGTTGTTCACTGAGCTGAGCACATTCTCCACACTGAGCTTCACTGGAATTCTACTCCTCACCTCTTCCCATGGATGCCATAATACAGAGGGCCTGCAATATGAGCTTCATGGCTATGGGTATAAGCCTCACTACCTATGGCCCTCAATCTCATTAAAATAACTGCTACTACGTGATAAAATATCACCACATCAAAATTAAAATTTTCCAGACTATTTTCACCAAACTTTGAATGCCTAGAGATTCTCTGGCTCTTGTTTTGCAGTTCACATTAATAATCTAAAAGAAAACAAAAACTGTAAAAACTCCTATATTCGAGACTTAAAAGAAATTCACTAGAGTAATGTCATCTTAAAATTTTCTCAAGTACTTCCCAAGTCTCTAGCTGTAAAAGGAAGTTCCAAATGAAGAAACAGAAAATTGTATAACCTGCAGCCACAGATGCAGCAGACCCACACTGTACATACTTTGCCATTTCAATAGCTATTTCCTCTAACAATCTACCATGTTTTGCTGATACACACTTAAGAGTACCAGCTTTCAATTATATTCATTTTTATAAACATGTATCCCATCGCTGATTAGAGCCTACAGCTAACTACAAAGCACATTCTATTTATCAGCACTTTTGGTGCAATTTCACACGTGTAACGTAACTAACTTAATCTATATTGGAACCAGACTCCCCACCCTCCAAAGTACCACTTATTTTCTCCATTTTCTTCCATGTGCAAAGTATAATGAGATCCTTGTGGGAAGCTGGGCGGACTTATACTGTTTAAAAATAAAGACTTCGTAATTCATTAACAAGTAGGCTGCTATGAATTTTGTCTTTGAGACTAATTCACACTCAAGGCCAAACACTTCTCTTAGATCTGCATGACTGATCTCAGTTCAGATATTCAACACTACTTATAGGCAGACCCTTTTAGAGATTCACATATGTACAGAAGATAGGCATTCAGAATCCAGATCTAGCATCTGGTCCCAAAGGAAACGGCTCGTTCTCAGCATTGTAACTGAGTAGGAAAGAGCCACTCCTGCACAGTTCTGGTAGATTTTCCATGTTCATGTTCTATATGAGAAAGAAACAAAATCCTCTGGAGGATTTTCCCCAGACAAAGTAAGAAACCCATCCTCCCCCCCCCAAAAAAAAGTCTTTATCCCACACATAGGTCACTCACGTGTAGAGTGAGAGATTCAAATCCTCAAATTTGGAGCCTAAACCCCACGTTACAGCCCATCAAACCAGCTGTCTAGCTCAACAGCCAGAAGCAATTGCATTGATAAAAGATTCATCAGAACTGCCAGACTACATATTTGCAGTTTTGCTTGGAAACCATTTCCTTCTACTCAGGTTGATGTAACCATGGCATAGAGGTGATCACAAAAAAAATCACTCTCCTTTACTGCTAGTAAAGAACATGTGCTTGGTAAAGTGTCTAAGTATTATACTTTGTGCCATGCAAACCAGATACCACGTATCATGTGTGTTTTTACTAGCATACAATGAGAAGAAAGCAACCAGACCTAACTGTTCTCATAATTATAGGGCCCACAGATAGGAATAGAGAGGGTCCATTGATCCATATATCTAATGATGGAGCTATTGCCAACATTTGCTCTTGGAATGGATTGCAGAAGTTCGTGTTCCGGGCTAAAATAAATGATTTCTACCCTATAGAGCATTCATAATTTTGTGTTTACATTCAAATCAAGCTCCTTTTATTTTGTTCCAGGTAGGAATCTAAACCATACCTTGAATAAAGTACAAAACATATCCACTTCTGTTCATTCTATAAAAACAAACTCTCAAAACTATACTGATTTGTGGATGATACCTTTCTGTTTGTGGTATTTTAAGAGGTCAGTCAACCACTGAATTTTGCAGAAAGGGAAGTTATACAGTTACTCATTTTGTTCTGGATGTTTTATTAATTACTACTAGTCTTGAACAGAGCAAAAGGGGGCTTTCAGCTTACCACTTATAACTTCAACATATTAATTAAAACAGGATAGAGGCAGAATTGAAGATTTGCACTGCTGTTCAGATCCATGGAGCACATGGCTGCTCTTTCTGTTCTTTTTCTTTCAAGGACAGACAAATACTCTGTGCCTCTGTTTTATTATGTTTCTATTTCAGCAGTTTCTGTTTTTTCCCTGTTCATTCATTCTGAAGATAGAGGTCTACTTAACTTAGTTTGTGAGAAAAATTGAATATCTTATAGATGGAAAAGAAACATAAAAGAAAAAGCAAAGGTAGTTGAAATTTTGCAGAAATGGAAGATGGCCATCTTCCACAAGAAAGAAACAAGGGCATAATTTATTTTTTTTTTTTGGGGGGGGGGGGGGGGGGGGTGGCAAAAGGGAAATTTTCCTGAATGTAAATTTAGTAATTTACTTCACATAAACATAGCTTCTTTCCACCAGCAAATTATCAGCATGGAATATTTGGATACTTCAAGAAAAACAGTAGGATTTATTTTGCACTTCAAAGAGGAACATAATATTTTGATTTTGGCTATTTAGCAAAACCAAATTTTCTTACAATTCTTTGAGAAGAATTTAGGATTGTAATTTTTTTTTCTGAAATAGGATGAAAATCAAATATGAAGTCACACAATAGTGTGATTAAACAGAAATTCCATCTCAAACAACTTCTATCCTCTGCAGAACTATGGCAAAATAATTACTAGTCCTATAACAACATTGAAAGATTACGCATCCATTAGTCCACTATCGCACATTACAGATTGCAAAAGCCAGCAAAAGGGACTGGTTATATATTTATTAAAATATATGTTTTCTAGATACATGGGCTCTTTTCTTTGTAACATTTTAGTTGACACTGGAGAAGCTGTATTTGAAATGGAATTTACCAACACAGCCATGCATACATTGTCACCATGAGACCATCACAAGTAAGGTCATGTTTAATTAATGAGTCTGCAGGCCTCATTCTTCCTGAGATAACTCTATTAAAGCGAATGGATGTATCTTGCCTTATATGTTTTAACCTCTAGAGAGGATGATGCCAGTGAGGCTAAACAGATAAGCAGATCAGTGTATCACACTTTAAAAAGATGAATGAAACACTTAGGATTTAGCAAGGTATTTATCAGATAAATTCCACTAAGAATGTAGGTTTCAGATTGCGTTTATGGTCCATTTTATTGATGGTATCTGGCAAGCTCCCCAGGTATAGCAGCACGCATCGGGGAATGTTCTCATAAGCTACTATTTTAAACGGCTCACTGTATATATTCTATTGCATATAAACACCATTCCACATAGCATTTAGTGGATAAGCATGATGGAGTCTCAAATATTATTCTCACCAAAAGACAATTGTTTCTTCGTTTCTTTCTTTTGCTTCAAAGCTTTGAATAAAAGTTGTTGCAAGACTGTCAAAGCACTTCACACTTGGCATCTGAATGTAATTATACCATTCAAAGAAAAGTCATGCAACATTGATTACACTTGGGTTTACAACTCCAAACTGCTTTATGAAAGCAAACAAAACAAACACAAACAAATCTCATGTATCTTAGTGTCTCCAGAAGCAAATTCTTCCAGGAGAAGAGAGAACTGAAGTTTACTTAAGAAATATTTTAGGAATAATATGAAGCTCCACTCAGAGAGGTACTGTTATTTGTCAATAGCACTGGCTCATTGTTACCACTAGCAACAAAAGCACTTGTTTTTTTTTTTTGTTTCCTTCCAATCATATAATCTATAAAAAAAAAAAAAAAGAAAGAAAAGAAAGCAATATTGAAGAATATGACCATGATAAGAAGGCACATATTACTAGGAATATACGGAACTCTGCTACAACAATTATGATTATTCTGTCTGACCTTCACACATTGTATCATGTTAAAGGTCACTTACATCTTACATTTTTCTCCTCAGAATTACAATATCTACTGCTTAAAAAACAACCAACAACAACAAAAACACTGAGCATGTAGTACTGTTCTTTATACTGATCCATCGGAGTTTGGTAGGGTTCCCGTGCAATCCTGTTCAGTATAGTAATGATCTCACATGAAATGGGAGGAGCATCAACACATTGTGTAATATCAGACAAAGGAAACTATCTGAAACAAAGACTGAGAAGGCCATGCTTTGAAAATACATCACACTTTCATATTTGAGATGAGGTTGAATCTCCTGTTCAATGGTGTCATATACAATAGAAATGTTTACAGTATCTCACAGTCTGAGAATCATTACTTTTTCTTTCCACGGCTTTCCATTCAAACATACAAACAATACAAATACAGATGTATTTGTCCTGAGTGTTATTGTTCATCAAAAGAAAGTAGTTCTAAATCAATGAAAGCCACAAAAAGTCTTCTTAATAAATATATATGATATGTGAAAATATATATATTATACACACACACACCAGATTGAAAGCATGATGCCATAGCCAAAACTGTTTGGCCAAGCCTGACTGTGGAAAAATAAAAATAATAAAAGAAAATCCAAAGAGAAAAGCCCCTCTACAGAGATAGCAGTTAAATGCAAAAACAATAAATACCTCCATTTACCACACAGTCTTCCCTCTACAAGTATGAGAACATGGTGGCTCTAGGGAGAAATTTATCTGCTTACAAACCAGAGGACGATCACCCAGGCTCCAGCTACTGAAAATAACTTTATGAATACAACACCTCTTAATTCAGCTAAATCTTTACAGTGCTGTCTGGTGTTTTTATTGTAAAGTTATTCACTCCTACTTGAAATGGCAGGGCCAAGAGTAAAGCGTTGTTTTCCAAATCAGGAAAGAGAGAGAAATCAGGAACCAACAGACAAAGGTAGGTCTGCTCTTTTAAGGTATAATCCAGAGTCCATTAAAGACTTCTTTTAAAATTAATGGATTTTGGATCGGGCCTCTGGAACTTTCTTCAAAAAAATGTTGGGTAGATCATTGCATCTACATCACAAGCATACTTAGTTTTAGTTGCTCTACATGTGAAGTGCTTTCCTTCCTTCCTCTATGGAAAGGAGTCGAATGGATAACTAGACAGGACACCAGATCCAGATTGCTTTCCTTTCACAAAAAGAAAACAGCAGGCTTGTTCAAGTGCAGGGATTCAAGCTACCCAAAAGGAATTTAAGCACTTGTCATCAGAAGACTTGCAGAAATTGACTCCTCTCCCTCACAGCTCTCTCTCTTTCCTCATATCCACTAAACGTCTTTCATTGTGTTTCAAAAGCCACCTTTCTCATGCCCAGTGTTCCCTATCCCTTTTATTCATAACATTTTCCAGAGTTATTAGTATTTCTTCAAATATTTGTGACTCCCATCAACTCCAAAAGCTGTATCAGCAATGGGGGGACCTGTATTGAGTTTATGTTGCAAGGTTTTGGTAGTGGGGGGCTGCAGTTGTAGCCTCTCTGAGAAGAATTCAGAAGCTGCCCCATGTTAGAAAAGGGCCAGTTTCAGCCATCTCCAAAGGGGCCCGCCACTGGCCAGGGCCAAGCCAATAAGTGATTTTGTTTGTGCCTCTGTGAGAGCAGATTTAAGAAAGGGGGAAAAAAATAAAATGCTGTGCAACATCATCTGGGAGAGTGATGAGTGAGAAATAGACCCCCAGCCCCCAGGATCAGCACAGGAGGTGCTCCAAGCGCCAGATCAGCAGCTCCTCTGCAGCCCGTGGAAGAGCCCCCTGGTGGAGCAGGTGGATGTGGCCTGGAAGGGGCTGAGGCCCATGGAGAGCCCCTGCAGGAGCAGGCCCCAGGCCGGAGCTGCAGCCCATGGAGAGGAGCCCACACAGGAGCAGGGGGCCTGGGGGGAGCTGCCACCAGTGGGGGACCTGTGTTGCAGCAGTTTGCTCTTGATGGATGGATCCTGTAGTACGGACCCATATGGGAGCAGTTCATGAATAGCTGCTGCCTGTGGGAAGCCCACACAGGATCAGTTTGTGAAGGACAGCATTCTGTGGGAGGGACCCCACACTGGAGGAGGAGCAGAGAGTGACCATGAAGGAGCAGCGTAGACAAAGCATCATGGACTGACCACAGCCCCCATTCCCTGTTCCCCTGCGCCGCTTGGGGGTGGGGGAGGAGGTGGAAGAAAGTGGATGGGGGGAAAGGTGATTTTGTTTTTTTGTTGTTGTTGTTTGTTTCTCACTTCTCTAGCTTGTTAGTAATAGGTAATAAATTTCTCTACCTGCCCTATGCTGAGTCTGTTTTGCCCATAACAATAATTGTTGAGTGACATCCCTCTCCTTATCTCAACCCTTGAGCCTTTTTCATCATATTTTCTCCCCCTTTCCCTTTGAGGAGGGGGAGTGAGAGAGTGGTTGTGGCCGAGCTCAGCTGCCCAGCTAAGTAAAATCACCACAGGAAAGGAGGAAGATGAAAGCCTAAGGAAAAAAGCCCATCAATATTCAGGTTTTGCACTTAACCTGATTTTGTCATGAGCTCTGCAGGGGTGGACTTCTGCTCTCAGAAGCTGAGGTTTCCCATTAAAGAAACTACTGTATTCTGTAAGTAAAGAAATTACTGGTTTTGCTGTATGAATGATGCCAAATAGAAGCTTTTTGTCAGTGACCCCCATACCTCCTTCCCAAGAAATGGTCTGTTGTCATTCAAAGCTGCACTAATGAGAAGCATAGTGCAGAATAACGAGCACACTTCTCCAACACAAGTGAGAGGTATCCCCTCTTAGACTTACAAATTTTAAAACAGTAATTATTACTGTTTCAGCAAACAGTATCTTTTTTGATGGAGGATCTCATATGGAGTCAGTGAGTCAAGGAGTGATTTTAAGCTGAAAATGAGCAGTTAATTAAACAAAACAGTTTTTGGAACATAAGAAAAAGCAGTACATAGTACCACAGAAGAAATCTGTTCAAGTAGTCACAGTATCTGTATATTATGATTCAGCTCATGCAATGAAAGTGCTTCTCAAACTCTTTGAACTCCTTCTTGAACAAAAATCTTCATAATGATCATCTCATACAGTATTGGTATTTCAGGCTCTGAGAAATAATTCCCTTGTCACCTACAGTTGCAGGCCCTGGCACTAATGACTAACCACAGCTGTGACAGTTTTCTAAAGCAACAAACAGGTCCAAAAGCAGAGCCTGACCTCTATGATCTAGTAATCCCCAGTTTACTGTAGAGCAAGGGCCAGCTACTTCCAACAGCAAAGCAGACAGAGGCAGGAGACCTCTGACTTCTTGCTCCCACTGTTCCTTGAATATTACAGAACTGGAGGCTTCTTGCCTTGCACAGTGGCTGATCAGCTTTTTGTCATGGAAAAGGCAACATTTACCAGACTCTGAATTTTCTAATTTAGGAGAGTAAAATACAGTATGACATATGGCTGTTGGAAAGTTACTGACCCCTTGGATAAGACTACTGTTGAGGAGAATCACTGGATAAGTTCAAAAGGCACATCATCACACAGAGAGATTCTTTCACATTTTTTAGCTCAGCTACCCTTTTTAAACTGTATTTGAACTCTGCATATTATTACAGATTAATTTCTCTTTATGCACCATTAGAATTTCTACTTGCTAATAATAATCAAAATTCTAACATGAAACCTAAGCAGGTCCATATTCTGTATAGTTGAGAATGACCGAAGTATATATATATGTTTATATACTTATTTATATAACATATAATATATATAAAAATATATTATATATAATTTATATATATATTTATAGTTTATAGATATGTTATTTAGCACTTTTTAACTTCAGCTTCACATTAGTTTCCACTCATCTAATTTAACAGAGCTTTACAGCTTACATTTTATTAAATTCCTTCTTTGCCATTTGTTAAAACAGCTTGTACAAATTCTCTGACAAATTAACTTCCAAGTGGGAGTTTGATGGATGTATTGATTGACATCAATGTTGAATATATCTAAGCAGGAAAAAAAAAAAGAAATGCAAAGAAAACCTGATAACCAGATTTGATGACTCCTATCTCAAAACTCAAAAGTTAGTCTTGACTTGCTTACAGACTGACAGAGATAATCAAGATGACACGCCCACAACAGAGGCCAAACTACCAGAACTGTGAGAAGCTGAAACTCTGGAAAAAACTCATATTTAAAAACAAAACACAAAAAAACACCACCAACAACAAAAACAAACAAAAACAGTCAATTTTTCAGCCTGCTACTTCCACATGACTCCACCTGGAGAAAAAAAAAGCATGCAAAGACATACAAGAACAACATTTTACAAACATTCCTTCAATTTTTTCCTAATTGCTTGAGAATTACTTGCGAGAGAACTCTGCAGTCTCATGAGCTTACCTACAGTTTAAGACAAGGTAATTGTGCTTAAGGTAGTACTACAATCACATTACCAATATACTTCAGCTTTCTTTTGTTATTTGAGAAAGGGTATTGGTTAATTTAGAAATAGAGTTCATTTTGTACTTTTAAGGCAGGGATGCATAAAAGATTTACAGAGAAACATTTTCTTGGAGACAATCTGAAGACAAACTGACATAGAACTACTATCACAAGAATTTACCAAAAAAAAAAAAAAAGACTAAGAGAACACTATTAAGCCCCAAAAAGCAGAAAAAAAATCATAAGTAGCTGATGAGGATAAGGTTAGAAATAATTTCAGAATAACACTCAAATAGAAAATGTAATCAAATATAAAATGTTTTTTCCTCTCACACCTTAAGAGATTCAAGGAAGTATTGACTTAAGTTTTAACTTGGCGAAAAAAAAAATAAAATCTAGAGTTCTGATATTATCCATCAGTAACTTTTAAAAAGTCTCAGTGGTGTATATCTTGTTATGAAAATGGCTTAATTCAGAAAATAAGCTAAGTTTCATTTCCAAATGAATCAAGATATGTTCTGCTAGGAATTCAACAGCTCAAGAAATAGAACTGGTTTGTAAGCAAAGGTCTGTACTCTATGAATCATTAACGTGTTCAAGCATTCTGAATAAGATTCAACAGAAAAAAAAAATCAAAAACCTCATAAGAGCACTGTGTACAAAGAACAGAAACCAGAGATGCAGAGGACTGAGAATGATAAACTTACTTTTTTTTTTCCTGAATCCACATGTTTTGGACTCTCAATACATTTAAATGTTATACTACATAAGTATTAGGCGCACAAAGTTTGATAAAATTGTAAACTTTTAATTTAGGTTTTGTAACAACAGAAAATAATTCTTAAACATCCCCTTCCAAATAAATAACTAAAAATCTAAGCAAACAAATACAAAAACACACACACAGACTGATAGTCTTAGCATATGTTCTGTAAGACTAAAGGAAAAGGAAGGATACGCCATCTTTTTTAACTAGTTTCAAGCTGCACAAAGTTGTGTGAGTAAGATTTTAGCATGATGGGTGGATTTCTGGATTCTCTTAACATCTTATTGTACAGCAACATATTTCATTATGTTTATATATACAATAATCAACAGAAAGGTCAACAATGGGCACAAAGATCCCACCTGTTGCAACATCCTCACAAAGTTAGAGTCTTAACTCTATTCTTCACAAAGAAACCAGTGCTCAGAAAAGCAGGGAAAGTTTTCTGGGACACACTGTCATTTCACAATAATTAAAAGCGTTGGTTTAAGATGTTCTCAAGAAAAGAAAGAGAAGACAGTGATGCTAACTCCCAAATTGGAACTGAAAACTTTGTACTGAGGTGTTCCAGTCAATGCCTCTTTTCTAAGAAATGCAACTTTATTCTAAGCTAAAATAGCATGAAGCAATAAAAAGCTAGTATCCAAAATTGCAGTGCTGCACCTGCACCTTGGCAAATAGGGAGATGACACCTATGTTTTCAAAAAACAGCAGGTTGTACTGTACAAATAAAGATCCTTTTATTAGTCTTGAAGGTCCAGGTTCAGAATATTTTAAATGTAAAGAGAAACATAATTGGTATCAAGAACAATATAATAAGAATCACTTTCCTGGTATAACACATATTTGACATATTATAACAACTTTTTTTAACAGCAATTTTCTTCCAGAGAAGTGAGGCGTGTAACATAAGACTCTCAAATGCTATGAAGAGGGAGGCCTTTACTCTTGGTACCTCCATGCCACCAGCAAAGCCACATTGCACCCCTCCCCTTCTCTGTCCCATTACCTCACATTCCAAGATGAAATCTTAGGTTTCTTACTAGTTCCATAATGCATATATCCCAGAGGAACACAAAAATTCAGTACTTAAACTTCAGAGATTGAGACCAAGCAATCATAGTTACCCATCCATAATGGAAATACCACTAGAGAAGCAAGAAACATCACAAAAACTCTGCTGCACTAGAACAGAAAGGCTGCACTTCACTCACACCTGCACCACGAACATTACAATCCTGGGATATGGACAACACCTGCAGCTAATGTTCTCTTTGAGGCAAGAATGCTTTTAGCAGCTGCAACTTGATATCCTGATCACCATAATTCAGGGGAAGCCATTCCCAGGCCGTGTGTTTCTGTTTGTATTACAGCAGACCCAGAGAGGTAGTAAGACTTCTCTATGAACTTGCTCTGTCTCCAAAACCTTTAGCAAGATCCCAATGCACACTGTGGAGCTTGCTACTCACACAGGTGAGTCTAAGCACGTGAGATGGAGCTCTCTTCTAAAATTCACACCAGATGTTACACTGGATAACTAAGTCCCAGTCATCTGCTGGACAGGAAGTTGCTTAGCTGTTATCCAGTTGTTAGACAGGTACATTATCCATTGGGTTATTTACCTAGATTTAGGATATTGCAACCACCAGATGTCCCTGCACTGTACGTGGTTTGGAAAATGTCTGTGGTCTGTTTGCCCAAAGGATGATGTAAACCACATTCATTTCCTTATATATCTTCTGTTTTAAAGAGCTGTATTTTAAACATAAAGCAGTCAAATTATTAATAGCTTACCAAAGAATATTAATGTTATAATACTAAAATTAATTCCCATTTCCTAAAATATACCATAATTACAGTATTCATGTTTCACTAAATGCTTTGACAACTGCTAGAAATGTGAGAAACAGGGCTGTTACAGAGTTGTTAGGAAAGTAACCTCATCTTTTAAGTATATGAGACACCTACACTTGTTCTCAGACTTACAACATACCTCAGTTGTTGTAATACCCAGTGTTAAAGTGCATATGATTGTATTTGTCCTTTTCCCAGCTTACAGAGTCATTCATTTAAACATCACAAATATGTTTGGTTTACTTTGCTTTCTGCTACTATGGAAGTGATATTTTCATTTTGTTACAATGCCATCTTCATCTAAAGCCAGTAGCATTCATATTGGTAATAAAGATTATGATGATATAAAAGGAAATATCCCCTTCAACATATCCACACTAACAGCTGAGACCAGCATAAAACCCTAACTGATGGCTAAGGCTTTAAACGCATCAACATTACCTACCTATCAAATAAGTAAAAGATTTCATTACTGTATAATATTGAAAGCTGTAAGAACTGTATTCACACTTCACTTGATAAGAGAATAGAACAAACATCTAAATTTTAACACCCCTTTTTTGTGAAACATATATTTATGTAGGTACATTTCAACAGTTCACACTGCCTGGATCTTATGAGAAGGAAGTAGAGTAATAACACACCTCCTTAAATACTTTCTGTAGTGCTTTTATATCTTCTGCACATTCCCAGTAACTAACCAATTAATTACATATCACTGATGTAGGCAATCATTCAAGCACGCACAAGAAGTGAAGACCAGAATCCATGCTAGAACTTAGAAGCATCTGGTTCTCAATTACGGGGCTTCTCAGCAAGACTGCGACACTCATCTGCCTGTTACACACACGACAGCAGAGGCTTATTTATAGTTGCTCCTCAGGAAGCTGTAATTTGTATTAAAATATGTATTAAAAAAAATGACTGAATTACTCTTCAGTGCCTGTACTTGAGAATAACAGTGTTCCACCAATCCTCATACTATCTAAAGCTGTGGCTAATACCAAGGATTTGTTCAAAATGCAGCCTCAGTTGGAATGAAACCTGACCTTTATACAGCAGAAAATGACTTTTATGTTTTTTTCAAGAATATTTCACTAATACCACAAAGTGGAATTCTTGTTCATTCATACTGATATGTAAGTATTTGCTGATTGTTAGCAAGGCACACGATGTTAGGAAACATTCAGATGTAATGCAAAAGTCACATGTGAAAAGAAAAACCATCTGTAAAAACATTCTTTCACTATTCTTTTGTCCTTCCCTCTCACACACAACTCATCTTGGACAAACTACTAATAGGAGCTATGTTCACCCAGTGCTTTAGAGAGCACCTAAAAGTTCTTGTTTGCTTACTCCCCAACAACTACCCTTCTGCTCTATCATGCTGTGCATCTTGCACACCTGGCAGTCAATTGCTAGTTTCCCATAATTAGTCTGTAATCTCTACCAGTTACATTATCACCTGCTCTGCCTACAAATCTACGGCCCTCCCATCTCCTCCACTTATCAAGTTCTTACTTATTCCTTCCTAGCATAGAGTTGGGAAACAATTTATATTAAGAAATTAACTATTTCCTGAAACACTTTGCAGTTTGTTACATCCAGGTTGCGCTTCGATAATAAAACATAAATCCACAGCAAATGCTCACAGTGTAAGATCAAATACTGCACTTTAGTGGCCAAGTGACTCTTGCACTTTAAGCAGGGATGTACCCTGTTCTACACATACATTGCAAAATCCAGTTTTGAAAGGTTATGTAAATTAAAATTAGATTACTTGAAATGTCCTTGTTAACTGGCTTGTGATAGATCTGTACAACACAGCATACAAAGGACATTAAGTTTTCCCAGTAAAATCCATAAGTGATGTGATTGAATAAGGAAAGGATGTTTCTGTTCATAATTTAAAGACTTGAGAGTTTTGCAAAGGTGTTTTTTCTACCAAAATCCCCAGGAATAAAGTGTATGGTTCATATACAAGTTCAATGGGTACAATGACAGAAAGCAGAGTTGTACAACACCAAAAAAAAAAAAGTATAGATTGAGCAAAAAGGCTTGTTTTGACTGAGAAGAGTGCCAGTGAGTATAAGTCATCAAATATGTGAAAGTCTGATGCAAAGAGAAATGAATAGTCTGTCTTTGTTTCAAAGTACACGTAGTAACATGCTTAAAATGCAGAAAATAAAGATTCAACTTCAGCCAAAAGAAAAGCAAAGAACAAGTTTTGGATGGCAATAGAAATGAGTGAAGTACAGGCAGGAAAACCAAGAAGTTTCTGTCATACAGAGTTTTGATGAAAAGTTACAGGAATATCAATGAAGCATACCTTTACATAGAGAAGGACTCATAATCCAATATTGGTACTGTGCAAACTGGAATTAGAATCAGTAGTACAATGGGTTATGCTAGCAGCCTTGTTAATACTGCTGCAGTTCTAAGTCTCTTGCTTAGTTCAATCTTTGGGATTCCCAGAGAAGTAAAAAACCTTCAGAGAAATTCAGATCAAGTTTGCATCTGATTGATTTTCCTTGCAGTTAGCTGCAAGGTGTGATGGTGGTGGTTTCTTCAGGGTCTTACAATGTGCACTATTACTCTGGAAAAACAACCAAGATTTCCATAAGGGCTGTTACAGGTTCTACTGAAATTAAAGTGAATCTTTCTGTACAGATCATTAGGTACTTTACTGCTCCTTTCTTCTACAGAAAACAAGAGGGTATATTCAATAAGAGGCAAATGTGATCCTGAGGAGAGAACATGTCTATTACAAAAGAGAGGTATTGAATCTAAAATATACTGAAATTAAATATGTCAATCTAGATACTCAAACCGAGCTTAAAAAAGTTTTCAGTCTGCCAACAATTGTGGAATTCACATGACAAGGAAGCACCTTACCTATTTCTGGAAATAATCTGAATTTAAAAGGTCAGTGATTACTTGTGTAATTAAAGTTTAATTTCAATATAAGGGCATCAAAATAGGATTAGAAAAAAGTAAATCTTTTTGGTAGTGTGGTGTGGGATTTGTTTGTTTTTTGCTGCATGAGAGGGATCAATCTTCAGTGTCTGTTATGTTCCTATATCTCCAGAAATCTGCATTGAATGCCTTGATCACAGCCAGAATAATTGTGGTGAAATCAAAACATTTTAGTCCAAGTTAAATAACTTCACAATTCCTTAAAGGTATGCACATACAGTTCTTGCTGAAATAATCTAAATCCCATGTCCTGCACATGAAAGCCAAGCAGGACTGGAACTCATCCATCCAAGTCACCAAACCATGTTTTCTTCTGGATTATTTCCTACAATATTATCTCAGATGTCATTCAAATATCTCTATGACTTGTTTCCAGTTTTCTTTGAAGTAATTTTTTCTGAATTAATTCCATTGTTGCTCGTGTATCTCCTCACTAAATGAAACTTCACCTCATGATTACTCCCTGTTTAGCTTGTCTTATTGTGAATATAGCTACGAACAATGATAGTCACAGGCATGAATCCAACATGAGGATTTGCATACAATTAAATAACTAAATTAATTTAATTAAATTAAAATACCCTCAAGAGTTCCTTTACATCTCAGTTTTAAAATCAACTGAATGAAGACCAAAAACCAAGTACTTAATTGCATGTACAAGGCAGTAGAGCTATCTTCAATATCAGCATTCCTCTTCTATCCCTTTTTGAAACTACTGTCCCACGCAGAGAAAACAGAGAAAGCAATATTCAAAAAGACTATGAGACTTTGCTGCTGCTACTATTAACTTGCAAGTTTAGGACTACTTATTCATTTTCATATGTATTGTAGAGAACACAGATGCACCTTACTTTGCACAAAGTAAAACACAAAGAAGTTGGGAAGTTACTGCTGTATTTCAAATACAATACATAAAAAAATATGACAACAGTGACATCTTTGTTTTTCTGGGTTACATTCTTAGGCAAATATGGAAAAACCTGACTTGCAGTCCTGGGTAGAACATTTCTGAAACATTTTCCATCAGTGCTTGTGAAGTGTTGACTCTGACCTGTGGGCCAGTTCTGAAATCCAGTAGCACTTGTCTAAACAAACAGTGCATGCTCACCAGAGGTCTTGTGCAAACAAACTATAAATATTACAGCAGTGTTACAGATTTCACATTTGTCCATCTACTTAAACTTGCCTAAGATACATATTTGAACTGAATCAGCTTTCAGCCATATTGAAAATTTCCATCACAGTCTGTAGTTTTATGGAATAAAATATCATGTTACTACTTGAATCAATAATATTAATACAAGATTTTTTTTTCCTTCAAGAAGAGGACTAAAATGGTCTGGATCATGGAAACAATTTCAGTTTACTGGACTACCTATCAATTTTGTCCGCATAGCCACATGGTACCTTCTTTGTTTTTTGTTTGCTTGTTTATTTGGTAGTTGGTTGTGGATTTATTTATTTTATTTTATGATTCAGTTTTGTTTGTTTCTATTATTTAATGCCTGAAAAAAGAAAGCACATCCCATATATTTTCTTTCCTGTATTATGGATTCTTAAATATCGGAGACTGACCTGGACAAAACAAGCTGGAAATTCAGGGGTAGGTCATCATAATTGTATTGGATCAGGGATTTTATTTTACAGAGATGCGATCAAATTGGATTATGAACTGTCTTTCCACATGTTGATGGATGAAAAAAATTTCCTAAAATCATAGAACTATTGCAGCAATGATATAATTTCCTTTGTTGTCCTGTAAACTGTACAGATCTCTAAAAGGTATAGAATTACTCGATTTCACAGAACTGTTCCCAAAGGCTATAGAATTATTATAACATTTTCATAATATTTTTATTTCAGCAGGAGCAACGTTGCTGCTCTCAAGAGAAAGTTAAGAGATAAAGTAATTTTAAGGGTTGAAATTTATTTTCATAAAAGCTAAAGACATTTGTGATGAATTGTGGAATTGGGTATTACTTGAACTTTGAACAACTAGTAACAAACGCTTCAGTTTGCAAGATATAATACTCATCTGATCTGAGGCAATAAAACAGAGACAGAAGATGAGTCAACTGTGCTCTGTATGATTAATCTACACAGATAAAGCCATGTGTCCTCCCTACCCAAACTACCTCCAATCCAGTAGCTTCAAATATTTCTACTTAAGCCAATCATGTTTACTAGAGTTTATATTTCATCTGGTCAAATGATGCTGTTCTTTATTAATCCAAAACAAAACTGCTATTTCTTCGTTTCTGGAAGATGTTACAAATCAGGTTTTCTAAGGAGAACAAAGGAGGATGAAGATAACCTTAGCCAAAAAGCCCTGCAGTTTTCCTTCTACCTTGGAAAAAGCTCTCTTTATATTTTCTTAGGGTCAAAATATGTTAGTTTAACATGATGTCAGTCAAACTCTGCAGGTTAGAGGACCATAGTTTGTTTATCTTCAATTCTGATATTAACCAGTCCAGAGACTGAAAAGCTGCTATCTGGATTTCTGGATTGGTATTTCAGATTCACAAATGCAATATTTGGAACATTAAAAGACATGCCTACATTTATTTATTATCTGCCATTAATTTTTTAATATTTATTTTATTAATATTTAATTGATTAAATGTATCTATAAATCAATTAAAGTTTCAAAATTCAAAAGTCCGTATCTTAAAAGCAGAAAGAGTTCAGTTTTAGCCCCAGTCCTTTCTCTAATTTGGGAATTCATTAGAATTGGCATTGTTAACCACAAAATACAGTAGAAAAATTTTAGACTATGCAATAGAAATCTGAATCTGAGCTGTTAAGGTTCAGGATTTTGTCACTTGTTTTTATTATGCCACATATTCTAGACAGATCATGCGTTCATAAATTATTATGTTCTAGAAATTCGTTGTGTATTTCTAAGGAAAGAGTTATGTTACTGGGCACTGAACACAGTGCTGGTCCAGCAACTGTCATACCAAGAACCTCATCCCTGTAATGAAAGTAATCATCCTTTTCAAAGCACAATAAGACTTGAAAGTTTGCTACATGTCATATTTCTTCAGTTAGTAACCAAGGTGTTTGCTAAAGTTACCAACTGTTTCTACAGGTTTGGATGAAAGTCTCAGACCAAGCTTTATAAAATAGAATAACTCACCATTCAGTCATAACTTTGCTAAGTGGTCAGCTCTCCAGGGGGTCTGATTAAGTTTTGAGTTGAATATGTTTGAAATTTAATCAGAGGCTGAGCTTTTCAGCCTTAACATAATCTCAAAAACTGAATGCCTTTAAAGGAAAGCCTCTGATATTCTCAGCTTCGGTTTGAGGGGAGGGGAAAAAAAAAAAAACGCTACTATATTTTACAAAGCCTGGAAACTCAGCTCTCTGCGTCTTCTTGAAAAGTGTCAAAATAGAATTCCATGCAGCATCTGTTATTTCCCAGTGGCCAACAGTAAAAAGGGATCCAGAGGAAAAAATAAAAGATACTGACAAAAGCTAAATTTTACCCCTTCTTCCTTTTAAATTTAGAGCCATTTAATAAAGAAGAATTAACTAGTAACCACATATGACTTTCGATTTTGTTGTACAGGTGTTCCATGACATTTAGAATGAGTTATAAAAAACAAAACCAAACAACAACAAACAGCAAATCAAAAAGTAAATAGATTATGCATGGATACTAGAACTAAAATCATAAGATTTGTCAGACAAATCTGTTATACACAAAATAGTTTGGAAAATTAAGTATGTGACAAAAGTAGAATACAACAATGGAGTGGGATGTATGAATGGATAAATTTGGAGAAAGATCGTATCACTAAGGAGATGGCAGGCTGGCCCGCAGTTTCAGGTTTCAGATGAGGACAGTTTCCAAAAAAAAATGAAACTAAATTCTGTTAGGGGAGAAATAAGAAGGGAGTTAACGAAGCCAGAGGGAAATTAAAACATGGTCTTTCTTATTTCACTACAAAGAAATTTAAGAGGTTTAAATCTGGGACTAGAGTAACTATTTCTGATCAAAGTCCCTGCTTTGAAAATAACATACATAATTTAACATATGCCTCACTTTTGAATTCTTCTCTGGCAAAGCTTTTGCCAGGTCTGGTATTGATCCATACCCGAGGCCATGGCACGATCTGCTGTGTTCCACCACGTGGGGATCAATACCATTGCTTCCTTTCTAACCTCTGATCAAGGCTGAGGCTTACAAGGAGGTTACCATGGTTCATCAGCTGCTCCATGTGCACTCACCTTCTCTCAAACAATTTTGAGTGGGCCTCACAGCCCCTTTAACACCAACAGCCTCACTCACGCTAGCTAAGAAAACACATTTATCAACTCAGCTGCCATGCAGAAATTTGCTCTTGAATGTTTAGCTACTGTACTGCTCAGTACCTTGGAATGGAAATGTTACAGCTAGAAATTCATTGCACTGAAAAGATCAAAGCTTCATATCAAGACAAGCTTTTCACCATTGACACTACTTCATTTACTAAGCTAAATAACCAGTCTATGGTAACCATAACAGTTTGAAAATGGGGACCAGCCACATTCAGAGGAAAATGAGTTCACTGACCTGGCTAGTTCATTGAAGCATTTCCCCCTTCATGATGGGCATTAGTTTATTAGTACCTGAGCTTAGCTGAAACCAGATGTTTCTAATGTTTTGAGGACAACCTCACTATGATGGCTCTGGTAGCCTGTATTTCAGCCCTAGGTGTATGTGCAGTTTGGAAGTCAATTAAGCTACAGATCAACTAATAAAATTGTTCATAATTCCCAGTTTACATTCTGTGCTGAGTGTAAGATTACATCACTCATTTGAGACACTAAAGATCACAATGTCGTCTTATTTATATTATTTATATCAAACCTCTATTGCCTAGTAACAGCTCTTTACCTTTTTGTTCACCTACAGCAGAAATAGGCTGTTGCCTTGTAAAAGGGAGCATATTTCCTATCTTTGAGAAACTCTGCAATTAGTTAAACCAGTATACGCTACTCTAATTGCTTTACATTAATAGATCCTTCACATTTACACTACCGTAGCAGAGACAGAAATAAGTTAATGACACCTCAAAACTAAGCAAAGCACATACATAGCTTTCATTCCCAAATCCTAGACTGCATCACATTGTAGGAGATGCTCCTATTCTGACTAGAAGCTTCTGGACCTTTCGATGCTGCAGGACAAGACAAGAGATAAAGAAAACATACGTATTTTCCTCTTTGCTGCTTTATGCTTGCTTCATGCTGATCTGAGAGGAAATGACAACCAGATGCCCCTGTGACCCACCATTCCCCTGAGGTGACCAATCCAAGTGTAACATGTGGTCACCTCATTTGGGAAGGAGCCAAAGTCTGTTCTCTTTAATTGGCCAAACGGTCCCCTACAGCTGCAACAGATTAGGGACAAATTCTCTTCAAATAAAACTGCACTTTTTCTTCAGCCTCCCCTCCCCCAAATAAAAGGGGATGAGATGGGGGAGTTGGGGAGAAATCATGCCTGGAGAAACATGTGTGCATACACAAAAAAGTGAAGTTAATAAAAGTGTCAGGTAGGCAAACAAAATACCATTTATTATTAAATAGCAATAAAAGCCCCCATTGATGTCTATGCAGAATCAGGCAATCAGGGAGCTCAAGAGAGAAGGAGGGTAGTGGTATCTCATGAATCATTACAGAAGTTTGCTCTGATCTTTAATACCAGACTTGGTGACATTGGGGAGGGGAGAGGGGGAGTGCAAACATTTGTAATTTCAAGTCCTAAGTCCTTTCTTTCCAATTCTACAGCAATTAATGTCAGAAAAAGCTCAAAACCAGCATTGCTAGAGCAAGAATTTTCTGCAAAGAGAAGTCTAAACTCAGAGTGCTGTCTCAGAGGGAACTTTCACTCAGTCTGTCCTGGCAGTGATTCTATTAGCAGTTATTTTAAAGAGTAAAAATATTTCAAATAATAGCATTTTAAAGATAAAGGCATTTTCATGGCAGAACCAGGTTGTTTGCTTATCTAGAGATCCACTATATGAGAAACTTCTGATGGAATGGCTATATTTAGCAGCCATTCAGCTTGCAGATAACTGCTCAGCTACTCATTATAATCTCAGATTTTCATGAAACAAAGCTCATTTTCTTAGACTTTGCAGAAGCTGAGTTTTAATGCAGTCCCTTTTGGGAGTGGATATTAACTCGTCAGTGATATATGTAGAACAGACTAGGGACATGACATATCTTGGGACTGGCAGATACATCAGTGCCAATGCTTCTGGAGTCCCACACAGATGCTGAACTGTTCTTGCTGCGTAGACTCTTCTGGATCTTCACAAAAAGCTTGCTTGTTTTTGGAGATCCATAAATGAAGTCTGATGTAACATAAAGATTATTGTTTTTACCTCAAGCTAAGGAAATGTTGTCATCTTTTACCTACTGCTTATTAGGAAACCGAGTGCAACACCAATGCAGGGTGTGAGAATGACCATATATCTAATGCTCACTTTACTCCTTTTAGAAAAAAAAAGAGTAAAAGACATTACTCTTGCTGTGTGCACTGTTGTACTTGGTTAAGAAGAATAGTTATTTTGTTTAGGGACTGATTAATACCCCAGTGCCATCAGAACAAATTATTGTATAGTCGGTCATCTGAACATATTCACATACTATGTAGTCAAAATGATTACTCCGCTACAGAAAATTTTCCAACTAAAATTTTCTAGATATCACCCATACCAATTTCATAGATTAGAGCCCCTGAACACAGGATCAGTGTCATTCATAACAAATAATTCAACTGGAGCTGTTACTGTGCCTTTAAAAAATCATATTAAAAAAGAAGCTGCGGATAGATTTGTTCATTTTACTGGAAGGAGGAATGGTAGTAACAAGTTGAAAACTCTGAAGCTGAGAACAAATATCTGTATATGGGTCAGCAATATGAATGCGTTCAGCTCCCAGTAAGATGTGAAAGTGCTCAGAGCTATGGACTTTACTTTAAGACCTTTTCCATCCTCAAAAGATTAAACAGAATGAGAATGAGCTCCTCTTGCTTTGGGGTATCAAAGTGTTTAATACTTCCAACTCTTACTAGATATTTAATTTGTTTGTTTCATCAAAAACTTCTTCAGTGGAGGAAGGGAATCAAAGAACGAAGGATGACGTAAGTCACTGTGGGATAATATCTTTTAGAAGATTTGCAATACTTTCAAGACCCTCTAGTACTGTTTGTCCACAAACAGTTATTTTATTTTCCCTTCCAAGCATACATTAGCATTAATTGGTTTTGTATGTATCTCTTATAAGTACATATATATACTAGTAAATATTTTGCATTTTTTCCCCATTTATTTAGAGCAATGCACGGTTTCCTCAGCCTTAGAGTTCACAGGTAATTACTGCATATTCATCATTAAAAAAAAAAAAAAAAAACACGTTCTGTCTTGTGCCTCTAAATACAGCCTTTTCCTCAAGCAGCAAAGTGGTTTTACAACAATTTTTGAATAGGATACCAAAGTGGGTGGGAATGTGATGAGCCTAGCACATGCTCACATCATTCTCAGCTTGCTATCGCTCCATGAGCAGACAGAGGAAAGGAAGGACACTGTGCTAGAAATAATTGTTGTAATGATTCAGACATGATGAGAACGTTTGGACAAAACCCCTAGGCTCCTTTATGCTGAAGTTTTCTTATACTCGGCTAAACTTTGAAGAATATTTCTAAGTATGTTGGGAAAAGTGAACGCTCAGAAATTCTTTGGTGGATGTCTATTCATCAAATCCACCATTTTTCCTCCACTGCTACCAAAGAGAACTTGTTCACATCTGCACTTCTTTCATTAGAATGTTAATTATATTTATTCTATATGGCTACCAGTATTTTCTCAAACATAGGACTGCATCATCCAGAGCCAAGACATTTTGCAAAAGCAAAAATAATAAACAGGTACAATGCAAAAATATTTAAGAGCTTTTCCTTTCCTACTCCTGGTTTACTGAGTTGTTTGCAAAGTCCGGTTTGATACAGGAACAACTGAAAATCCAGCTTTGAAACAGCATTTCATACAGTTTTCACTAAAGTTAATGTGATAACACAGTCAGCTTATCTTCTCATTGCATATCATAAATACATGATCTCAAGTTTTTTCCACGTTGATATCCAGGTTGAATAAGTTAAAAAATAATGTAGCTTTGCGCTACCTCTTGTCTCTCTTTTTTTCCCTGTCCTGCAGCCACGGTCACAAAATTCCCACTGTTTTGCTAGGAACAAACTGATCAGGTTAGATCAGTTTGCTCAAACCACAAGACCACGGAAGAACCAGCAGATTCCATCTGCCTCATGTTCTTGGGAGACAGTATGAGTTCCATGCATGCCTTCTCTCCACCTGCAGCAGCTGTACTTCTGCAGCTGGAGAGGCAGAAGTGATACCAATCCCATGACACTTGCTACGTCTATTTTTCATACGTCATTCTTGCCTTCTTATCTTGTCTGAAGATTTTTCTATACTGTTGGGTCACAGTACCATAGATGATGACTGCATGTGTATGGTTTTTTGTTGTTGGTTGTGGTGGTGAGTTTTTTTTAGTGCAGAATAAGAAAAGGTTATTATGGAGACATATGATTCTTGACCCAGTTTTCTGTTATAAATAAAATCAAATTTATGCAAATACAATCTCAAATTGAAAACACTCTGAATTTATATTTTTGGATTCTTTGAATATAAAAATAGCCACCTTTTTACTGACATTATTGCACAAAATACACCTTTGGGAACAATTAATTTTGAATAATTCAGAGCATGTGAAAACTGACCTGTATTTGTGGATTGGACTAGCTCTAACTATTGGTATCTTTAGTTTTAAAAAACATTTTTTTTAAATGTATCTTTGTAAAACTCCCTTTTTTTTTAATATTGGGTACAAGTATGGTGCAGAGATGGTTTTGTGATGCACTTTGGTAAAATCTATATTCAAAAATTTGGATTTTCAGTACAAGATGGTGAAGTGCCTGTCTTAATAAATCAACAAATATGCTACCATGGTAATCAATACAGTCCTTACATTGCTAATAATATTGAGTTTGTGAAATTCCTGAGATGTTTTTCAGCCTGCCTCATTTGCTGGGAACTGTTAATAATAGATTCTACTGCAAAAGGGTTTGAATCCTGCCACCGCTCAGTTCTGTGTGAGCTATAAAATCACTTTCAGCAGGACTCAGCCATACAAGCTAAGCCTCAAGCCAAAGGGAGCTCTGTATTTCATTTTGGTATATACAAAATTGGCTGTTTTTCTTTTCTGGACAGTTCTAGCCATGCAGACAACTTACCCAGGTAATTAGGAGATGTCAGTGTAGGCAGCTCTGAGGTAAGGGTTATTTGTTTCATTCCCTCTAGAAAGAAGGATAAGCCAATAACTATTTGTTAAAGCACAGTTAATGGATTGCATGAAAAAAGCTGCTCACTGTAGTTGTCTTTTTTACCTTTAACTGAAGATACACTTTTTAACAAAGTATTGGTTTTTTAAAAAATGAGTGAATCCAACTGGCCAAATCCTGTATTAGAACTATGATGATTCTTTCACATCTTCTCAAAAAACCTGAGGAATTCTGCCCAATTCTGCCGGCTCTTACTAGTGTCATATGCTTTAACACCCATCCTTGGAGCAGCTTACTGTACAAGCGTGGTTTCTTACAGAAAACATGACAAAAATCACCCCATAGAATATCATTACTTTTTGTAGAATTCACTAGTCTATACCATTATATGGCCAGGAAGATTTGCAGTGAATTCTAGATCAATTGCGGCTCTTGACATTTATCTAACTTGAATGCTGGAGAATATCCTCCTGGTTTGATTCGTATCTCTTACCAGCTAAATGGATCAATAAGGCTTTTCTTTTTTTTCCTTCCTCCAGTGAGAGAGGGTCTACACTCGACATATTTTAAAGTTGGGCAGACAGTTTCATTCCAACTGCAATGCTCAGCAGCCTCTGATATTCTAGAAGTACCCAGCTGCTCTCCCATTGTTAAGGGATGGCTCTATTACAAACCCTCTTCTATTTTTTTCTTAAGTTTAACATGCAGCTGTAAAAATTGCTTTAGGATGAACCTTGGCATGCTGAGCTGAATGCTAGCCTCTCTTTCTTCTCGTCTGACCCCCAACCTCTTTAAAATTTGAATTTAGATTTATTCTGCCTGAAGATAGAGGAAGGAAAGTAAATAATAAGAATTCCTATAAAAATACCTATTCCAAAACTAATAGGCTTACACCAAGCCATCAGATATCAGGTATGAGGCTTGACTGTATATTTCAAAAAAACATAATATATATATTTGCAAATGTCAGACCCCCAAATCTTCACGGTATTAAAAAAAAAAAAAAAAAAAATGTAACAGGGAAGTTGATGTTAAAGGTCATACATTCAAAAAACATCCGCTATCACAAAATCAGGATTCTCCTAAAGGCCATCTCTACAGAACTCTATGGAGCTACTCAGGATACCAGGAGAAGCTGAGGAGCTAGTCAGGACTGAAAGTACTACAGCAGCATACTTTAGCATACTGCTTTTATCACGAGCAGATCAATAGTCATGCATACTGTACATGTTATGTTTCAATAGATCAGAATATACCATCACTATCACTGTTCAATATACCACAATATAACTGTTTGGGTGCCCCTGCTTGCTCAACAGTAAGTTCATTCTTTGCAGTGATGCAAAATGGAGCTATTAAGAGGTAGACAGTCAATTGTCATGGATATATTTTAGATATATGTCATGGATATATTTTAGAAAAAGGGTAATAATATGTGCTGTCAATATGATGTATTCTCAGGGATTATGGTACTGATAAAATCAGCAAAATACATAATTTTTAGATTTAGCCTTCAATGGTGCTGGAAGTAATTAGTTATCAAACTGATCTCAGCTATTAGAGCCCACGTATAGGATTCTGTCAAGTATACAGCTAGCTATTCCAGCAGTCTTTCTTTATGCCTGCAGCATTAAGATGCACTGGAAAGTACCCTCAGCTATAATCCAGAATTTCCATGCTTTTGTAGATTTAATTAAGATTATACTTAGTCTGAAGAGAAATGTAAAGTTTTGTACTTCCTATTCACAGCCATATTTGCTAGCACCTGTTAGGATTATGAATATCAAACAACACATGCTAAATGGTGATATCTTAAGTCTTAACACATTTATAGAAAAACAAGTAAACCAACCAACCAACCAAAAAAAAAGCAACTTGTTTTGCTTCTGAAAGAAAGTTCCAAAACTCATATTTGCCAATATTAAAGGCCTCCAAAAGATATTCTGAAATGTTAACTCAAGTAGCTGTTTTCACCCAACACAGACACCTTACCTCAAGAGAAGAAGGTATTTTTGGAACTTCCTTAGAACCAGGCAGCATGGTGTCATCTCTCTGAAAGCAACAATATGTCTTACATTAGGCCTGTACAGGTAACTACACAACTGGTATTTGTAAAATGGTCCTTCAAACAACAAATTCAATCAGCAGCAGCATATATTTTATTACAGATCTCAAGCCCTTCTTCTCACCTATATTATCATTGTTCACTGATGAAATGTTTCAGCCTTTTACAAGCTATTAAATTGGTTTGCCTTTAACATAACTTGCAGCAGTGAGCTCCACAAATTAATTTAAGATGTACTTCATTTTACATTTACACACCACTATTTTGAGCGAATTAAACAGAAGTGTTCTTAGTAATATTTACTTTGTATGCCTTCATAGGTAGATATACAGTCCTGTTGATATCACTTCAACAACTCCTGTTTAACAGACTTCATCATAGCCTTCCTTCTTTGTATGGGAGAGGCTTCATAACTCCTCACATTTTTAATCATTTACTCCTGAACCTCAAAGTTATATATTTAAAACATATTTTCTTTCTTAGAGAATTTTCTTATAACTTGTTTTTACATGATGGAAATATTTACATTTTGCTAATATAAGTTAAATGCTAAAGTATCGAAGCCAATCAAATTACGCTTCTTTGCTTGGCACCTGAAATTATGCCTTACTGCATGGGTTCACAGAACAGAACCGAGTCCCAGCTATGACACTGTGGTGCTTTTGCTCTGAAATTCTTATCCCAGAATTCTTACGGTCCAAAGGGACAGGAACATATTTCCAGTCCTCCTCATTTCAGGGAGCCAATTTAGGACAAATTCCAGTGTATTCCATCTTCTATGTAAAATACGTAAACTGTGGAATCCAGGAAATAGGGTGTTAAGTTCTTTGCATAAAGAAAAGGACCACAGAACCACAGCACGGCAACAGCCAGAGCTGCATGCAATGCATGCCAAAGACAGCTATAAAGGCATCTCTGCTTTTCTCTCTGCACTAGAGCATATGAACAGTGCACTCTATTGCTAAGCCCTAAGAGGAAAGTTATCTTTAAAAAAAAAAAAAAAAAAAAGGCAGAAACCATTACTTCAAACAGGGCTGAGGTGGGGAGAAATATATATGTGTATAATATATATTTGATAAAGTAATAAATTTGAAAACTTATACATGAGTACATTTTATTTATCTAAAATTTAGCAGCCTTTCATCAACAGCTTTGCAGAATAGGTTTTCCTCAGAACAGTAATACAGCATGACAAAAACACAACAACCTGAAGTTGATAATTAAGTTCACTTCAACTTTCCATTAGGAAGTTTGGGTCAGGTTCCCACAATCTAACACCTGCCACTATTTTGATTAAATGAACTGTTCCTTACAGCTCTAATCATGATGTACAACACAATTTTGACCATGGACGTTTCCTCTATGTCAGATATCCATCCATAGCTGCAGTTGGAACCCATGTGCAAGAGTGAATTGATTTCTTGACATTTTGTCAGTGCCACTTCTCCCTGCATGACTGCTGATCTGATTAGAAGAAGGAATTTGCCTTGGTGAAAGGCATGTGTTCCATTTCCTGCCCCTGGCAGCAACCAGCCCCGCAGGGTTCCACCAGCAGCTCGTTTTCAACAAGACCCTGCTTCAGTCTTACCCTCACCTAGAGCTTGGAACAAGGAAGAAAAAGTTGCTGAAAAAAAAAAAAAAAGAGAGAGAGGGAGGACCTGGGGCTAGGGGTTCTGGGGGTAGATTTCAACTAAACAGCCTGAGAAATTAATATAGTCTGTGAATAAATATCCATCCCTGATCACTTTTCACTTTAACCTAGCCTGATTTTAACACTTTTCAGCGCAGGATGGCATCTAAAAATAAAATTTAAACAGCAGGAGAGAGAAGAGGCAAGGGAGACAATGAACTCCCACACTAGGTTTTTTGCAAGACTTTGAATAGAAAGCAACACTTTCTCAGATTTTGATTATTGTGCATTGTAAGCAATAACCCAAATTTCTTTTGCTGTGTGGCTGTAGCACAGCCTGCAGAAAAATTGAATGTGTCTTTAAGCAACTACCTCAATGACACTGATCATAGAGACAGGAAAGCAAGGTTGCTTCCAAGCTAGCCCTCAATAATTGTTCCCAAACTGTCTCTGTTGCTTAACACAAGTTGCTGCAGCCAGCAGTTTATTCCATTAGGTTCTGAAAGTACAAATTAACCCTGAAAAGGAAGGACATGAGAACAGTAAAAGGTGGAAGAGAAGGAAGAAAAGAAAAAGGAGAACAGAGACTGAGACAAGGAGGCCCTTCAATTAGCTGGATTTACCATTCAGGTTTATATTCTTTAAAATAAGAGCCATAGTTGTTGCTACAAAGAAAAGGGAAAAGGAGGACATAGCACACAAACATAATTTAACTTCTTTATCTGTTTCTTTCAGATTAATATTTGGTTAAAAAAAACTTGGTTGCAATCATACATTCACGTTTATAATCTGCTTTGTATTATTATGGAAGGTTTATTCAGCCTAAGTTAGGAGCTTTTGGTACATGCATATATTAAACAGAAGTCCAAGAATTTATATTTTTTGATGGCAGGAGGACATAGTAGATGACAAAAATCCTAAAATGTTCTCCCAATCCAAAGATGTAGTTGAGCAAGTCAGAGAAATCATTTAAAGCCAGGTTTCTGAAACAGAGAACTATTGGACTAGATTCTATTTCTAATATATTAGAAACATCTTTTCTGGGATCTAGGCTCTGTAAAAGAGATGGGCTGTTCTGGAGAGCATTCCCTGACAGGTATCTGAGAAAAAGACAAGTGTTTGGAGCAATAAAGGTGTAATTCAAATACTGAAAAGAGAGGCAGGCTTATTTATTTGGTCTTTAATGGCAGCATTCTCTGCCTGCATTAAATGTATCAAGATATATCTGAGATTAAGTCTAACTTGCTTTGCATACTCAGAATGAACCATAACAAAACAAAATAACAAAAACAAAACTAACAAAATACAGCAAGAACAACACCAAAAGGAATCAGATCACATAATCTGTTTATAAATAGTATCTACTTCTATGGATATAAGAGTGGAAGTTCTCTACATCATCAGTTCACAAACCAAATTGCAGAATCCCAAATGAACACCTTCCTTCAAAGGGAGAGAACACTGTTTTGAATTCATTTCCAAATGCAAATTTCCAACATTTGTCTCCATCTCGAATTACAGTTTTCCTCAGGTGTGGCAAACTGAATGGGGTCTATTAAAGCCAAAAACAAGGCTAAGAACACCAACCCCTCTCATTTAAAATGAAAATATTTTTTCTTATAGCCTAGTTGGGACTGAACGCAAAAGGTGGAAGTTTTCACACCTCATTGCCAATTCAATGAGCCTTGTAAATCCATCTTTAGCATGGCAAGGAAAGAGAAAACAAGAAGGAAAAAATATTGTTGATAAGGCTAAGGTCAAAACAATACAGCAATAAGCAAGAAAAGGAAAAGCATTTGCTAAAGCTGTGCTCTAAACAAAAGAATCTGACGAGGCGGTTACATTACTACTGCTGCTCAATGACATGTGACATGACTTGCTGACTCCTGCCTGCTTCCTAGCAGACAGTTTTGTTTAGATGCCTACTGCAAATGGCAAGATCAGAAGCTTTGAGTGGACGGGAAGACCACTCTTCCTCTGTCTCGGGGATGGTTCATTTCACCATATTTGAAGGACACAGATGATGTAATTTAAATAAACTTTTGCATTTCTTTATTTATTCTATAAACAAAACCATTGTTTGCATCTTCTGATATTTTTTGTATCAAATCACATTGAAGAAAAGATTATTTATTTAGAACTGTATATAAAATTAAGAGAACCACTGAAAAGTTACTGACACAAGATTACATATCCATAATTTAGATGCAATAATTGTGCTGGATTAAAATAATTGTAACTGGTTTAAAGACTTTCAGAATGAATGGGAAATTGATAATAAGCAATTTTGCTTTGATAGCATTACAATGCCAAAGATTCTTTCAAATCAATTCCTATTTCCTCCACAAAAGAGGTTTGCAGATAGTAACTGCAGAAAACACATCTTTACTGTCAGAGCAGATCAGCTTTTGCCTCTGAAATTGGATCAGCTCACCTTCTTCAAATGCTGCTTTCCATATAAAGCAGTACAAGTGTTACATAACTGCACAATGGGATTGTACCCGTGGCCCTTCAAAGAAACAATGGGACTACTATGTGATCTGTGCACTCAGTATGCAAGACTACCAAATACTTGATCTGGAACCTTATTGTTTTTAAAGACAATGCTGACTGTAGCAAGTATTTTAGGCAAGCCTGGAAAATAAGCCAAAAGTAAACCAACTGTTATCTGTTGAGGTCAAAAGCTCAAGAGACAGTGTTACGCTTTCAATAGGACTCCTGAAGAAGCAAGAATGTATAATACTAGTATCAGTCTGTCAGACATTTTATTCCTTTCTAAACTACATTTGTTAGAGACAGAAGTTTTCCAGGGGTGAATCCTTTAAAGCTCTGACACAGCCCTTCATGTGCTAATACAAACCATGCAATCTCACCAGCGGTGTCTTTGGTGTGATGATAGCAATCTTATCATTTGTGTTACGTGTCAGAAAGAAGACAACACAAGAAAGTCCTGTCATGTAGGAAAGCAACATTAGCAGCTAAACAAGAGAAAGAGAATAAACAACAGTAAGCAGCACAGAGGAAAAAGCAAAGCCAAACACGTTTCAGGTGGTTACACGAGGACACGAACATTTCTGAGATGTTATCAGAAGCCTTACTACATCTACTGAAAATTGACAACAGATCTTCCCATCCCTCTTGCATTTGCAAGAAATCAAAATGCCTAAAATGAGGTACTTTATAATCTTCCAAATCCTTGGGGGTGTTGCATGATCCAAGATCATGGCAAATACAGAGCTCAGTGCACAAAACAGGAAATCAAGAGCTGTCATTACTTCACTACTTACAGATAAGGTCCAGCCAACTTCTCAGCACAGTTCATCAGCACACTCCACCAGCTGCTAGCTTGAAAGGTAGTGATGACTTTTGAGAAATAAACACTGATTTCATATGGCATATTAGGATTTTTGACTGAAAGACTGGTTGCCAATGAAGCTTTTGGGGCATGCTTTTATATGGCTGCTTAACATGAACCTCTCGGGTTCAACCTTGGCACAGAATGTTTTTAGTTACTGTGAGTGCTGACCTATCCCACCCAGCCAATTAGTGATCTCACGACCAGCTGCATACGATGGTCATGGCTGATGTTCTCCCCAGATACTCCTATACACAACTGTCTGTTTATAGCATTTACTAAAAGACACTAGCTTTAACTTTATTCCTCTGAGTTCTTACTTACTACAGATTTCCATGAAGGCTGTGACAAAGGAAGCCTCCTTTAGATTGGCCTTTACAAATGACCTAAACAAGCCTTTAGTGGTCACTATGCCATGCTGTTTGCAGACAGTCTCAGTCCTGCTGAACTACTCACAAGCATGTTTCTTCGCACTGCAGTTCCAGCAAGTTCACACATCTCCAGTGGCCACTCTTCAAGAAAGGAAAAGTGATTGTTTGGAATGACATAATAAAAATGCTGTCAGCCATCAGTGTGGGAGAACCTCCTGAATTCTATGTGGGGCCATCAGTGTGAGGTCTTACTGTCTGGTAAGGGAAATCACTGCTCTCCAAGACCATATGTTGTTGCTAAATCATCACCTAATACAAATTGTAAATATTTTTCTAGAATGACAGGGCTTGAAGAGACAAAGTAGCTGCTCAGTCAACTGCTTTGAGAATGCTATCAGCTCTCTGTTCAAATGTGAGTTTGCTGATGTTGTGGCATATCCACCAACACCACTATTTAGCCTTTGCTCTTCCACTACAAATTGAATGAGGAACATCACCTGCAAAAATCAAACAATTAAAAGCACTACTCTTTTCAAATTGAAAAGCCTCATGCATTGCAGATGCTAGCACAACTCAAATAACAGTTCTATTAGAATAGAGAATGTTTTGGTTTAGTAATATAAGTATTCTTCTGACTGTAAAAAACCCTGCAAGATCCTGGCCAGTTCTGCTCATGACTTCCATTCCTTCCATGTAATATTTAAGCTAAGTAAAACATTGAGGAGTTGTATTTCACTGCTGAAATGAATTGCGCTCATTAAATGCACTTCACCATGCTTTACCAGTATTGGGTTTGGCAACAGCAAAGAGGCATAGTGAAGATCCCTACACCACTAAAGTACACAGTGAAGATTTCTTGCAGTGAGAAGTGAATGAGGTTTCCAAGGAATTGCATGTACCAGGCAATTGTGCTCAGTAACTCAATTGTAGCTCTCTCCCAGCTATAGCATGGACTTACTGTGAGCTAGTTAACTTTTCACTCTCCCTTTGCCTGTCTTGTTAATTTATGTTGTCATGCTCTTGTATTTTGTGATGGCATACCTATAGCAAAAATCAGCCAGATGCTGTTGGTGCTACTGTAATGGATAATAGTGACTGTAATAGAAAATAATGACAATACCTAATAGTGACTTTGCAGACTACAAGTAAGTGTAGCTGATACAGAAAAAAGTAGATAAATGATGCACAAATAGGAATTATCTTCCTCAAAGGTCAGTCTGATCAGCATGCCTGAAAAACAGAAGGTTAACATTTTAAGTTTCACCCCTCCCCATTGGTTTGTTGACTTGGAAATCCAAAATGGGTATTACTACAGCGTCATGCCATCACAACTACACAGGAACCCCACTGAAGTAAATTATGTAAGAGTAGACCAAAATGACAATATTTACTAGCTACCACTGAAAGGAGGTTACGTTTTTTGTCAACATATAATCTCAACTCCTAGTGGTGCTTGTTTATTATGATAGGAGGAGGCTTTGAAATGCAATTTTGAGGAACAAAAATGCGTATGCTGTTGAGACTGAAATACATTTCTTCTTTGCCTTGCAAAAGCAGTTTAACAAAGTCTCCCTGAGGTTCCAGTGAGAGGGAATGGTAACAGCAGCAGTGCTATGATTTTAACTTACTCTCTTCTTGATCCCTGCAATCACTTCCCCATTTTCCAAGTCTTAATCTCGAAGTCATGCTTTCTAATGAAACTCCCAATTGGTAAAAAAAAAACCCAATTCGTAAAAAAGATATTCCCACTGTATGGGTCTGCTACAGTGTTCTGAATACTGAATGACAACTGATGAAGAGAAAAGAAATCCAAGTGAAATGTAGTGAAGGAGAACACCTGGAATCTTTTATTGAAGGGCTGGTGAAATAGGGGAGAAAGAAGTATTATGAGACAGGTTTAAAAGCTAACAATACAAGAAGGTATGTTAGCCTCTCAATGAACATAGAATTGGAGTTGAACTGTGTAGAACAGTTTGGGTGGAAGGGACCCAGCCAGCCCACCAGCCACCTGCCTGACCACTGGAGGGCTCCCCAGATGACGACGCCTGTCAGTGTGGACACTGTCCCAGCGCCTCTCCAACACCAACAAGCCCGGGGCACCAAGCACCTTTCTGGGAAGCCTGTCTCGGTGTCTGGCCGCCCTCACAGTGAAGGGATTTCCATCGGTGTCTGCCTGAGCCTCCCCTGGGGCAGTTCTGGGCCATCCTCTGCCTCCCCTCCTCAGGGAGCTGAGGGAGCAGCGAGGCCGCCCCTCGGCCTCCTCACCTCCAGGCTGGGGAGCCTGGGGGCCTCAGCCTCTCCTCACAGGACGTGTCCTTCCACCCTCCTGCCAGCTCTACTACCCTCCACTGGCCACTTACTATGCAGTATTGTTATATTTTATAATATGTCACAAAATTTTACAAATTAACGTATAGTTTTCTGATTGGAGGTAGTAAGAACAATAAAGAGAGATAAAAGCAGACTCCACAGTGCTTACACATTACCACTGTTTCTTCCCAAGGTCTGTAGAGTAGTTGTGCCCAGAAGGTTTAAGATAAATGGTACTGATTTCATCACATTACTAATAGTACCTTTGCTAGCAATTGGATTTCACCCAAAATTCTGTTGTACCTAAATTATTGTCATACTAGCTGCTCCTGTAAAAATGCAAATTGGTCTTCTAAAAGCAAGATATATTGTGCCAGGTATCCCCTCAGCATTAATAACCAAAAATATTTTCTTAAAAACATCTGGATATTTTCAAATAGTATTCCAATAGGTTGTCATATCAATATTAAAATTTAAAATGAAAAAAAAATCGTAATTCAGAACTGTAAGGTAAGAAGAAGTTGTGCAATGATTATTGGCAGTCGAAACCCAGCAGCAGATAAAACAAATTTGGAATAACCCTTTTCAGTTGCCTGTTTTCTACACTTGAAATGTGGAATATTTATTATTTAAACAAAGAATCCGAGTACCTACATGGGGCCGAAGGGACGAATTTCCCTGAGCAGTTATTTCAATTACCTGTCTGTTTAATCACAAGTCTGTCATTCTGTTTAAACAGAAGTACAGGCACACAAACCAAGGACCCTTACCCCTATGCTGGTGTATAGGCAGAGCTTGCCACTCAGAATACAGTTATTCCATTGTGCACAAGCAGAATTCAAAGCAGCATCTCATTAAAGAGGTCAAACAAAGCACACCTATTGAAGTCTATGGGAGCTTTAGCACAAGATAAAACAGCAATTGCGTTAAGTTCAAGAAGATTCATCGTTAGTTTTGAATTGATGATAACATAGTACGGATGGAAAAGTATTCTCCCACAAGCTGCATGTGGTTAGGACAAAAAGCTGATGTATCAAGATGATGTGGGATACGCAGTGACTAACTACCATACTTATCTTAATTCAGAAAGCCTCCCTGCTTAGAGGTTTGAGTTCCTTTAATCAGAGATCAGTGTTTATAGCAGTCTAGTCAGTTTACGGTTTATACAATCTTAGTGGCTTTAAATGGTTTCCAGCATTCTGGAAATGCATTCTGCCCAGCTAGAATTGACTGAGCTGTGCCGAGCTTCTCATCCTGTCTCCAGCTTAGGGTACTGAGGCATTCTACTTTCAGCAATCCAGTGTAGTCCTGGGTGCAATACAGCAGCTACTACTGCTGGCTAGCTGGTGTGCAGCACTTGACTAGACAGCAAGAACCTGTAGAATGATCAGCCTAATACCTGTACCATACCATACCTGTATCATACCATAGCGTAAGATGTTCTCTACCAAACGAGCAAGAATTTGGTCTTGGCAACAGGGCATTGTGTAGTTGCCCTAGGGAAGGAATAATGGGAGCCTTCTGGCTTCCCAGGGGCTCTTAGGGTCTTGAATCCAACATTCCCTTTTGGGTAGCTCAGCACTTCCTTGGTCACGGTGCAATCCCAGTCAGCAGCTGCTCCCTAAGCAAAGGCACCTTAAAAACAGAAGTATTCCAAATAAGCAGAGCAAAGCATAGTAACTTAGGCAGGAAAATACAAGTTTTTTTTTTTTTTTTTTTTGCGCACATTACAGAAGGAAGTTCAGTGGAGCAGGATTTGGAGAAAGCATTAGAAAAAGCCAAGGATGCAGTATCAAGGTAGAAGTGGTGGCCACCAAGGTTCCTGCAACTACACTTGATATGTAAGAGGAGCTGAGCTGAGGTAATGGTTGACAATTAAGTGAAAAGACTAGATGGCAAGCGACACTGAGCCACTACTGCTAGTAGCACAGCTGTAAAGAGCTCTGTGTAAAAAGTTATTCAAACAGGGACCTACACTGAACATGTGCTGCCTTGCTCATAGATGAGCAGATCCCAGGCCAGCCAGCCAGCTGAGAGGCAGCGCTGTGAGCTGCAGTCAGAACAGAAAACAGACATGGGACCATGCACAGAAATTAAAAAAACCTGAAATGAAGTGAAGGCAGAAGCTAATCACGGCTTGGCAGGAGTAATGCTGTAATGTATGGTAAGAACAGGTATAGAGAATGGCATTAAATAAATGTTTATTCAACAGGGATAGTTTAACAGTGCATATAATACAGAGAAAGATACAGAAAGAGTAAAACATTGTCATAAGCCACTTCTGCAACTTATGGGAAACTCATGCATGTAATTTTCAAAATCCTGTAAAAAAGTATTATAAAGAGACAAAATTAAATACCATAGAACAGAGCCTCAACCACATCAGTGGATCAACAGCATTTTTGTGGTAAATCTTTCAAATCTGATTTTCCTCATCTCTAAAGTATCCTTAAATGGACTTTTTAAGCTAGCTCAGCTGGCTTTGGCTAACTATACAGAGCAAAGAACTGATTGCATTCCTAAAGAAATACTCTTAATAACTCCTTAGAACAAGCTGTGGCATTTTTCCACTAATAGTGAAAATAACTAATGTGCACCTTGAACATATGTTATTTATCTGCATGCCAATTTTAAGAGAATTCAGTTTGGGAAAGCTGCAAAGTATATTTATTCTAGAGCTCACACACTGCACCAGTAAAAATAAAATGCCCATTGTGAACTGGAAAAATAAAAAGGCATTTTTTATCATGGGACTGTAGTATCATTAAAGATACAAAATCTTGTGTTAGCTCCCCAAAGAACAGTGCATTTAACCTGAGTTCAGTTTTCCTTTCACAAGTTCTCAGAAGGGTGGTAGGAACCATAAGAAATTGTGTTCTAGGATTCACAATTCTCGAAGGGAGAGAGATTAACCCACATAGTGAGTTCTCCATATTTCATCCATTTCAATGGCTGCGAAAGAAGGAAGAGCTGTGGTTGTGCTTTTCTGCTGAGTCACGCCATGACAACCATATTGTACACTGCTTCATTTCGTTTTTTCCCCCCCTAAAGAACATCAAAACAAAACAAAAGAACTTGAACAAAATTACAAATCCCTTAATTTTAAATGCACCTCCTCTGTGACTAAGATCATCCTGGAAAATGCTGCTCTATGTCACAGTGGTTTTTATTCTTCATTTTCCCTGCAGAGATGGTCCCAGTCCTCGGTTCCACACATTCTCATCGTGAGGGGCTTTCCTACCATGCGTAAGTTTGACATTTCAAAAAAGTTTGCACTGACATGGGCTGAAACAAAGATCTTTCCAGTTATTGCACAGACATCACAAAGTCCTTCTCCTCACACACTCCCAGATGTCTGGGACATCCAGCAAGGGAATGACATAGTAGCTTCAGGTTCCCGCTTTGCCATTTGCCCACATGCTGGATTCCCTGTCTTCATGGCAATAATGCTGAAGTCCCCAACTTCCAAATTTTCCTACTGAAATTCTTCCTTTATATATAAATAATGGAAAACATGGAGAGATCAGACCTTGAACATGGATACAGCTAGTTAAAGAAGTTTAATCACTGAATAGTTGAGCAGTAGGGTAGGAAAATTTTAGCTAAATTTATGAACTTTTGATACAAAGTCCAGCTTGCCCCATCAGTGTTTTCTAATTAAAAAAAATATTATTGACAAATTTATGTCCGACCTTCCCCCATGCGTTACCCTCACTCACCTCTAAGTTGTGCTGGAGCTGAATCAAGTCCAGAATCAGTATTAGAATAGTTGGGATTGGCATGAGGGCTATTTAAAAACAAAAGAAGAGATGAGAAAAAGGAAGAGAAAAGGAAAAAGTTTACTGCTATATTTATAACCCTTCACAGGTTCCATGCCAACAGCAATTCAATTGGGTCCCCAGGAAACACAGTTATTTTTTGATCTGGGAAAATGCCTTTCCTTAGCCAACAAAAGGCTGATACAGTCTCTCTTGCAGAATTTCATTTAAAAAATAAATAAATAAATAAATAAATAACAAAGGGAGTAGTTGGGGGTAGGGCAGGATGGAAATGGGGGCCTACATTGCTTTGTGATAGATGTTCAGGTAGCGTATTTCTTAACCTGCCTTCCAGAATGTAGTTTCATAATGAGTGTTAACAGGCCAGCTTTAAACACTAAGAAGTACATTTGCAATGTAATGTGTAGGGATTTGGCTGGACAATTTCCCATTAACACTAATGTGCACTGTGTAGTTAAATCCCTAAACACCGCGTTGAAAATTTAGTTTCAAAAGTGGCCATTATGTTTGGATGTCAGATTTTTTTTTTTTAAACAGTTGTTAGTCTATTAAACAGCCATTGCGTTCACACTCATCAGACAGAACGAACTTTCTTTTTTTGTTTCAGTCCAGACAAGTAAGCACAAGATATATTTTTGCAACTTCACAATTGCAATGAAATTTTTTAAATGAAGCTGTAGAACTGGCACCGATTAAAGTATTTATAATGCCTCATCTAAAGATCTACTCATAAATGCTAAAACCTTCAGATAAAGCTATGATCTAACTGCAAATTTTCTGTTCAGAAAGGGCAATGCTTACTTTAGAGTCCTAAATGTTTTACAAGCACAATAGGAGCTACTTTTAACATAATTATCATAATTTTTCTATCGTTAAAGATACAGACAAAATGAGTGTGCTTTTTTTCCTTCTAGTTAGGCATTTAAAGCATTAAAAAAATCAAGGGCTTTCACACTCAGGACATGAATGCACATACGAACAGGTGAAATAAAAGAGCAAAATTAGAAACATTGGACATGATTATGATTATAGGCCAGTTCTTATTGACAACAGTGTAAGCATGAAAAAAAAAAAAAAGTACGATCACAAGTTGGTTCTCACCTTTCCTGCCATATAATCTAAGCATGCCTAGATTGTAAACCATGAGATCTTAAATTAAGTATAGCATAGTCTATGTACGAATAGGGTACTCTAACTTTATTGTGAAAAGGCACACAGCATTAAACCAGTCTTTCTGCTATTTACATTTTTTGAAGAAAACAACGTAGAATTATCTGGATGTATGCTGGGGCAGAGCAGATGAGCAACAGAAGTTCTTGAATATATTTCATTGAGTAAACTGAGATGCAATGCCCTCTACAGACAACAGGTAAGTTAAAATTTGTACTGTGTTGCTGAGATTTGTAAAGTGGATATGAACAGATGGAGTCCACCACATTTACAGCAATTTGCTGGTTCTTTTTAGTGGCTTTCTGAAGTGCAAGCTTGCCATTACAGACGAGCATTTAATTCTTCAAAAAGCCCAATTTCTTCTTACGAGACAATAAAGTATTTCCTCTCCCAACAGCAGGTAAGCACTAAAGGAATCCTTAAAAATCTAACCCTAATGTGCTAAAGACACTTAATAATCTTTAAACTACATACAATATCACTTCCTCCCTGGTACCAGGATGTTGTAAAAAGTCTAATTAGTCCTTATAATAGAGCTGACACCTCCGCAACACATAAAAGAGGACTTTTAATTTACAAAAGACAACTCCGGTTGTCCTGATTTTTACCTTTAATTAGACTGTAAGAGCTAGCTTTATGAGATTGAAGATGAATATTCCATTAATTTGGCTGTTAACCAACATATGAGGTATCAGCTGAGGGTAACATGTTAGATTTGTGAGGCTTTTTTAAAAGCAATATTCTAATATTTTGAATTGATTTTTAATACACATTGTTTCATGGATTATTTAACTCTCTAATGAGGTAGAAAGAAATATTAAGGGCAATATTTTAAATGTCAGGTAAATGACCCAGTTTAAGGCAAAAAAAGGGGAAGGGCGCTGCTGATTTTCTTGCAACAGTGCAATAATTGTGCGCAGCAGGGTACTGTACCTAGCTATGAAATTCATTTAAAAATGAAATAAGGGGCATGATGAAAAATACAGAAAAGTCAGTTGCCCCAGAGGAAATATAAATAATTTTGAAAGCAAAACTGTTTCTGTGGCAACATGAACTTTAATAAGTTAAAATTTGCTATACTAGTAAGCTGTAGCTTTACCAGTGACAGGTAAATGCATGAGTTTGAATGAGAGGACTGGTGGAAATTATAGTCATAGAGCTGTCTCATGAAATCAGAGGAATTAAGCAATACATGTCTGAGCACTTCATAAAATTACCATCCAGCTCACAACGTGTAACACAAAACTTAAAATCAGGGGAAATCTGCATTGTGATATATAAGGGACTTAGTGTGTCATTTGACAAGAGCACTTGCCCCAGCTGTCATCCACTCCAGATGGGAGAAAGAAGAGGGGCAGCCTCAGAGACAGGCCCTTCTTTCTGCATGCCAGAACATCTAGAAGTGACAAGGCTGCTGCCTTCATCTAATTCTCTTCTTAAACTTCAAGCTTCAAGACAGCTCTTTATCCATCCCACTGCAATGAACAGACACATGGAACAGTAAAGCTTTCAGTGAAGCCATACACCACAGGAGAAAAATAAAGAATACATAAGGTCTGTCAAAAGATACCCAAAGACAGATGTTCAGACTCTGAAGTAAAATGACCTGACTGTTTTGCAAAAAGTGGAGATATTCTGGAAACAGAGTATCTGTCCTGGAAGTGGGATGAAATGAAATACTTACTGATAGATATTAAGAAAAAACACCCAACAATTTTGATTTGGAAATTTCAGTGGATCTAAAGAATAATGTCATGTCAAAATACTGAATTCTCTCAGTATAGGAAGAAATAACCAGAATACTACATCAGAAATTATTTTTCTCACCTTCTTTGGAAGCATCAATTCAGTGCTCGAAACAAAGGTGTGATACTTTGGCCAACATTTACCATCAGGATATTCCATCTATACAGATTTAAGGGTTCTGCACAGCTCTGTGATATATAAGGGACTTAGTGTGTCCTCTGCTACCTACCCACTCTTTTCTCTCCGATCTCTAAAGCAAGTCCTGCAAAGTGTGTAAGAAACTGAACTACAATATTAACAGATGGAACAAATAACAAGATGTTGCACAGCAGGGAATCATGCCCATGCCTACCTCAGTCACAGCCATCTCTTTTTGTGTATTCATATCTTGACCTACAGAGATTTTCAAATAAGGCTTAGAATCACAGAAGGAACCATCTCCTTACCATGGATACAGGCAGATCTGTTCAATATGAGTTCTTTCTACCTATGAAATGATGAGGCCCAGTCCAGACTAGAGGAGTTATTAAAAAATGAAAGTAACTGGCCTTATATTTCAGAGTGCACATTGCTGCCCGGGTAACACCTCTTTTATAATTGTTGCTCCAGAAGTCAAGAAAAAAAGTTTCAGTTTTTAATAATTCAAGAACACACTTTTTCCAGTCTATAAGGCCTAATTAAAAATTTAGAAGGCTCATAATGTTCACCTATTCATTTCAAGGGAGAATGCTTGAAAAGAGACAGGAGAGGATTAAATATAAATAAATTAAAATAACAAAAAAGCTATTCAAAATATGACGACAGTGTTTGCGGCTAAGACCAACATTTCAGTATGCATCTTATTCTACAAGGATGAATGTAAAGACCTCTCCATCCCATATTTCCAGAAACATGATGCATGTTAACGCTAATCTATGCTTTGGCTACATCTGGGGACACCTCTGTAGTGATAGACAACCTAGTTTTAAAGGACATTTCCCAACTAGCGGACTCAAAGAAGAATGAAAAGAGAACGCTTCAAACATGATGAGAGACTAAGGAGAACTGGCATGCTTTGTCTGGATGCGAATAAATTTGGGAAGGCCTGAAAGACGTACAGAAAAGTAAAGAATGGTAAAGAAAAAACTGGGGGCATTGCTTATATCATAATAAAATGGTGTTTGGTAAAAACTTACAAATGGGACATGTAGCCAAAAAGATGTTTTTTGTCTGTTTTCCATTCCACGTCATGTTACAGAAGGCACTGACATCAAAACCTGAAGATTAAAAGTACATGTCCAAAAGCATTCAGGAATTCACACTGGATCACTGAATATGTGGTGCAATAATTAATAACAGTTCACATTTAAGAAGTAAGAAAATAAGTTCTCCAGTTTTTGAAGACTAGACAAGACCTATGTAAAAGCAAATCATTCTGTTAGAAGACAAGTAAGTCTCATGTATGATTAGGCATGTGTACTTAAGATGAATGAAGAAAAGCTTTAAAATGGGACATTAATTCCTCAGCTGGGAGTAGTGAATCAAGTTCTGGACACTATTTCATGAGATGGACCAGCCAAAGATTTCCCCGGGGAAACAAAAATTACAGGAGATCTTAAAAACATGACCTATGAGAAAAGAATTGGGGCTATAGTTGCAGAAGCAAAGCCTGAAGCACATGACTATTCTTCAAAACAAATGTTACTGCAAAGAATACTGCTATCTGTGGTAGATGGGACAAGCAAAAATGGGCTCAAATCACTGCAAAAACCATCAACTCTACAAAAAGTTAAATGCTGGAATAAACTTCCAATGATTTTATATCGTTTCTCTCAGAAGTATTGAAAACTGAGCTTGGGAAGTATTTTCAAGAGATGAGATAGGTAGAGTTATCTCAGGACAGTCTCTCAAAACCTCACTTATTTTCTCTGTTTTTATATATCCTAAATGTAAGCAATAGAGATGTTTCTTTGCTTTAGACATGTCAGTATTCCAGACCACATGACTAAAGCCCATGCTATCAACCCTGATCTACTAAATCATGATGCAAACTAGTACCCTCCTGACTTCTGCTACTTTGATTTACAATGTTCATTATTTCTGAGTAAAGGAAACACTTATTACAAATAGTTTTTAGACCAGTCACCATAATCTTCTCAGAGAGACAGAACAGAGGAATAAGTTTATCCAGTTTTCTTCCCTAAAACTGCCTTTTGCACAGAGTTATGTTCTTAAATTGGCTACTGCTACCTAGTGTTACTTTTAAATAAAAGTAGATTTTTAACAGAAGTTCTGGAGAGAAAAATCTGACAAAAGACATCCTTCTCCTCCTGCCTGGCTGCCAGCCCCAGCAACACAAGGAATGGTAAGAACTGAAACCAGAGCTTGGGCCAAGGAGGAATGCATGGGGCAAAATGCACGGGGGCAGCAGAATATTTGAAGCTGAGACCTAACTCTAATCTAACTCTAAATGACTAACAGTCTATTTAGAAAAAATGAGCTCCGTGAAAGCCTCATTCAAATTCACCTGGAACAAAAATGCTAGCACAGATCCAATTTAAAATGAGAATCACACTTCACCTTCCTTGTCTCTGTAGAAACATGAAGACTCCAAAATCTGCCTTGCCTTCCTGCTCCGCTTTCTTCCCTCATACTCAAATGTACAATTTAAAGTACTGTTCTGGACAGTCCTAAACCATAACCATTTTGTTTACTAGAAGCAGTAAGTAAAGCGAATTTCATGAGGACTCTGTAATTATGTTTGAATCATTAAAACAGCCACAAGGCCCAGGAAACAGGCTTCGTTCAATAAAGATACATAAACGGTAAGCTCTGTTTTTCTCTCTCATGTGGATGAAGCAGTCTGTGTCATCGGTGTAAGGATACAGGCATTGTTTGCTCTAATACCCTGACAGTATTCCCTCTGAGACTGGCCTTTTTTACTCTTTTCTTTGTCATCAAGAACTGAAGTCTCATTTCTCACGAGAAAGATCAAGAGGGCAGAAAGACTTAGCTCTCAGGTGCTGTGGCTCATCATCATATAGTTCTCTGAAGAGATTTAAGGTTAGTCATACCCAAAAAGAAATAATTTCTCTCAGGGCCAAGTGACAATCCACAAACTGTTTTCTGCTCATCTTAAGTTTCCATGTGGTCTCACTTCTCATTCAGCTTGCCATCCTGAGCACAGAGCTTTATAGTAATTTACTTCAATGCACTGGCAGTATATTTGTGAGATACCTATTTGATTTTGGTGCTTGCTGGTGAATTTTTTGTCTTGCTTTTCATTGACATCTAGGCAATGTTGTTAACTCCTTCAGCTAGGAATTTTATTCTATCTAAATAAAAAGACAATGAAACTATTCTCTTTACTGAGAATATTCTTTTTACTACAATCAGAATTTTCAAAGAGGTTTAAAGGAAAGTAGAGAACAGAGGGTCAGAGCTAAAAAATTACTTTCCTGCCTACAAACAAGGAGCTGGGACACCTCATTCCTAAGGAGCAGGCTGGAAGCCCCACATTAGACACAAAGATGCATCTTAGAAGAGCAAGCCACAGAAGTGACATGCTAAGCAACGAGCCATCAGGTACAGCACACTCACTACCAGAGTATTTCTAACCTTTTCCCCTTAACTCCTAAGTCACAAGGAGAAAACACTCTATCCACAATTTAGAGCCTTCTTTTGGTGTCAAAATACATTTTTTTTTCTTATTTTTTAAATCAATGACTTGGACCACAAAGATGGGAGCCATCCTTGCTCCCTTTCCTGTCCAGCCAGGAAGTTCTGTGGGCGTTCACAGAGGAAGGACACGTGTTTTTAACACTCAAATTCGGGGAGTAAGTTTTTTTGTTTTGTTTTTCTTTCTTCCTTTCTTTCTTTCTCTCTTTCTTTATGTTTAACTTGTTATAGTTAAGTAGTATAGTCTCTAGGCCCTGATATAAGAAATTACTCTCATTCACAGCAGTCACATTTATTTTTCCTGAAATAGTCTACATCTAAAGATATATATTAGCCACGGTCTGAGTGGAGCCTCCTGATGGATCAGCCTTGCCATGCATACATTTTTGAATCATGCTGCTGAAAACATTGCTCAGATCAGGATGCTTCTGAATATGCCAAAAAGCAGAACAGGAGGCACTGAGTGGAATTTTAAGATCAAAAAATGAACTAGAAAATGATTATAAGGGCTTCCAAGGGCTCCCCAGTACAGGCTGATCTTTGAAAGTTTTCTGTTTTTATTGTTTTGGACCCAGATGACTGCTTCTGTTAGGAACTACTGTCCTAATCTTTGAAGGAGTCCTTTAGGCTCTTTGGAAACTCCCAGCTTCATGATTTACCCCATCATTACATAAAGATGATTTCAATAGCCTTATGTTTCTTGTTGATTTGCATGTGGCTATCCATTAAAGCACAAAAAAATACTGAACACCTAGAAGATATTATCATTTTCATATCTAGCAAACTTGATGAGATTTCTAAAAGCAAAATGCATGAAAAGATGCATAACAAAACAGGATTACAGGAAAACAAAAAAAATCAATGGAGAAAAAAAGAGAGGACAAAAAGGTAAAGACATTTCATCCAACGATATAAAATGAGGGCAGAAGTACTATCTTTGTTTATGGAGGCTACAGCCCTTATCTGATCTCATTAATGAAGAAGTGCGTATCACAAGATTAAAAACAAGGAACAGGTACACAGCAAGCCTGAAAAAGCTAGCCAGATTTCTGACTCAATCAGTGCTCGCAAAAGCCTCCTCTCTGAAAACTCACTATTCCCTTCTCCGAAACAAATTCACAATTATTTTCCTCTGTAGCACTAACTTCTAGCTGTAAAGAGTGAGTTACCACAGAGCCCTCACCTGAAAGCACAGACTCCAGCCAGCAGCCTGTACTCTGCAGGGCCAAGAAAAATCTGCTTAAAGCTGGCCTTAGTTACCGGAGACAGGTTATAATCCCTTTCCGCCAGCAGATCAGATGACAATAGGGACAGAAACGGAAATAAGTATTTATTGCTGAAAGTTCTTTTCTTTAAAGAGTGCTCAGACAGGCCTTTGTCCATAATTTCAATGCTTCAAATTAGAGGTATACACTTCACCAGTGTTCCCACTAGCATGCAGAAAGCATTTGTCAAAGGCTTCAGTGGGAACTGAAATTATCCCTTAATGATTTTGCCATTACAGGACTTCTCTATTTTGCTATTGCAAATCATAACCCACAGTCAAATCAACAAAACATTACAAAAATCAAGGTGCAGGAACTCAGCAAGTCATGGAAATCACTGCTTTTGTCTACCGGAAATGAAATGCCCTTCTCTAGTTTCAGTTTCTGCTGTTGAGAGTCAGACTGTGTTTCAGTACATTCTGCTAACTCAATCACGCTGTAAAATACATTAACACTATTCACCCCAAAATGTTTTTCATGTAATCTTAGGATTATAATGACACAAAGCAACCAAAGCAAGACGATTGACATACAGAGCTAATGTTCTACCCACATCTCATCCCACTGTCTTCAAGAGTAATAACACAAATAGTACTTACGCATTCCATCACATTTTGTCTCTGAGACTACACTCATCACAACAGCCCCAATGACACAGAGCAACGTTACTGGGATCTGTCATACGCAGCTCAAGCTTTTTCACAGGGGAAAACCTGCTAGAGTATATTTTATACTTAGTTACTCTCTTAATTTTTGACTCTTTTGACTGGGGGGGGGGGGGGGGGGGCGGAATCAAAGAAAGCATGTTTTGCTCCAGTAAAAATGGTTAGGTATGGTGTTTAGCAGATTTCTTCTTCAGAAAAGGGAGATGTTTCTCACTAAAGCTTTCAGTAAAGTCCAGAACAGTACGCAGAAGTTTGAACTCAAGATTTTAGTATTGAGTGTTTGGATCAGATCCCACCTCCATTCTGGAAGAGAGATTTGAGTATGTGATATTTAAATATATCTCATGGGCTCTTCCCAACCACACCGAAAAACAAGATGCACATAGATTAACACTGTATAGAGTTCTCAGTAAAGAACACAAGGAATAATATCTCAGCAGAAAGAACAACACTGAGAGTAAATCAGAGCCTGAAAGTAAAAATTCAAGCTTTCCTTCAACATTCTTTTTTAGTTAATCAGTGTTTTAGGATTATTTTTTTCCAGCAATTTGTTAAGAAGCAGCACATCCTATTAAAAGAAACAGTAAAGATACATATACATGAAACAGGCAATATCATTAAAGCATTACTTTCATTTCTACTGCTGTTCTTGCTGATGTACCACTTAGAATTGGAATATTCCAGTTCTTAGAAGTCCAATTGGAATATTCCAACTCTAAGTCAGAAGTCAGATCTCCAAGTCAGAAGATTTGCAGACTGGAATAACTGAATGGCTGAAGTTGCTTAATGAAGGCTTACTCCTCCATGTAAGCTGGAAAGGAAGCTTATTGACCAGGCACTAGAACAACTAAGGACTATCCTTTCTGACCGGGTTAGACAGTGCCTTTAAACTCTTCAGGGCAGAACACAGTCAGGATTTAACATTTCTCTGAACCAACTGCTTGCTTCCTGCAGCAGGCAGCTGAGTATAAGAAACCCACTTCTGGAACATAGGCAAGTTATTCCACAGCTTTTGATCACAACCATTAATGTCACCAATTGGACAAAGCTAGTTATCATTCCCACTCATGAGCTACCGTTACTTTCAAGTAAAAAGATATCTGCAGGAGTGAAACAAACAGTCTTACATTCCTTCTCCAGACAGCTTGGGACCTTTTACTGGAGTGACTTCCTTAGCAGGCTAACAAGACCTTCCACGTACAGAGCTCTCGGGATGACTGAGAGCACAGAAACTCTTCCCTGTCCTGGGTGGCAAGAGCCACAGGAGCATTTTCTCACAATAACCTTTAGCTCAGAAAACCTTTACTTTTTAATAACAAACTTAAAATAAGTTCATAAGAACTGAGATGTAGCAGTGTTCATTTTAATTATATCTATAAAATGCATACAGCTACTGATTTATCATGTACATGTTCTGATCATTAATTACTCAGTGCTACACGGTAGCTTATCAAAACCTTTACAATATATTGTTAGATGTTTGTTATACGTCCGATTGCAATATGACAATAAAGACAGGGAACCTTCATTTTGTAAAGTAAAAGAAAAAGAAAGAATTGATGTACTCAAAAGCTGGCCTTGGATGTCTGGAAACTCATTAAACATGTACAAGTCTAAAAAAAAGGCAAAACCAAACTTACATGAACAAATAGAGAATTTAATTAAAAACAGAGAATGAGAATGGATTCTGAGCATTTTTCAGGATCAAGTGACCTGGAAAAAGAGAGAGGAAACCTTGAGTGGATAAAAAGTGTTTACAGTACAAATGAGAAAAAATAAAGTTCAAATAACAAATCTTAAGTAATTAAAATTGGAAAGGGACTTCAAAAAACATTTTAAAAGAGAAGCTCTGGAAATTATATACCCAGTGATATTTGACACTTTATTTACAAAAAGACACAATTTTCCCCGAATTAGTGCACATTTCTTCCTCTTCTACAGTCTTTTACCTGTTACAATACCACAGACATGATCACGCTTTTTTTTTTTCCCCCCTTTTGGGCATTAGTATTTACATGTCAGACACTCCGTAAACCTATAGGATGCCCATACTTGAGATTAGGTACCTGCAAGAGCCAGGAGAGAATCCTGCTTCACAGATGCAACAGACTACAACTTTTATTCAGCATAGACACTCATGTCCTTTTCAGAATAAAATGACAGATAAGTGAGAAAAGCTACTCAACTGAAACTACGTGACTATTTTGTAAAGGCATTATAGACCTTCTCGGCCTGTTTTGAGTAACTCTTTCAAACAAGGAATATGTATGCATGCCAGCAAGACACTCAGCCCAGGTATTCCTACCATGGGTAGCCTGGTCTTTGGTACAGGATGCATGTTTCCATAGAAGAAAGTTTGCATGTTTTCATCCCTAAAATTACTTGGATTCATTCACATACGACTTCAAAAACCTCTGAATTTTGCCTGAATTTTTGAAAACTGTGTACCCCAAACTGCCAGACTGAAAGCAAGAGAATCACCTACCATTTCTTACTCATAGCTACAAAGTAAAGCTACTCAGTTCACTTTTCCTCTATTCTGGAAATTCAGGGCACCGTGAGTCATTATCCTCTCTTGCCAACTATGCTTTCAAAGCACAAATCTCCATACGGGGAAATTAAATATTTCTACAAACTCACGCTTCAAGAGCCAAGAGAACTGTTTCACTGAGAGTGCTTCTTGACATGATACACAGCAAAATCCTCAGCATAATCACTGCACAGGAATCAGAAAATGTAAGCATATTCCAGACCTGTCACTTCTTCTGTTTCTGAGACAGGGAAGCACTTTACTGACATTTGAGGCCTGTTTCTGCTGTCACTGAAGTCAAAAGTAAACCCTCCATTGACTTGAACAGGCACAGATCCACAATTATGTTATAGAGCAGAGCTATCGTAAAAGAGCAAGAACCTTTCTCAGGAGAAGAGATGTGCATAACCACTGCTCTTTTCCAGCTATTCTACAAGGCAAGTTGTATGGTATCATAAAACAGAAAGACAAGCAGTAAGAGGATCAAGAGCTACTTTTCTTCAGAGAGGAACTATATTAAATTTTCCTAAGATTAATTTACCTTCCCTATTTACCCTAAACAAATATATAAACAACACAACAGAACAAGACAAGCTTATTCTAATGTTTAACTAATTAACAGGACTAATTAGTTTTTAATGGCAATGGTAATTATAATCATATCCTTGTGAGGCTATTGAGGCTGCCACATCAGATGAATTGTAATGCTCCCCCTCCCTCTACAAACTTAAATCAATACCACTTCAAACCTGACAGGGTCATTTCATGAAAAGTGATCAGAGAATCACCTTGAATTTATGTGCTAAACTGAGAAATTCAAAAGCCTTTTGATTGGTGGGAAGAGAAATGCTAAAGCACCGCTTTGAATAATGGGATCAGTAAATGAAGCTCCTTGCTAGGAGCTCCCACATAGGCATTGTTCTATAGGTTTTCATTTGAAGTAGTCACATATAAATAATCTCAAAGCCAATATTAACAGGCTCTGTGCAACTAGCATATTTCTATTAAAAGTATATAAGCACTAAATAATGTAGCATAGGAAGGACTTGTATAGTTCAATCCCCCATTCAAAGTAGGGCTACCTAGACCAGTTTGCTCATGTTCTTGTCTAGCCAACTGTTGAACATCTCCAAGTATGGGGATCCTACCCTCTTGGTGTATGTTCCAGTGTTTGATCACCTGTCTGACAGAGGTGTCAGACACCCTCTGTAGCTCAAGATCTGGATGGCAGCACCCTCTTACTGGAGTCTTGTGTGGGCTGAGGCCTCTGAATTACCAAGTCACTCCAGCTGGTGCAGAAGATCATTACCCTTGGCAGACTGATGTTATTATTGCACAGCTTCAAGAAGTCTCATGCTACCGGGAACATAATTTCTGGCCCACCCTGCAAGCCTGCTAACTGCAGCTACAACTGTTACCTCTCTGCTAGCTGCAGGTTGGGAGATGTGCTCTTACATAGCCAGCTGAATGGTGCTTGACATTTCCCAAGCAGCAGTTAGTCAGAGTCAATAGCTGTAGCAATTCCTAATCAAGAAAGAGCCAACAACAGATCATTGTAAGAGCTGACGGAAGGCCTCTGGAAGCAAATCTTACTGGCAGCAGGGAGCCAGAAGCGCCCAGCCAACGCATGTCTGATATGTTCCCTGAAGCTCTCTCCAGAAGGTTGGAAGCTGCTGCCTCTGTGCTAGTTTGCTCGCTTAACTCTTTCAAGCCCCAAGCACTCATGGACAAATGATATGTTTGTTCATCAAAACAAAGAAAGGTTAGTGCACTCTTTGGGAAGTATACACAATCATAGAGCAGTTGGAACAAACGTGTTCTGAATTTACTAACAAAATATAAACAGAAGGGGCCAATGTGGCATCTGGGAAGTGTCTGAATCATAATGGTAAATAACAAGACCCAAGCACCCAACCAAGACAACCACACAGGACATAGGAAATAAAGCAGATAAAAAAATCATCTAGGGAATGGGCAGAAAAACATTGCAGCAATTAAGTCTATTTCACATAAAATCACACCTGATCATGGCATGAGGACAGACGAGAAATACAGGGAAGATACTGAGTAGCAAAAAACTAACACCAGCCTGGCATATAAGAAACTTATATGACAGGAGTAAACAGGAGAAAACAACTTGTATGAACATAAAATTCCAAGAAAACAGAATTTGGAGCATTCAGAGCTCAGACTTGAAAGTACAACTGTTATTGCTTTCAATGCCAAAAGCAGAAGCACAGTAGAGTTGAGTCTCACAGCAGCTTTTGTTGCCGTCATTAGCTTTAAAAATGGTAGAAGGAATCACGCAAGAGAGAGATAACTTGCCAGGAAACATAAGTTTTGATCTATCTTAGCCAGCCATCCTACTTTACTGCGACTTTTTGTGTGTTTCTCTCATTAAAATTATCAGAAATACTAAAAGCAAAACAACAACAAAAATTATCAACAACAAACACTCAAAAGAAAAGAGCCCTGAAGTCTCTCATTTCACAAGAAAAAATTGTCAGAAAACTTGAGGGGCAGGGACTTGTTTACATTCCTTGACCAAGACCCTCTCCCCATCTCTTCCATTAGAAATATATCCTTCCCCATCTGTTATGCTAATTCCAGGAGGAAATCAAATATATGTTTCCACTAGTGACTAAAGCCGTGATCCTACAATTACTTAAACACAAGCTTAATTTTATGCACGTGACTCATTCCATCAACATTCCCATATGCCAGAGACTCTGTGGGAATTGGTGCCTAAAATGAAACCATCATGAATGAACTCCATTTCTAAATTGCTGAACTGGGATTGAACATGAAGAACAGAGATACTAGAACATAAATCCACAGCACAACATGGGCGAAGGAGCTAAACATTCAAAAAAAAAAGTGTGTGGGGGAAGGGTGTTAGTGAATTCTTTATTCTGAAAAAAGAACCACATAAGAGTTGATGTTATTAATTAAGAAGTTTCATTCTCATTACCCAACAGTTAGTACTTCTCCAACAAAAACATGGCAAAATGCCTCATTTTAAGGAGCACATGTCAGACTTTGGAGTCAACTCTGCCTGCTTTTGGCCACTACAGTATGATAAATTTGGTACATCTTTCATTCTGGCCTCATATGTTAGAAGCAGGTCTAAACCCAACTCTTCTACATATGCAAAACAAAAAAACTTCAGAGACTTGTAGTATTAATGAAAATCCCTAACAAGTACTTAGCATTTTATATTTGGAAGACACTTTACAAACATTAACTAAATAATTAGAACTAAATATAACTAATTAATACACTAATGAATTAATCATATGAATACTATGTATGTTGCTTAAAATGGCAATGATATTTTAGTAAAAGGAACAGTTCATTCCAACAGTGGCAACTGCTAGCTTTATTGCAGGAACATATGCCAGACTGACAGTGTATAAGACTATGGTAGAACACAATTTAATATCTCAGAGTGAGATCTCAACACTGACATTGCTGGACACGTTTAAAAGGAATGGATCCAGAATCTCACTGCACTGACTTTTTTGCAACCTGCTAAAAGACAAGTAAATTGCATAACTCTGACTCAAAAGTAGATGTGACATTATTTTAAAACTCAATGGAAGCTCACAATATCAGTAAATTGAATCTTCTCTGGCCTTTCCACATAACAGTTTATACAATCATCTTTTCTTGTAAAAAACTATTTTAATTTATATTAAAACATTTTCGGTAAACTCAGTTTATGGTCATCATTTAAAATCATATACTGTACATAGGGTCATTGTCAGAAAAAAAAAAAAAACAAATAGTAATTTCTTCACAGATATCACCACTTTGTAATTCCAAACTATCCAAGGCTTACCCTCCTTCTTTAGGAAGTGTGTAAATATACTACTCTGAGTCTATGGCAACTGGGGATTACTCTGAATTGACTTGTGCAGCAAGACTGGTTAATTCTCTTTCTTCTACTAAGCAGATTAGTTGAAAAAAAGTTTTATTTCATTTTACAAGAGAAACTTCTAACACCGAAACATGAATTTAAAGTTTAGTGTGCAAATATTTACCATGCCCTCTTCACACAATGTTCCTGATAGCAAACTTATCCCTGACAATATTCATCTCCTGTAAACACTGGCAAAGCAATTTCAGAATTGTTATTCCATTGCATATTCACTAGCTGTTCCTGGAGGTATTTTGTTCAGCTCTAATTAGCACAGTTAAGATCAATATTTTCATTACTGAATGCTGCAGTAAGGCAAAACATGCTTAAAAACTTACATATACAAAACCTAAGAAATGTATTTCTTGGGAAATTCTAGTATTCAATTGAAAAAGAAAAAAAATCTCAAACTGGGAGAACAAACACTTTCGGTGTTTGTCTTTCTGATAAGGACAAAAAATTAGAACTAAAATAACCAGATTACTTGGTGGTTTTGAGAAAAGAGATAGCATTTTTCCAATTGCTTTGTTACTACTATTTACAGGTGTCCAATGGCTTACTTAGAAGAAATAAGCACTGAATTTAGAATCACTCTCACAGCCCTCAGTGTTGACACTATCACTCTTTTTGCACTCTGCCTACTTTAAAATAAAAATAAACAACCAACAAGTAGAACCACGAAAGAAAAGCAGAGGCTCTGCAATCTAGTGGCAATGTTTAAAACTGGCTCCAATGCTGGCAAAAAAGAGACCAAAGGAAATGGAAACAATGCAGCTGCAGCAGGCAAAGTGAGTGCTAGGTCTGAGAAAACATTGCAGCAGCCCTCAGCATCCCTGCCCAGACCAGAGGGTGGAAGCACCAGGCCTTGGGGCTTTCTACAGGCTCTTCCATCTACAGAGAGCACCCACTTCTGCCACGGAAGACAGCATATGGGTCTCTGCCTTCTTTGGACACTGTGACAGCTGGAGCAGCACCAAGAAAAAGGGAGCAAAATACATTTGTCAGCCCTCCAGTTTCTCAGATATCTGACCTTTGTTAGTGCTCTGCATGCCTAATAATAATAGCCTCGGATAAGGATTCTGAGCCGTAAAACTTTTATTTTTTTTTATTTTTTTTTTTCCTGGCATTTTTCTCTTCTTTTTGAAGAAGAAAGCTCAAATTTGTACTTGGAAAACACTCTCCTATCCATCCACACAACCTCTCCAAATACAGCTTTCTTAATGAGTCGAGAATTCACTGTGCCTCACCCTCTACAGAAATGTCAGTCAGGAAATTGTCACTGTAAACCACCCTAAAATAATTCCATGCTCAAGTTGAGTAATTATTTCCAAAACTATTCCTGCAGAAAAATATGATCAAATATCAAACAGATACTGTATAATTAAGCAGCAAGACACAACAGGGAGTAGAATATAGGTCTAGGTGCTTTATTAAGCACGAGGCTAAAGGCACAGGTTGTCAAAGCAGAAAGAAGTGCATTACATTGCACAGCTTGTAACATAAAGCTGTTTCCTAGGGTAACACATCCTGCACCTGTTGAGGTTTTGCCACCCACTGTGTCCACTTGAATTGGTTTTCTTCATCTCCATTACCTTCTTTTCTACTCAACTAGCTCTACTTCCTCTCCAACTAACATGCTAAACTTAAAATTTTCAGCATCAGAGATGAAAGATAAAGATATTTAGAAGACAAAACCACAAAAGAGAAGACAAATTTGGAGTAACACTTTTGGGAAAGGCACGTGAAAATGCTAATGAAACATGCTAGGCAGTTCCACAGGCATAGTCAATTTGCTGTTGGCTACATGAGCTTTCAAAAAAAAAAAAACCTCTTAAGACACAATAGTATCATCATGGCCAACTTCATCTACTGTCCAAACATGAAACAATAAAATTAAGAAATGGAGGAAGGATATTTAGTAGAAGGAACAAAGAGAAGCCATATGGGGACTTAACCTGCTAAGCGAACTTCACGCACTCATTTTCTAGCAGATGCAAATGCAAGCAGTAGGCTCAGTATTATAGGAGAGAGTATATGAGTGGCTAACTTACTAGCAGAAGTAAGACAGTATGTGTTGTTTCTCCTCCAGAGAAGAGCTGGAAAAGTCTTGGGAAAACAGAGGATAAGGACAGTTAGTTACTCAGAAAACCTAAAACTGAACATGCAGAAAAAAAAGTCTCCAATGGACTGTAGATCAAGCCAATACAACTCAATGGTTTCTTGATTCTTTACTTTCACTTGTTTGAAAAATGAGTCAGTCTCTTCTCTGTAAGAAGGAAAAAGAAACAAACAAACAAAAAAAAGATGTTTCATTCCTTGTCTGGACATATCATTCTGGCAAGATGAATTCTTTCTAAATGTGGCAGCAGGTCCTTTCTCTATTTTTTTTTCATGAAACGGAGCTGTATTTTGGAAAAGAACAAAGACATTCTTTGCTAAACACAATCCCTCAACATGTGCCAGCCCTATCCAGCTACCACCAGTGCTATCCAGAGAACTCTCATAAACTACAAGACAGCAGCTAGTCTGAATTATGACAGCAGAACACTGGATCACCCTATTGAAGAATCTCAATCCAAAGTCTGTACTAAGTTAGCTCTATACTGCATCATTTCCCATTTTCATTATGTCACATAGAGGACTTACAGGGTGTTGTACTCTTTCTTTTTACAGTCTCTGTCACTAGAATGAGACATCAAAAATATAATGCCAAGTGTAGTCTGTGAAAGACAGTAATACACTGAACTCCTTCATAAGTCAATTTACCAGGCATTCCAGTATGTTCTTACAGGCTGCTGCAGCTGTAAAAGAGAGCAAAAACAGTTGGCCATTCATATCACAGGCCAAACTGTTGCATGACAGACATCCTCCATAAGAGATGTCATTACTAGGCATAACCTTGTGACAAACGCCAAAGCCAGGTAGTGAAAAAAGATGTGAACATAACACATTTTGGTTATAATTTTAATACTATATTTATGGTACCTTTTAAAAATACAGTATTTATGTGTGCATATATTGTGTAAATATACACACACACACCTTAATTTCCATACTAGGAAAGATGCAATTCCTTGCTTAGACACAATTCCTTAGGTGAGGAGAGGTGAGGACAGACCATATGGAGTGGTAATAGAGCAGAATTCTCTGACAATGGACAGAGAGAGCAAGTGAAGGCAAAAGAAAACTTTTTTTGCTCAGGTGTAAGGGGCATAATCAATGCTGTAGACAGTACCTAGCCTGGACACTCTGTAGCTGTGTTTGAAAGGGGAAGGGCATCTTCCTCATCTCACGGAATTCCTCCTCAGTCTCACTAGGCATGGTTTGCAAAGGAAAGCTGGAATTTATCCTATATACAAAAAAGCCACTGCAATTCTGCTCCAAATTTTTGGCTGCAGAAACTGAAACCAGAATTATTCTGTTATGTTCTCAGAGACATAAATAAATAAATAAAATCAGAAAACCAGAAACTCAAAATGTCCAGAAACAGTTGCCAGCAGTTTTGTGTTTATTTGTTTGTTTGATGGTGGTCTGTGCCTAATAAACAATGCATCCTCCTAAGCCATCTAATTAAATCAAAACAAAACAAAGAACCCAAATCCATCCTTCTGCCTCCCCACCCCCACTCACAAGAAAACTTTGATCTGTTACACAGGCAGTAAAACCAAAAAAAAAAAAAAAAGAGAGCAAAAACATTCCTATCACTCCACCGCTTTACTTAGATTCTGATAGTTAAACTCCACTCAAATAATCAGTTACCATTTATTGATCCATTTATCTCCTAGCCTCTACAGTGTAGTATCTCCACAATCAAATGCAAAAATAAAATATTGTAACTCAGTAAGAGCAATGCAACCACTGTTAAGGAAGGGTCTGTGCTATTTGAAGGTCAAGTAAAACAGTATTTGGAGTCAAGTGACAATCAAAAAACTGCCATATTGTTCTGCCATTACAGAAGTTTATGTTCTCCATCACACTGAAATATATCTAGAGTTGCTCTGGAATTTCTCTTCATTTACACCAGAGTAAATCAGCAAAAGTTTTGGATCATAGGAATTAAATTCATTGATGACTGAGCTTAGTCATACAACAGAGGGATACTTGCACAGTCTTTAATCAGAGAGCTGACTTCTTTCTTTATGTATTAACTCTAGATCTTAGGGGATACAATTTTCTGTTCTGTCAGTGAACCACGGCTTGACGTTTGCTTTATTCTACCACAGCATGCATCCCATGTAATGGTCTCCCGGCAGACGAAATTTCTACCCAATGTACTAGGCTATTTCAGAATGAAACCACTCTTGTTTGCCTGAATTGGTTGGTATGGTACTTAAATAGCCTCACTCACCTAGAGATTTCTTTAAATGCTTGTTTTCAAATGCTTGAATTATTTTTGGTTTTGGTAAAGTTATAAAAAGGTTAGGTGAGCAAGGAACACTAAAAGCTTTAGAATAGATTTGTATCAATCACATATAAAAATTGTGGGCTTGTTAACCAACAGACAAAGGAGGTGCACATTAAAAATTACTCCACTAATTGCTATTTCTAGGACTACAAGTACTATTTTAGTTAGGCATAGAGGCACCAAGTGACAGAAAATCCAAAACAACCCAACTGACAAAGGGACTGTGTAAATCCTCAGATGGCTTTGACATCTAAGTGTATTAATATTCAGAAAAGCCATAGTCTTTAGACATAACATCTGATAAGTGAAGGAAGAGAACTCAGCAGTGGAAAAGAAGAATTACTAGTGTGTTAAACAGCTCTGTTACAGTCTGATGGAATCGTGTTTTTACTGGCCACCTGGCATATCAGGTAAGTATGAGAGGGTATCAAACAAGGAAAATGAAAGGCTACTATATTTGTATGCATGGTCTTAAGGAAACAGTAGAGTGTAAAAAAAAAAAAACAGTGGAAAAAATAGTGATGTCCTACATCACTATTAAATAAATTCTAGAAATAAATGATTTTGATAAGTAGTTTCATAGGGTTTATTTATCACAAGTGTCCACAAATCTAAGCACTTCCACTAGCAGAGGGATTCGTTCAAAGATCATTCATCCTTGCAGGCCTCATCCTATTTCCTGGCAAAGTAAGATGTCCTTTACTGTTGTGCTGAATTCCTCGGTATCCTGCAACCAACCAAAATCTAGATATCTGATCTTCTGCAACATATTCTCAGAACATCTCAACCTATCAAATGTTTTCCAATCTTAGTAAAGCAAGATTTGGTCTCCAGATTTTATATAGCAACTGAATAGGTCAAAGGTCACTACCCTCACCTTCAGTCCAAAGGAGAATGGTAATGCCCTTGCAGGTTATACACGGTGTAAGGGGTGCAGATCTCAGTCTGTCTCTGCAGTCTATAGCCATATTTTGGGAAGAAAGATTTAAGTCTTTCAAATCTCTCTCTTTTCTTTCCCATCGCCATTAGGACCTATGTAGAGGGACTGCAGTTGAAGGTTCTGGATGCTATTACAGGGCTGCTTGGTATGTGGCTAAAACCCTTAATTACATTTGATCCTAAATGACCTTCAAAACTCTCTAAGTTAGTCTCAGACTCCTAGGCTATAAGGGCATGTTTAAAGCATGCAATGGAGCATGTTACAGAAGCCCATGAATGCTGCTCACTGGCAATTCAAGCATGACTTCCATCTGGATGTTAAAGCTCAGGAACAGCAGCAGTATCCTGAATCCCCACTGTGAGGAGAAACAACCCCGCTGAGGCCTGGCCTGCACTGCAGTGGTGGGACCCATAGGGCAGCAGCACCATCCGTTGCCTGAGAAGCAGTCCTTGTCCCCATCTCTCCCTTGGTGCTACTAAGGACATGGGGTGTATCTGAGGACTTACAGCTATTGGTATTTATGGTAGCATGGCTATTTGGCCAGAAGTTTTGTTATATGCCCCTCGAGCCCCAGTATTTCCAGGTCTGGAGTTATTACGAACTGAACTAGTTTAAATGATCTTCACCTACTACATAGACTTGCCCAGTGTCTGCAGGGGGGCTGGTAATACTTGCTTAAGCAGAAGTCAGAGCTAAAATATCCAAAAGCAGGTTTCTGCTTACTCACCTTTATCCTTAGAGTGGAAAAATTCAGCTTATTATTACAGAGAGAAAGAAATCTCACATCCACTTTTATTCTCTCAGTACCCAACCTACAAGTCAGCTATGCAAAGCCAAACATAAGAAGAATACATCATGTTTGTGAATGGTAGCAACCTTTTTTTTTTTCTGGCCTTTTCTTTATTTTCCAGTGACTGCCTTCCTTGTTAGCTGTTACTGACATTTAGAACCACATTTTTAATTAAGGTGCCTAAGGTCCTAAGGCAATTAGGACTTTAACAAACACCTCATAGGCTAAGCATGTCAACTCTGTCAACGAGGTAGGCACATAGGTGTTTTTGAAAGTCTGTCAGACATCTATCTTCAGCTTAAAGTATCTAATGACCTTAGAAGTAATCTAACTCTCAGGTTCTAAATATCCTAAAAGAACTTTTACTCCTTTTCTCTCCTTTTTTTAAATAGATATATGCTCCACACATATACAGAGGGAATATTGTGAAGCCTCTCTCAAGCAAAAACCACAAACATTTAAAAACAAATACAAAAAAAACAATCCTTTGAGCCTCATAAACTTTCTAAGGAAATTAACTGTCCTGTAATCCTGCTGGTAGAAAATGAGTGCAAGTTGCAAACAGTACTCCAAAGCACGGTAGCAAGAGTAATTGGCTTCCCCCTCAATCCCAAAGTTCTTGACCTTTTGCTCCTCATTAGGGACATAAAACATTGGGAAAACAGTTACGTTTGTCATATTTCTTGTAAAATTATACAAGTAGAAATTGAAATGGTTTAGAGTCAGTAAAGTGAATTGGAAAGGCTCCCTGTGGGGAAATGGCTAAGGAAAAAGTTCTTTAAATCCTCTTTAGGTAATTCTAGCAATAGCTATGCCACATGCACTTACATGATGCACTTCAAAGTATTAAAAGTTAAAGTGAAATTATAAACAAAGCTGTAAAATTTAAAGATGGTTACGCACGTTACTGTTCTGGTGTCTAAACCACAGACCCTGATAAAAATAACAGCAATTATACAAACACCTGACTTCAGAGACTTTCTGATCCCTACATTTCTTCCTCCAATTCATTACTGGCTAGAGAGCTCTTATTAAGAGAGAAGATTGCACAATCAGAGCATATTGTCCCTACACATTGTCACTCATAGGACAACTCCTTCTGATTTCAATGGTATTCAGATTTAAACTCAAGGTTACATGAAGGAGAATATCATACCAGGTAGGTCCTACCTCTATTGACAAAACTTTTAAACTTACTGCTAACAGACAACAACGTATGAACTTCAAGCCCTGGGATTTAAGAGGTAAAAAGCCTTAGGCAACATCTGACAGCATATTTCAGGCATATGTATTAATATTTGCATTAATACAAATATTAATATTGCCTCTGATGGGAATATAAGAAAGTAATATTGATAAAAATAATTTTATTCAATATTTAACATTAAAATAACTGATGTATCGGCATAGAAACACTGCACTTCCAAAATTACAATACAAAATCTCTTGAAGGTGATTCAGCATGTGAATTTCATGCTGTAAATCAACAATGAACAAAACAATCATCGCTACAAAGGAGTATGACAGAGAACTCCAGTCAAGGGCATATGAGTAATTGCCACTTCAGTCTCCCACTCTTGAGTAATTTTCAATAGTTGGTCAACTTCTCCCTCTGCAGAAGCTTAAGCAATAAGGCAAGCAGAAAATAACTGAGCATGCAGGCTTTCTACATGTCAAATACTAATTCTATAAGTATAACCTTAATTGTCACAAAGGACATCCAGATACGTTAATAAGGCTGACTTGTACAGATGCTTTCAAATATAAAATTCTAAATACATTATGCTGTTTAGGTAACACAGCTCATGTTTTTAAATAGAAGATCTTTTTTGCTGCAAGGAAGAACTGTCCCTAACTGCTCTTTTATGGCAACAACTCATGGCTTCTAGAGACTGTGGTTACAGACCTCCAGCGTAGAAACATTCCTCTTGTCTAGCCTTGTAATTTTTTGCCAGGTACTCTGTACATTAAGTTGTTTCATTTCAATTGCCCTGAGGGGTTCTTGCTCACTAACTAATAGGGAGCTTGATGCATCATTACTGTAACACAGCACAACATGATAAAGCTGTAGGATTCTCTAGTAAAGAAATTAGTAGTTCTGTTCTTAATAGATGAATTCTCATAATATTTAGCTATAAATCAGCAAGGTCTTTACATTTTAAACGTTATTTAGAACAAAGATTTTTCTGGATTTGATCAATTTCTATCAAATAAAGAGTAATTTCAAACAGTTTACCTGCACGCACACAAATATGGAGACAGGGGAGCTGTGAATTTGCTTCAAACAACAACGACAAACCAAAAAAAGCACAAAAGAACTTTATGTTCACCAAGGACAGGGGGGTTGTTTGTTTGATTTTGTTTTTAAAACAGCCTGATTCAACTGAAACAGCATACAAGACCTCTAGTGGGTATAGTTCTTATAGTTTACAAAACCTAGAGTTGTTTGAAGATCCTGAGGGGTTGTACCTTGTTCCTTCATTCTATAGAGTCCTGGTCAGAAACTTCAAAATGGCTTATGAATTATTTTCCAGCCATTTATACAGAGATGGGGCGGTTCAGAAAAAAAGCTGCTAGGTTGTATACAAATATTCTGTATGTATTTGCATTGATATGATTCCCAGACTACAAGATTTTCTCTGTATTTTGTGCATTCTGTTAAAAGCTTTTAATTACCATATCCAGGTTTTCCTCTCTCTGCAATCCAATCAGGGAAAGGTTACATTAAAAAATGTTTTTACTGATAAGCTCTTTTTCTCTTCAGTTCTGTATGTTGAGATTTTAGGCAATTCCTTAAAAGTGATTAACTCTGGCTATCCACCATATAACTTAATCTATTTGAATTTCAGTTAACATCCTCCAGCTGTTTTCTCACTGACTGTGGCATATCTCTATATATAACTTTGTCTAAATTTTAAGGATCACGAGCTCCTGAATAATAGTAGATGCTTTTTATACATAACTGTTAGGGTTTAGAGTAGTTCTATGCTAGTTTCCAAATCCTACAACTGATATAGAGCCAGAGAACAGGAACAACATGGCATCGACATTATGAACAAAGTCTCAGTCCCTCATTTCTTTATTGGACCTACTCAAACAAGAATCTGCACGTACAGTCAACTCAATAATAGACTGCAAAATATTTCCTACTTCTTGGCACAAATGGAGAACATTATAGATTTCCTCACAAAATTACTTGTTTTACAATATATTTGATTTCTTCTGAAAGTTCAGCTGTTATCTACGCCTAGGAATGAAAAATTTGTCATCTCACTAGTTGGAAGCACTAATTATGAAGTAATATACATTTGGTAACTTCTTCATGCAACACGTTTGTAGTGTAGCCCTCCTATTCACTGGGGTTCAGTGGACTGAAAGTCCTGGCTGCACGTTTGACCTGTTATAGCTCTTTGGGCAAGTCAGCTGCCTTCTGAATTTCCTTTTCCAAATTACGTCAGAATCTCTGCTGGACAAAACCACTAGTTAATAGTTAAGTAATTATACAAAAACAAAACAAAACAAGCAAAAAACCCCACAATATTATAAGGTCTTACCCATGTGTAAAGGGACTTATCTGGTTCCAGTAAAGTCAGTAAAGCTTTATTATAAACTTCCCTGGGAGGAGGATTGATCTCTAAAGGCAACAAATGCATTAAATTAGATTAGTAAATTACTGTTCCCACGACCAAGTTAAAAGACAAATGAGTAGTTAAGTGAGAGTCTGGTAACAATATCACATCACAGGGCGTCCTGGTTATTTTCTTGTGGAATTCACACAGCAGAATTTCAATGAAAATATTCTCCCATCAGTATACACGGAAGTTTTATATAAAACACATAAATCCTTTATGAATAGAAAGATTGTAAATCTGTCTTATACAAAAGCGAGCTTAAAATGCAAAATTAAAGACACCCTATTTTCATGTCTGCATTAAGATCAACTGATCTTCTCTTGATTGACAGCTTCACACAGTTCTAGCTAAATATATTAGAAAATATGGTCCAGTAGGGCTTGTATTTAATTTAAATATATTTTTAAAAATTCAGACTACATCTTGATTAACGAAGCCTTTCTTGGTTAACAGGGAAGTGCAGAAAGTCTCTGTGGAAGCATGCTATGTAAAAAATGAAGAAGTTTTAATAAAGATTTTTAAATTTTTCTAAGTAAATATTCATATAGGTTTTTAATCCTGCATGATCCATTTATATGCACAGATTAGACGTGGCGGTATATCCTTTTCATAGGGCTGTCTCATGTGTCTGCCCCCTGTGACTGCATGGCACAGTCAAGCAATTCTCAGAATGAAACACTCTACAGACAAGACGACCTATAATGCAATAGGTTATGTGCCACAGAAGACAGCATATAAATATTTTATAACGTAGAATGCATAGAAAAGCATCTTCACTTTTATTTGCTGTCTCATGCGAAGGGCAGAAGCACCTTCATTAGTAAAGACACTGATTTCAACATAGCTTATATGTGCATGTATATATATACATACACATACATACACACAAATATTCATCTGTAATAGTGTAACAACATGTTATGTTTATAAAATTCCTGTTATAGTGAACTCATTGGCAAGAAAGCACTTGGCCAATAAGAGCTCCACAGTAGATAAATTCTTAATGATGGAAAGTAGGCTAACACTTTGAAATTGTTTGCATATGACCTTATTTTCTTTTTCCCCATTCCTCAAACTTGTATATTACCATTTTTCTTCAAAATGGCTACACAAACTTGAGTCCCAGAGAGAAGACAAGCCAACGCAAAGCCCTTAAATTCCTAAATAAACAGCCCGGACGTAATGTAAAAATGGCCTTTTTGATTCAAGAACTTTTTAAAAAAATCAACATGACATATATAAAATCTTTATTGTCAGCAGCCAAAGAGTTCAGAGCTAGTTCTGTAATCCCAGTGTGGGACCTAAAGTGCACACAGGAAGCTGGATTCAATTTTTCACTTAATTCCAGAAGTTATCCATTATCCCTCCTTACTGAGTAAAAAGGGTTACTTTTCCTTGGCAAGCTCCTTGCTATGCAGAGCTAAAATTGGGTCTCAGTCACAAAAGACCTGTCAGTAGACATTAAATTATCTAATTACAACTGAACACGTTATTGAACAAGTCATATTTAAACTATGAATGACATAAGTCAAAATCCATTCTTAAAATAACCCTAAGTGATACACATACCCCAATATAGCTTCATTGTTCTGCTACTGTCTCATACATAGAGTGTCCAGTATGAGTCATAATTAAGGCTTGTGAAATAATACATACTTAATATTTTATTGCTTAATAGGAGATGTGGCTAGAAGCAATGCAAGAAAAATAAAATCATCCAACAAGGATCCTATTTTTCAAAAGTTAAAAATTTCTGCCCACCAGGTTTTATTCTTCAGTAACAATTGTCAAACCTGACATAAAAAGAAAATCTTTAATATCAATAACACAAAATGCTTCAAAGCTATCTTGCTAACGAAGACATATTAGCTTATTGATTAGTTGTACAAGAGCGTTTATGTTGGTTTTGCTTCTAGTTGCTCATATATGGATGAGCTCTTCAATTTTGCTCTATCTTCATGCAAAGATTCATAGAAATGGTTGTAAAGATCTTATTACAGCCTATCTTCCCCTCCCCACCCAATCTTTATGACAGCCCGCATTTCCTCTTAGCTGGCTTCTACTATACTTGGTATACATTAGGCACAGGCAGAATAAAGTTTGTTTAGCCTACAGTTCACATTAATCAAGCATGGGTTTAATAGAGATATGTTTGTAACCTCCCCCTCACTACCTCAGTGGCTTCTTTAACTATGTGGGTTGTTTTATGTTTGTTGTTGTTTTGTTTTTAACATCATTAATAACTAGATCTGTTCTCTGTTCTATTGTTCATATGTACTTAACAGCAGTAAGTCCCAAATGACTGTATATGCTTACTGAGTGTTCTGCTGAACAGAGAGGTATTTTGAAAGATAGCTTTTTATTATTCCGGGAGGATTTTACATGTTGTTGTTTTAATATGTGTATATATGACTTGATGCTCATAGTTCTTTCCAGACTTGCACCATTTTCTTCCTGTGGAACATGCAGCACCACCCCATCATGGCCAACAAACACTGGCCCGTCTCTGCTTCTTTACTCCCTACTGCAAGGGGCCAGGGCTGCTGTCCTCACAAACTCAGCTGCACAATCAGGTACACATGGGGAGCTGAAGTTGCCCACAAAATGCAAATCATTAAAAACATACTGAGGCCCTTGAGATCATTTCATTAAGGACAGACATTTGAAGGATAGAATCCAGAGACATTTGGCTATACTCTTCATGACAAAACTAACCCTAAAAAGCCTGCAACTTAAGGCTGCTTATGCTAACTCCACTTCTTAGAGCACAAGTTGCACAACCTTAGGTTCTTGGAATAAGGAGGAATGCGTAACCTTCAGAGAGTAGGAATGAAAGGAGCTTTAATATACACGTTGCTTCTAAATTGGCTTTGTTGTGGTTTTTCTGTTTGTATGTTTTCTTTTAGATTGGTTTCTTATATTGATATAGACCAGATGCAAAGTTCACAGCCTGATCTAGCTCTGAACCTATGAAGTTTCAGAGGTGTGCAGATTCAGACTTCTGTTTTGCCTGTCTTCTAGAAGAAAATATCAGGAGAGTTCTTCTTCAATTAAGAACAGCTGTCTCTACTACTACTGTCAATGAGGTTTATATCTTTAGAGATGTTGGGGGGAATTTTTTTTTTTTTAATGAAAAAAATCCAGCTTTGCTAAGAAGTTTATTTTTAACATTTTTCTTACTGAAATTCAGAGTGGAAATAGAGAGAGCAGCTTCTAATTAGAGTATGTTTTCCTGCATGTTGGCCACTTCTGATTATAGTGCCTGTGGACTATCTGGGAAATAGCAGGAGAGAGTATCCTACATTCCAAGTCAGAACCAGAACAACTAGAGCTCGGTGCAGAAGTGCACTGTACAAAACATTCCATGTGTCAAATTTCAGTGTATAAGCAGTGTTTCCTCTTACCTTTTTTTTTTAAAGGCATATGCACTTCTCTGTAACTATGCACAGAACTGTTCCAGGAAAATATGCCCTGCTCATTGCCCACTTCTTTCACCCACATTGGGTGTCTGTAGCAAGCAGGAACATATTTCACCATTGTGGCCATTTCCAGATGACTGTAAAGATTTCTCTCTCACTCAGTTTGTCAGTGATAGGATAGGCTGAATACAAGTATATATACAAGCACAGAATGACAGCTTTCTATAGGCCGTTTCAATCACTACAATACTTGAAAAAGCAGAACACAAACACACTACACTTGTGTCGCTGCCTTCACAAACTTGTCTAGCTTTTATTAAGATCACTTTGAAGCCTTTCAAGACCTCTAAAGTACACTTTGGAATACTGGAATAATTATTTCAAACAATCAACTCAACTGCCATTTTAATCTGTTCAACCATCAATGAAAGAAAAATTAAATGGACCCAGAAAATAAGACAGAACATTGCGAAACCCCCATTAATACTGTGACAGTTAACTACCAATAGTTGCCATACAGAAAATGGCTAAGTGATTTGGCATCAATTCCATAGCAGTGTCTCAGAACTTTGGTTCTTTGACTTGTTTAGGACAACAGCACAAGACACAAAAACCTCACAAAATACAAGACTTGACAGCTACTTTTTTTCTTTCTTATTCATACAGCATGATACCTGACAAAAGGATTTGACAATCTTAAATCCAAGCTGGCTTTGACAAAATATACAAATATTCTGTTTAGTAGTGTTAGTGTGTTTCAGAAAGTTGCCATTAAACTGATTGTTCTAATATTCCTCTGAATTTCCCCCCTTTTCTGTTTAAAAGATAGGTGTCCAATTACTCTTTTTTTTTCTTCTTTCATTTTTGATTAATTCATCCATAATCTATAGTAAGTTTGAAAAATAACTACTATCAGCACTGAAGTTACTTTGTCTAAGACTCCATATACCCTAGGATCACTTCAAATCTAATTGAACGGCCTGGTATTCTAAGACAAACTATATATTTTTGTAAGCTAGGAAATTCCACTACATATTTAGTTGGGATACAAACCTGACCCAGAAACTAAATCAGTACAGCTAGGACACGCTGTTTTCTTCCCTGAAATTAAGAGACACAAGCTAAAGGTGAAAACATTGTAATAATATTGTAGACAGCATTGTGTTTATCTTAGCTGGGAGGCACCACTGTGCAGAAGAGCTAGCAACCTGCTGGCATGTTCTGCTTGATTCTACTAATGTAGAAAATGTTGCTTTGTAGAAAATGTTTTAATAGAGAAAATAATAAAATCGGTAGAGAAAATCTGTCTGTTCAAAACAAATTTTACAGAGGAATCAATACAGAAGTGATCATGGTTTCTGAAATATTTAAGTGAATATAGGCAGACTAACTTTTGCATGTTTCATACAACCACAGAATTAGAATAAATTCAACAAGAATGGAGGCTTTGTTTGATTGTTCTGTCCAAGCCCACCCAGAAATGCTTTCTCAAACAAAATTCCCTTCTATATCACTGATGAAGATGTGGCTGTCAGCCTCAATCATCTATTCTAGTTATTAGTCTACTAACATGAAGGAAAAATTTTTACATCTATTTATCTCATTTTCATTACATAGCATCGGAATCCATAGCAACTTATTTTAAACATGTCAATATAACAATGTGTATCAGTGCGTCTATCTTCCAGAAGACAGGGCAAGCCCTCAAGACGTTAGTTATATCAGCTAGTTCTACCAGAACTACCTTCGATATCCAGTTTATTAGAAAATGCTATCCTGTCTTTAGTACTCTAATCTAAAAGAGAGGAGTCATGACCTTTTTCTCTGAACAATAAATAGCTGGTTAAAAATTTATCTTTATTCTAGAACAGAGCACTTTAAAAAAATACCCTGCAAAATAGATTGTTTATGCAGTCATGTAACATTACAAATACAATGATATTAAAAAAATAGAGTAAACCAAGAAATCTTCTCAAAATGTTTGAAATATTTTCTTCAAGAATTTTCTTTGATAGAGCTATGGATCCATCACACAATTTAGTCTTTTTAACAAAAAAGGTTTTTCAAAGAAAGTCTGGACAGAAACTCTCAGTAAATTATTTCTTCCTTTTTAAATCCATACAGATCTATACTAAAAATATAAGTCTTTGCCTTGTTCAACAGGATGAATGATGATTGCTATTTCCTACAGGGATCCTTAATAGAAACTCCTTCTCCTCTCATGCAGTACACCTCAGAGGTCAGGCCATGTAAAACTCCACAGAGGCTGGGTTTCCAAATCTGTTTTTTTGTTTTGATTTGAAAATGTTTCTAATATTTCTATATTAGAATATTTATACTTAAAAATATATCTCCTAAAGATATAACTAGAAGAATCCAGCATCAATAGCAGCTATACTGTTAGGCCATTACTGCAGTACAATTGAATTATAAGTCCTTAAAATAAGAAAAAAGTTAACAAGAACATACCATTCAATGTGCATTCCAGTTTGAATGTTTTAGGGTCTCATGTTAACGGGCCCTTGTAAACCAATGTAAAACTATTCTCTTACACCCCTTGCTTACAGAGATGTTCACTACAACTACAATATGCATATTTATAATCTGCTACTTTCTAGATCAGTCATATCTTTAGCCCACAAGATTTACCTTTGCAGTGAAAATGATACTTAAATGAGAATTACCAGTGGTGAAAAATACTTGAAACTCTGATCTCCTCTCTTTTAAAGATGTCAGAAAAGTAATTATTTTCCCTGATATCAATAGGGTATTAAATCCGTAATTAATTCCATATGCGTGAAAGCTGTAAGGATTAAAAGTATATAAGGATGTTATAGAATAAATCAAAGCCACTGCAAATTCTGCAAGGTTGCTGAAGTGAGCCACTTCAGGCAATCAAGATATAAAAAATTAATTTATGAGAGGACAAACCATGCTCACCATCTAAATATTAATTATTTCTAGTACAGTGGCACCTGGATTATTCAACCCCTTTGTTCATGGAACTATATACACATATAAAAAGAAAGTTCTAGACCCAAAGGATAATTACATTAACTGCATCCTTTATGCTTAGCATCCTTTTTGAATATTTAAAAGCTTCAAAAAGCTGTTTGAAGTGTTAAAACTCACTTTACTGGGTACATGTTCATGGAGAAGAGGGCTTCATATATATTTCTAATTAAACATCTATATAAATGGGCCCAAATCTAGGGTTATTCAAGCTAGATCACATTGTACCTGTCTGATCTTCTCTATAATCAAAGTGAAAAAATTACAGCTAAATAATTGCTGCAATAAGACTACAGTCATTAGTAAGGTTTATAACATTTAGTTATGTTTAGCTTTTCTTAGGACAGTTGTTATGAAATGAAACAATGGAGAAAATGTTCCAATGATTAATTCATCTCCCTATTAAATCTTTTTTCTATGACCAGCAGAACTAGGCTTGATACCCACTGGCCCCTGTGTGACCTTCACATGCAAAATCTTTAAGTCATAAATTGATTTTTTTTTGTCTAGCTATTGTTTACAGACTATATTTTGGTTCACCCATGTACTATTTAACATCTGGCACAGTATCTTTGCAAAGGCTACAAGCTCATGTCCCAAGAGGAATATGCAACTGGGAAGCTTAAAACAATATTTTGTGTAGTCTGCCGTACCGTATGCTACTGATAGAGGCAAAGACCACAGAAGCCATTTTCCTCACCTCGTCCATGTCTGTGACTTCTTATACAGTCCATAAGGACACGCCTGCTATAATGTTGTATGCCTCTGCTTCTGTTTAATAGGATGTAACTAGCTGTCCTTTTCATTTGCTCATTGTGCCTCAGTTTTCTTATCCTGAACCACGCACAAGACAAGATAACTGTGCTCTCTGGGACAGATATTCAACAGGTCTATGATAGTGGAGACCTACTAAAATCAATGAAGATATGCTGGTATTCGCAACAGCTGAGATCTTTTAAAGAACCAGCCAGGTGGTAAAAAAGCAACCAACCATCCAAAACATTTTATGTTCCATAAGAAGGCTCAGGTATCCTACTACTGCAAGGTCTAAGAAGTAGGCCTCTCTTTTAAAAAGCCCAATGAAGTTCTCTAGCTGTCTTCTGGCATGCTTCAGCCCTGTGAATCAAATAACTGAGAAAGGCTCATAAAAATGAGTAAACAAACATAAAAGGTTAGCCCTGAGTGCTATTGTATTTCAGAGCTGGCTCAGTGCTCTTGTTAAAGGGCTGCTACAGACATATACAAAGAATCATATGAATAATGCTGGAGCCATCTACCTACAGCACAGAAATGTGATCTTTTCTGTTCAAATGTGGTTGAAATTTGTTAGAACTGGAAAAAAGATTACTGTTTCCTTAAAAGGGCATCATGGCTTGCTTATTGCCTTCCCTTTTTTTTTTTTTTTTTGATATAGGGCTGGGAAGGGAAAAAAGCCTAAAAACCTGTTCAACCCTTGCTGACTTAATAACTTTAACATATTATTTCTGATGAAGACAAAAAGCTCAGACTTGTAAAAACTGATCCCAAAAACAAGAGAGGTTTTAACTAACAAGGGAGAAAGGAAAGCATGGGAGGCAGATTAATGCCTGAACATCAGTTAATAATACTAAAGTTTGAAGTCTTTAACTCATTAATTTGAAAGGGTTTGGCTCAAGCTCTTTACTTCAGCTTTTCATTTTTGTTTGTTTGTTTTTCCCCTCCCAAAGGAAATCTGGACTGTAGATGATTACTTTGAAAACAAAGCAGTACACAACTCTGGCAGAGAGATTCTTTTCAAAAGAGATCATTTGAGGAATAAAACATGCTTTAAATTAACAATCAGTTGCAACAGTGACAGGCCTCAGAGTTTGGTGACACAGCCTCACACTAATGATTTTCTAAAGGAATGGGATTTTGTGCATTATAACATGAGGATAAATATTAGGGTAAGTAGTTTCAAGGGTTTAGCCTAAAAGAAAGCCCCTTTTTGACAGGTACAATGAGACATCCAGGGAGGTTAAACGCAAAGTTGAAAGTAATACACACACACACAAAATCCTTTTCTAATTATCGTGAACTTCTGGCTATGGACCTGCTTACAGTAGTGCGTTAGAGATAAGACAACTGTTAACATCCAAAACTAAATAGGATTTTTTTTAATCTATTAAGAAGGATTTGTACATTTAAAGTAGCAATGCTGGTTGACTACTAATTTGGAGAACACAAGTTGTGCTGTTTTCCTAGAAGTACAAACCACTTTCAACTTAATCCCCTTGAGGACTGGACCCAAAGTAGTGAACCACTGCTGATCAGACAGGATCTTTATGGACCATGAACACTCATTCAACTCGTTGTGGAAGTCTGATCATTTGGAAAATGCTCAGTGAGATATGCTGTGAGCTAGAACTATGGTACTCAGAAGAGCTCTCGTGGGACACATTAAGTGATCCTGATGAAATGCTCCGCTAACTAGTTACATATTTGTTTGAGTGGCTATAGTGAATCTGATTCATCAGAAGAAGCAAGATTACAACTTCCCTCACTGATGCAGATGGAGAAATTAAACCATTTTCACTGTAACTACTGTATCACCTCTGAAAATCTACAGCCTAATTGTTATCACCCTGAATAATGTGCCTGGCCAGTCAAAACTGTCTTACATTATGGTCTAATCTTTGTAAAACTGTTACATATTTATCAAGGGAAAATAGTTTTGTTTGTTGTTTTTTATTTGCTTCAGGTTTTTTTTGTTGTTGTTGTTTTTTATCCTGAGATGAGGAATTGTGCTTCTATAGCTGTAATAATCTAGTCTGAATATGCTTGTCAGAGGCATGCACTTACTGTACCTCCTGGAAACTCCTCAGCTAGGGAAAGCTCTTTTGGTATTTAAAGCACAGCCTTCTATTAAAACCTGCATTTTAAAACATTGTGATTTATCTTAATTTTCTAGTTTATTTTCTTTTGGACAGCAGCTAAAACAGTGCATTTTCCTGTGGATTACGAAAAATTAACTGGAGACTGAAGTAATTGGAAGAAGACATGTCACTGTCCATGGTTCAAAAACAAATAAAATCACAGCTCCAGAAAAGATGCTTCACACCGTGTTTCAACTGTTTTGTTTCCTGAGGCCATCACTCCTATTACCATTTTTTTTCTGTTGCTGTCTCAGAGTGAAATAGTCCTAACTTGTACAAACCTCTATGCACCTCCAATTCTTGCCTCTGCATTAGGTAAGACGGGGTGGAGGAGCATGTCTTAAGCCAAGTTTGCCAGAGAACCGAAACACAAAACATTTTGAACTCTTACCTCAGGAGTAAAAACCCACCATACAAGAAAGAGAAGTGGCAGGCATCAGCCAGGTAAAAGGTGTCCTCTTCAAGACAGCACCTGCTTTGCAAAATCTAAGGGGTTACTCCAAAAAAATGATGATACAGAGATATCCACATAACCAAGCATTTCTGTATAATAGAGAACATGTGAAGGGACTGTCGTGAGAAGGATCTGAGTTCAAGGTGTGGATATCAACCATAGCCTCAGAGGCAACAGGCAGGATTAAAAAATAGAACAGTAAAAAAAATAAAAAAAATAAAGCAGTACTGCCAAGTTCAGTTATGATTGATACTGATTCTGCACAGTTGGACATAAGTTTAGCTTCCAAGCTTCAACGACCCAGTTAAATCTAATGTTCTCAGGCATACATAGGTGAGAGTAAATCCCCCCCCCCCACAATGCCTAACTCCCTCTAAAAAGCATTACCTGTGGCCACCCTGGGATTGTCAAGAGAAATTCTGGAAAAAATAAAATATTCAAGCAAAATGAAAGTCTGTCTCCCACTGAATTTTTTCTTCTGTCAAATTAAGAAAACATTCAGGTGTGTGGACAAAAATAAACCTTCCCTAACTGTGAAGGTGGAGTGTTCTGACTTCTATGGATTCTAAAAATCCATGGAAGCTAATAGGTTCAAGGAAAAAATATAGTGTTGCAAACACTCCAGGTGACCTGTACCAAATGTAGCAGCTGGCATTAATAGAGTAAATTACATGATTATATTGAAGATGAATGTCACAGCTTTACAAACAGATATCTAGCACACTTCAGCATTCAAATCAGCTACACCAGGAATAGACCAAACAGATATGAATGAACATGGTTTTGAAGTGTAAAAATGAAAATCAGTCTCCATTTACTTTCCAGAATTCAGACTTCCCTTGTGAGCACAGAATAAAGCTGATGGCATTTTCTTAGGTTTTTCAAAGGAAGTCCCTACACTGCAATATTTTAAGCACCTACTGACATCTTGTCAGCTGGGAAAAGAGTATATTGAGATCAAGACAAAGATGTCATTTGATCTCACTGGAAAACAGAATCCTGTTCTATAATATGACCTTGATACCTCACTCTGTGGTAGAATGAAAATAAAACCTTTCAGTCTGGAGAGCGGGAGGCTGGAAAGGTGAACAGACTTTCCCATAACTGGTAGAAGCCCAATGCTTATACCACTTACCATGGATATATATATATATTTTTTTTCCCTGAAGTAAATATCTGAAGCTGCATCTCCAAGTCCCTGTCAGAATGCTTTAATCTGTGCTACTGGCTGTTCTGAACACTGACCTCTTTCCTGCTCCAGAGAATATCTAACCTTTGCCCAGAAGGATAATACACTTCTACAAAGTATTCACATGTTGACGTGCTTCCTGGAAAAAAAAAAAAACAGCTAGTTTTAGTTATAGTTCTGCAGCCTTTCTATAATGGAGTATTTGCATTGACAGTAATAGGATTACCTGCATCATTAAAGGTTTCAGGAGCTTTCCCTTGGCTGGTGTAGTAAATGAAGGAAACTATTTTCAGAGCATTTGGTTTTAACAGAAAGGATTAATTATAGCTCCAATGAAGCTGAGCTGCACAGATCACTGTGATCACCATCAGCTCCAAAAAAATTTAATGCATTACATATGAGAGGTACTGAAAGCACCACTGTGGGCCATAAGATAATAGTTCATGTAAGCAGATTTCACTGACGAATCCTGAAAAGGAGAGAGGATTCAACACTTCATTATCTTCATACCCTGTCTAAAGGCATTTGGAAAGAACAAGAATGAGAGCGTGCTTGCAAAGCATCACACAAAGTACTCAACCTAACATACACTCTTTCACACGGTGTCATCACACAATCTACCAAAGGCTACTGCAGCACTAAGCCTAAACCTATGCCAAAACCTAGAACACTAAAGAATCAAAGCTAAAATGGGGACATCATGCTCCCTTGTACAGATGAAGCTGTGAGAGCGAGAAAAGAAATTAATCTCTAGCCATTTGAAGCCATTACTTTTAACTTGTTCTAACCTCAACAAAGGACTGAACTTGGGGTGAATTACTTTTCTACCCTCTCAGTGTGAAGCACCTTTACATTTTTTAGGCATACAGAATATGGCACTTAACTAAGACAGACTATTTAATGCCCTGATTTTAAGAAGTCTTCTTCTCACTATTGGTCCTATTAAAATTGATAGGTATTCAATTGAGTGAATATGATGATCCAAAGAACCACAGCTAGTCTAAGACCATCAGAATCTACTCTTTATTTAAAATAGCAGTTGCACTTAAGTATTTGGCCACACAGCCAAAGCGCATATACAGACACAATCAAGTATACTCTTGATTGTGTACGCATGTGCAAGAGTGCATTTTTCTAGGGTTGTTTACTGAGGTGTTCATTATATTTGAAACACTGAAAGTATCTACATGGAGAAGTGACCAAGGACATGACCCTGCACAGATATGAAGACAGTTATAAACTCTGCTAAATACATCTGAAAAGAAGAAATAGAGATTAACTGAATATAAGTCAGGATTTGTTCTTTCAAAACGAGGTCAAGCTGCCACAGAAATCAATCAGAACAAGAGTAATGCTTGTACAGAATGCTTCGGTAGAATTCTCTATTGTTTCAAGCATTTTTTGTCTGCAGAATAAAAGAGCTTACCCTCAAAGGCAAATGCTAAAGCATCCAAGCAGCCTGGTGAGGTACTGATAAATACAGTAGGGAAGACTCCTTTCCTTATCCAGCCTACAAGACAGCTGCAGAGCTGACACACTGCAACCCCTGGAGTCTAAAATATCCCTCATTGCTTATTCTGAACATCTAACACATAATAATGGGTCTGGGCCTTACACTTCCCTACTGTTCCCCTTCCTTAGGTCAACATGTACCAGTGAATGTCTTTCAAAGGGAATTTGCCTGTAGGAGAATCCATGCAATAGAGCATTATGCGGATGTGTGCTGCCCTTTTCTCACAGATCCTCCCATCATGCACACATTGGAAGACATGCCATCTAGCTATTCCTGTGCACACAGAGAAGTGCTAGGATAGTATTTCCTGTCCTGCCCCTGCCAGCAAAGCACACAGGCAAAGCTGTCAACAGAGCATGCAACAACAATTCTATATGAATTAAAGGAAACGTAAGAGATATCTTGTATAAGCTACTAACAACTATTAATAATACAAAGTATGTAAGGTGGCAATGCACACCAAGGTACTTTGCAGAACGTTTTGCATCAGGATATTTGGAACCAAGTCTGTGCTTTAAATGCTTTAACTTCGATATTGGGATTCCAATCACCGCTCACTGAAAATAAGGCAGTAGTGTCTGTCCAGCTCAAAGAAACTACATAATCACTCCAGTCTATACCTTTCAAATCTGATTCCCTTTTTGAGAGGAGAATGACTGAGCAAGATTAGACTCCCTTTCCAGTTTTTTCAGTGATTCGTGCAGTTCAGGGCACATATGGTCAGGCAGTATGAAATAACCTTCCAGACCCACCCCCAATAGCATTCTATTTTCAGCTACAACACCCTGATACTTTTAAGAAGCACAAACGGTCTGACTCAAAAGTTCTTGGAATCAGATCTCTAATTTAATTTTATTGGATCAGGTGATTAAAGGAAATTATTCAGCACAAGCAACACTGAATTAAAAGCAAAACAACTTTCCTGAAAAGGACTTTCATTTTTCACTTTATTCCATACCCCATCTGCTTCTGATGACTTAATTGCTGCTTCTCAATATCTGGAGAGATTGGTATTCATTAAAAGAATCCATACCAGTTCAAGATTCTAAGACCTAATGCTATAGGATAAAAATATAGACAAATTGAAGTCACATGGGCAAGGGCAATTACAAAATTGAATTGTTATATATTTATAGAAGCAGGCTCCAGAAAGTCCCAGCAGCCAAGATGGTCTTTGCAAGTAACTGTGAGCTGCCTTTTCTGTGTCAGTTCCAAGTCTACCAGCATTGTCTTAGGGCTAGGGCAGCTACCTGTTTCCAAAGGATGCTGAAGACTAGCGCGTAATTCTAGATGAATGAGAAACATTCATGCAGCTACATTTTTTGGTTTACTGTTAGCAGTGCAGACTACTATCCAAACTAATATGGCATAATAAAAATAGTAACTGATCCTGAGCACAAGAAACTAGCTTCTATTTGAGAATGCTGGTCACTAGACACACTCATGCACAGAAGTCCTAGGTCTCCTACAGCAGATATATATCATTGTATGGCCAGAAGGTGAAGGGAGATGATTCTCTCCACCTGCTCTGCTCTGGTGAGACCCTACCGGGAGTACTGCATTCAGCTCTGGGGTCCCCAGCTCAAGGAAGGCATGGACCTGTTGGAGCAGGTCCAGAGAAGGGCCACAAAGATGATCAAAGGGCTGGTGCCTCTCCTATGAGGACAGGCTGAGGGAGTTGGGGCTATTCAGCCTGGAGAAGAGAAGGCTCCGGGGAAACCTCACAGTGGCCTTCCAGTACCTAAAGGGGTCTGCAGGAGAGCTGGGGAGAGACTCTTTGTCAGGGAGTGCAGTGATAAGACAAGGGGGAATGGCTTTAAACTAAAAGAAGGTAGATTTACATTAGATATAGGGAAGAAATTTTTCACTCAGAGGGGGGTGAGGCCCTGGCACAGGCTGCCCAGAGAAGCTGTGGATGTCCCATCCCCGGAAGCGTTTAAGACCAGGTTGGATGGGGCTTTGGACAACCAGGTCCGATGGGAGGTGTCCTCGCCCAGGGCAGGGGGGCTGGAATTAGATGATCTTTAAGGTGCATTCCAACCCAAACCATTCTGTGATTCTGTGATATACTGAACTACAATGCCACTTCACAGTGGCCATGATGTATGCTTTTGAAAAGGGGAAAAAGGTCATTCAACTATTCCCTGAAAGTACACTTTTCTGTACAAATGAATTTGAACCAGGTGCAAGATGGAAGCTAACATTTTATCCTTAGGAAAGATTTCACTACGTAGAAGACATGCTTTATAGTCTCTTATCAAGAATTTTCCAGATTCTGTTTACTGTCCTCCTTAACCTAGGATACTAAAAACACATGAATTTCCTTTCGGAAAGGAGAAATACACTTCCTATTTTCTCACTTGCTTGTTCATCTCCACTTCACTTCTTTTCATCACATTAAGGCTACAGCACATACAGAACGGCCTACTTCTAACAGTGTTGCTGTTAAACCACTTACAATGCAGAAATGTTACAAGCTATGCCTATGCCAAGAGGCAGGGGGCAGTGCACAACTAACCCCTTTAGAAGGGAAGCAAGTCATACTGGAGTGTTGGTAACCTCTCCTTGGCTTGCTGGTTTGGACAACCAGGAGACCAGGATCCTGAATTTACATGCAGCTATTTATTCTGGATTCTTGCATTAGCTTCCAAATAAGACAGAAGAAAGACTGAAAACTTGCATTTAACACAATATACATTTAGCAGAATACAGCAGCTCTATTAAACATCATATAATCCCCACCTCAGAGCCCTGCCTTCAAGAAAGCAGTGAGAAGAAAGGACAAAGTGCCCTTTGACATGTTTTCTTCTTTGTGCAATAACTACAAGTGATTCATACAACACTCTTCTTATATCTTGCTATTCCAGGGCTTGTCCTAAGCCTTGTTGCACTGTTTGTATAACATACTTGATATTAGCATGCAGGTGTAAACAACAGAAAGTTACTTACAGGCAAGAATAATATTTCTTTATTTCTTCTCCTGTGTGCATTTTAGGGTTTCCTGAAATTACCACTGTATTTTTCCTAGAAGGAACAGCCAAATTCAGTAGTTCTAGGTTTGTGAATATTCTCATGACTTTTGGTCTTTCCGATCATCTTTAGTGCTCTTGACTTACACCTAATAAATCATTTTAGACAGGCTTAGCCTTCATGCTCACATAAACTTTAATGTAGTGACACACAGAGCAGGCAAAATTTCAGGTTCAGCATGAGTGTTTTACTGAACCATGGCTAGCTTTCAACTGAAAATCTCTTTACCATAACTAACCTTGCCTTTTTTTTTTTTACGCTCTAGTTCCAAAGCTTGGTTTTGCCCCCATAGGAACTAGTGTGTGTTACTGCTTACCTTGTAAAATGAGCAATTCCACAAGACCTCATCAAACAGTGCTGATTCGAAAAGAAATGAGATGATATATGCATCTTGTTCAAAAGCAACATCTGTGTGTTCCAATCAGATTAATGGATTTATATTTTTTCTTAGATTCTGACCATTCAGACAATTCTTGCATAATTGAAAGACCTGCAGCTTCTTCACATTGCAGTCTGAACAAAGCACGTTTTCCAAACATCTCAGTAGTAGTCTGCCTGTTTCTCTCTTGAAAACAAAATGCTAAAGGTTAATATGGAATTCCATTGTCTCCTCATCACGTAGACTGAAACCTCCAGAAATAAGTTGTTTTTTTTGTCCTTTCTTTTTTGGGGGGTGGACATGTGTGTGTTTTCCTTTTTATTAAGATGCTAGGTTAAGATATATCCAACTGGGAAATGGAAAAAAAAATCTTTGGTCCTGATCCTGTACATACCATATAATTGCTGGGAAATCAGTCATTCTAGAGAACTGGACAGACTGAGGGCAATCAGCATCTTACCAAATTGCACTCTAAGATACTGTGAATAATTGTTTAAACTTGAATGTGATTTTCAGTTGTCTGAAAGAGACAATAAGTTGCATATTTTGCAAACATCGGAAAAAACGACCTTATTCTTACTTACTTTTGAAAGAGGCAGTAAAATAGACTAAGATGAATACATATTGGAATAATTGAACATGACTATTCAGATGTAATTTCTATAAGGAAGAAAACACAAATACTCGAACTTAAAGGACAGAAAATTGCCTGGAAGTATAAATAACAACTTACGTTTACACTCTTCTCAGTCTCTGTAGAAATGCGTGCTTCTTAAAGCCATAATTGTAAGGGCAACCAAAAAAAACAAATCATTCTTGTAACCATCCAAGGAATTTGAGGATACTTTCCTTAAAGTTCACAAAATCTTAAAGGTACTAACTTAAATCAGTCACCTATCACATTTTGAAGATATAAAACATCACCCCTTTAATTCATTTTCTCATCTGTAGAATGAGAGTAGAAATAGTTACCTAACTTTTGTTAGGTGTTTAACTGCATTAAAATTCTGATAGTATAACATTGGCATGTAAGACCACAACATTATTCATAGTTTTATCTGTAGACCCTGTCTCAAAAAAAATCATCTGGGATCTGTCTTCAGAAATGAACATTGATGAGGGAGCTCGCCGTTGTTTGTCATCATATGAAGGTGTAAGTTCTACAATATAGCCTATGAAATTGTGTAACAATCTAAATATGTCACCATCATCTGAATTCCAGGCAGGAACCTGAGCTTCTCTTAAGCAACCAGAAATTGAAGCTGACCCAAGGTTAGGAAAAAACTGGGAGTCTCAGAGTGTGAGAAGCCACATGCTGAGAACATTCTGTGTTTACATACCAATCTGTACATCAAATTGCAACAAGAGGTAAAACACTTTTTTTATTTTTATCCCTATATGCTTCTGAAGCCCTAATCACAAAGACTGTGTGGGCTGTCTAAAGTGTTTTCATTGGTCAAAAGCATTGGGTAATATATAACAAGACATAAAACGTGATATAACTACAGAGAGGAACCACAGATGACTTATTTTTTTGCTCTACTCAAAGTCTAGGCCACTCCATGCAAAGACAACAGAATATAGGGTAAAATTATGTTACATAAAATAAGAGAGTAAATCCTTAAGGGAAAATGTCCTTTCCTCCTTCATCTCCCTAGGAGGCAAAAGTAAGAATGTAAGTCTGAGGGCAAAGAGGAGGAAAGAAGTACTGTTTATTTCCATTAATAAAAAAAAAGCTACAGCTCAACATAATTATTTCAAAATTTCACCTTAAATACAAAAGAATAGAAAATTACTGCTTCCCAGAGCATTATCTCTTATTAAATTCTGCCTGTATCTTATTCTAGCCTAGTGTGGTTTCATACAGATTGTTTTTAAAATTCTTATCTGTTTTGAGTCAGAGTAAAACCAATTGTTAGATGGTAGAGTTGATCAAGCAAAGGTTTTACACTAGTGAGAACACGGATATTTCAAAAAAAATATTTTCATCCTATTTTGGTATAAAAATGAAATGACTCAGAGATATTCCCAGGAACGCTTCCCTGAATAGCAAGTAATTCACAAGAGCAAGGAGTGAATCCTACCTACAGGCCTAATAAGATTCGCAACCGGATATAAAATTAGCTTCTCTCTGACTCCTCTGCAGTTACATTATTTACATTAACTGAAAAAGCTCCACAAAAAAAAAAAAAAGCTCTACTTTTGGACCTTCAAAGCCTTTTATACTGAACATTTCATTCAGCTGAGCATGTGTCCATTAAAACTCAGGGGTATTGTTGCTGTTGATGTTCTTTCTGTGTTGTTTGTTTTTTTTACTAAAAAATATTTTGAAAACAGACTAATGTTCTTCAAACCTATCTGTAATATTTGTAGTTTTTGTAATCCTTTTCATTAGCTTTTCTAGGAGTTATTCATACAAGTATCATCTGTACGATGTGTAGGGAGGAACTCCCTACATGTGACCAAGTATTCAGGCATGAACAAGATTATTCATACAGTCTATACATTTGCCCTGTAGAGCAAGCCTGGAAGCATTTCAGTACCACAGTGCACATGCAATTGGTTGGAGTATGGTAAGACAAAATTGGTAGACAACCAATTAATCTTAGTTTATTGATGTCAAGATTACATTTTGATTTTCTTCCCCCAATTAGCTCATGTTCTCCTTACCTCACCCATAGTCTAACTCATTTAAAGTCCTGAACTCCTCTCCTAATCCTGCCAGAAAGCAGAAATTCCATCATTTTAACCTAGCAGCGGACCATATCACCCACATTTAAAGCATCCGTTTTGTCAAGTCAGTAGTAACCAAAAATTTTGACGAAACATGGTAAACATTACTGACAAGTTTAGAAGATCATCAGCATTATGGCATATGGTAAAAATCAGAATTTGTTGGTGGGTTGGAAAACTAAAGGAACAGCTCTGACAGCCCATCTCATTATCAGTGTTTCCTTCTGACTTCCTTATTGTCTTCCGTATTTCTCAAAACTTCTTCCTTACCACCTCTACCTTTGCACTATGAACTTGAAGAGATTCAGAAAACTCAGGATGTAAAGCAGACAGACATAAAACAACAAAATCCTTGTATCATTACAAACACAGAGTATGTCTTACGTGAGTGGACATTCTCTACACAAGCAGCTCATTTTTTTAAAGACTGCTTTGTAAGGAGAGCAGCTTCATCTTAATAGGACCATAAACCTGCATTCTCAAGCTCACTCTAAAGATCTGTCCTTTGCTGTTTTGGGGCCTTAGCCAAGGCCACTGAGATACAAGAAAGTTGTCGCTAATCGACTTCAGAGGGCTTTGGATCAGAAAATCCTGGCAAGTCTGACTCTTCAACAGCTCTTAAAAGGAAACTGAAGAAGTCTGTCTTATGCCACTATATCAAAAAGAATCAGAATTGCACAGAAAGTAGTAGAAGGTATCCAGATGATATACACGTGCTCTTTAAATATTTAGTAGCCCAAAAAAATATGAGGGATGGATAACTTACACTTTCCGAAAATTGAGTTTAAAGGAAAACCAAAGGAAGTTTAGCTTTAATTTCATCTCCCTGCTAACTACAGAGCCACATGAACCCTCAGAAAATTTTACCATGTTTTATCCTTTTTTCTTTCTAAGAAATGGGATTCCTATCTCCAAGATCTGCCCAAATGGGAGGCAGAAAACACAGTCACATGCAGTATCTGAATTTTGTATGGCCCAATCCCATGACATGGGAATGATAAGGTTGAATCCCTGTGGGTTAGGATCCGTGGGAAGGCCGGCAAGGCTAGCGTCCTGGTCGGGGTCTGTTATAGACCGCCGAACCAGGATGAGGAGACGGATGAGGAGTTTTATAGGCAACTGACAGAAGTTGCAAAATCGTCGGCGCTTGTCCTTGTGGGGGACTTCAACTTCCCGGATATATCCTGGAAACACAACACGGCACAGAGAAAGCAGTCTAGGAGGTTTCTGGAGAGCGTGGGAGATAGCTTCCTGACGCAGCTGGTCAGTGAACCCACCAGGGGAGGTGCCCCGCTAGACCTTCTCTTCACAAACAGAGAAGGACTGGTGGGAGATGTGGTAGTCGGAAACTGTCTTGGACAGAGTGACCACGAAATGGTAAAGTTCTCTATTCTTGGCGAGGCCAGGAAGGGGACCAGTAAAACTGCTGTATTGGACTTCCGGAGGGCTGACTTTGAGCTGCTCAGGACGCTGGTTGGCCGAGTCCCTTGGGAGGAGGTTCTGAAGGGCAGAGGAGTCCAGGAAGGCTGGGCGCTCCTCAAGAAGGAAATCTTAACGGCACAGGAGCGGTCCGTCCCCACGTGCCCAAAGACGAGCCAGCGTGGAAGAAGACCGGCCTGGCTCAACAGAGAGTTGCGGCTTGTGCTTAGCAGAAAAAAGAGGGTTTATAATCTTTGGAAGAAAGGGCGGGCCGCTGAGGAGGACTACAAGGATGTAGCGAGGCTGTGCAGGGAGAAAATTAGAAAGGCCAAAGCTCATCTGGAGCTCAACCTGGCTACTGCCGTTAAAGACAACAAAAAATCCTTTTACAAATATATCAATGCGAAACGGAGGACTAAGGAGAATCTCCATCCTTTACTGGATGCGAGGGGAAACCTAGTTACTAAGGATGAAGAAAAGGCTGAGGTGCTTAATGCCGCCTTTGCCTCAGTCTTTAGCGGCAATACCGGTTGTTCTCTGGATACCCAGTGCCCTGAGCTGGCGGAAGGGGATGGGGAGCAGGATGTGGCCTTTGCTATTCATGAGGAAATGGTTGGCGACCTGCTAAGGAGCTTGGATGTGCGCAAGTCGATGGGGCCGGATGGGATGCACCCGAGGGTACTGAAAGAACTGGCGGAGGAGCTGGCCGAGCCGCTTTCCATCATTTATCGGCAGTCCTGGCTATTGGGGGTGGTCCCAGTTGACTGGCGGCTAGCCAATGTGACGCCCATCTATAAGAAGGGCCGGAGGGCAGACCCGGGGAACTATAGGCCTGTCAGTTTGACCTCAGTGCCAGGAAAGCTCATGGAGCAGATTATCTTGAGGGTCATCACACGGCACTTGCAGGGCGAGCAGGCGATCAGGCCCAGTCAGCATGGGTTTATGAAAGGCAGGTCCTGCTTGACGAACCTGATCTCCTTCTATGACAAAGTGACGCGCTTGGTGGATGAGGGAAGGGCTGTGGATATGGTTTACCTTGACCTCAGTAAGGCTTTTGACACCGTTCCCCACAACATTCTCCTCAAGAAACTGGCTGCTCGGGGCTTGGACTGGCGTACGCTTCGCTGGCTTAAAAACTGGCTGGATGGCCGGGCCCAAAGAGTCGTGGTGAATGGAGCTAAATCCAGTTGGAGGCCGGTCACTAGTGGAGTCCCCCAGGGCTCAGTGCTGGGGCCGGTCCTCTTTAATATCTTTATCGATGACCTGGATGAGGGGATCGAGTGCACCCTCAGTAATTTTGCAGATGACACCAAGTTAGGTGCATGTGTTGATCTGCTCGAGGGCAGGAAGGCTCTGCAGGAGGATCTGGATAGGCTGGAGCGATGGGCTGAGGTCAACTGTATGAAGTTCAACAAGGCCAAGTGCCGGGTCCTGCACCTGGGGCGCAACAACCCCAAGCAGAGCTACAGGCTGGGAGATGAGTGGCTGGAAAGCTGCCTGGCCGAGAAGGACCTGGGAGTATGGGTTGATAGTCGGCTGAATATGAGCCAGCAGTGTGCTCAGGTGGCCAAGAAGGCCAACAGCATCCTGGCCTGTATAAGAAGCAGTGTGGCCAGCAGGTCTAGGGAGGTGATTGTCCCCCTGTACTCGGCTCTGGTGAGGCCACACCTCGAGTACTGTGTTCAGTTTTGGGCCCCTCGCTACAGGAAGGACATGGACGTGCTCGAGCGAGTCCAGAGAAGGGCGACCAAGCTGGTGAGGGGTCTGGAGAACAAGTCTTACGAGGAGAGGCTGAGGGAGCTGGGCTTGTTCAGCCTGGAGAAGAGGAGGCTCAGGGGCGACCTTATCGCTCTCTACAGTTACCTTAAAGGAAGCTGTAGTGAGGTGGGGGTTGGTCTGTTCTCCCACGTGCCTGGTGACAGGATGAGGGGGAATGGGCGAAAGTTGCGACAGGGGAGTTTTAGGTTGGATGTTAGGAAGTACTTCTTTACCGAAAGGGTTATTAAGCATTGGAACGGGCTGCCCAGGGAGGTGGTGGAGTCGCCATCCCTGGAGGTCTTTAAGAGACGTTTAGATGTAGAGCTTAGTGATATGGTTTAGTGGAGTACTTAGTGTTAGGTCGGAGGTTGGACTCGATGATCTTGAGGTCTCTTCCAACCTAGAAATCTGTGTCTGTGACATAAACCAGGCCCACACACACTTTCCCTCCAAAGCCCAGTGATCACTCTGAAAACAGAGCTATGCTCTCAAACACCAGAACCACACCAATACTGTGCACTGATGACTACGTGACAGTTGCATTTTCTTCCTGCAACGGGCCTAAGTTCAGGTCCTTTATTGGTAAAGGCCCAGGAAACCAAACTCAGCTAGGGAACACACGATCCCATCCATTTATATCAGAAAATGATCTCTTCAGCTCTTTAAAAATGGTATTTCTCTCAGAAGAAAAATACATGATCGTTTGAAATGTTGTTACTTTGCCAATAGACACTGTCAAGCACTTTTGACAGTCAGTGTCTCCCAGACATCAAACAGCCTCTCTATCACACCAAGGTTAAGATTCAAGGCCAGGTTTGAATAGCCCCTTTGCTTTTGTGAGTTTCTATCAGGCCCCTGACATTACTAGCATGTATTTACTGTGATCTGGTAAACAGAACAGAGAACATGGCACATGGTAGTGATTTACACTCTGTCATTAGCACATGGCAGGGGGGAGGGATTTACTTGTATAGTTCACACATACCATACAAATTCTTTAAACAAATAAAGAGCTGTGGAGTGTGGGAGGGAGGGAAGGGGAAGAAACCTATACAAAACTGAAATTTTCCATGCTTTCCCACACTTGTTTGGAGGGCTGGCCTTCCCCCCACACACACACGATGGAGTGTCTCCTCTTACCCAGTTCATCAGAAATTCCTCTCACACTGCAAACACTGAGGTGGCACACTGCCTACATTTCAGGAAGATCTTGGCAATGCACAAGTAGCTCTGAGAACACGTACTGGGGGCAGAGAAGATTATCTCATAATTTTAAGAGAAGCAGTCACCATTTCAAATGTAAAATATTAACCCTTTGTGCTTATGAATACTTGACAGAAGCAAGTACTGTAACATAAAACACCCCAAGCAGAGGCAGGGAGCACAGATATCACATTAGGATGGACAACATGATGCCTTGCCCACTAAAAATTTAGTGATGCAGCTTTGGTTATGATGGAGTTATGCAATGAAATGCACCTCAAAAGAAATACTGGGCAAAGCCTGGTGTTCTCACCTCTTCACTGGTACATAGCATAAGGCAGGCTGCTGTGCTCTGACGCAAGCAGCACTCATCTCACCTGTTACATTGCTGTCAAGAACAAGTAAAAACAAAAGAAAGAGGGCACTGGAAGAGAGGGACATATATGAAGACGATTTTATATTATTTACTAAGAACTGACTGTTCTTGAATCAACCTAATTTGTACATACATTCTTTTAACTTGGTGATGGTCTACAAAACCCATTTCATATGGATTAAAATTAGTAATATTTCACATATATTATTTAGTCATGGCATTCAACCATCTTGTAGAGAGGTAAATAAAATTTCCTCGTTTACTTCTAAGAAATATGAGGCAAAGGCATTCAGGATCAAATTTACTTACTAAAGATGCTATTTCTCCATTGGGATCTTCAACAGCCCTAAAGCATATAACACGCATTGAATTCAGTGGTCCTTTTAAAATAATAAAAAAAAAAAAAGTATTTTGAACTATTGAACAGTTCTAAGAATTGGAGGCAATGACTTCATTCAGATGTGTGTCAAAGACAGGATTAAAACCTATCAATCTGTGAAGGCCAGACACACCCAGAGATATGCAGGAAGAAGCTGATCAGAAACAGTTTGGGGGTTTTGCTCACAATCATTCCACCTTAAACATTTACTGATCAGACCACAACATGCCCTAAATAACAGGAGAAGACAACAACCCCATGAGGATGTGGGACAGACAATAGAATATCTAGATACTTATATATCACCTAGACCTGCAGCAACACGGGAACTGATTTAGTGTCTTCACAGCTCATGAAGGAGGAAGAATCAGTCCTCAGACAGGGAACCAAAACAGAGTGATTTTCTTAAAAACCCATAGGAAGCACACTATTTAAGTAGACTGCTGCATCACCTGCAGTTTCCAGGTTAATTTTACACAAAGTTTAGTAATTCAGTATCTCCCAAAGTGTTTCTAGCAGCAGCATGTACCCTGTTCTCCAGGATTCAACTGCAACCTAAAAGGCAGATAAGCAGAAAGTAGCTGAGAGGACTTTCCAAAGACACAGGCAGCGGCCAGCTGTCAAAGTGCCTCGTGAAAATGAAGTGTTCTGAGGTTTCTGTCAGGTATGATGTAGACAAGAACTTACTGCTATCTTTACATGTCTCTCATGGAGGATTTTTGAACCCTAAATTAATCGAGATATTTCTCTAATCAGAATTAACACCATCCTGCACAGATAGACACACAGGTAGTTGATCTCCCTTCAGGATTAAGCACAAAACTGTAAAAAGGAGATTGACTTCTACTTTACCTCCCCTTCCCCATCTCTCTCTCTGTACTTCCAATCTGCTTCAAATTGACGAGACTTGCCCATTTTAAGAAAATATCAACTTAAAACATATCGAAGAAAAGAAGTTGAGGAGAGAAGACAACTACAGGGAGAGAATGCAGAACACAGTGGTGTATTTACAGACTGCTTCTTGTGATCCCCTAGTGCCACCTTTGGTTGGAGCTCACAGAGTATGAAAAAGCCTACAACCTGCAAGGAAAAGTTTCTTTTCCTTGATATCTCCTTACTTGCAGGAAGACTCCTGCTGTATTCCCTATTAAAAAAAAAAAAGAAAAAACATCGGATTTTTCCACTACAGTTACTGAACTAGCATCTACTATTCCTACACCATACCTGTGTCCCCTGCAGCGTTAGCTCACTTTATTTTCATGACTTAAGCATTGTCCTTCACCATGGGGAAGAGGTACATGCAAGGAACCTGCTTTGAGAGGCTCACACAGTACTGCCTGAAAAAGGAGGGTAAAAGACCAAAAAACATCCTTCTGTTGTTTCAGTTATCAGACATGCTCTGCAGATTTTTGTACATTCTTGTCCATGGTTACAGCTACAAGCCTTTTGTGCCAAAACCCTCAGAGCAAGTAAAATGCTTCAGGGAAGTCAATGTAACAATTATAACAGCTTCACCAATTTGCTCTTGCCAAGAATTAGACCCAGGAGCATAACAAAGACAGTTGCTGAAATCTATTAATAAGTAGTGTACATTTACCACCTCAATACTATAGTGGCAACTGATAAAGCAATTTCAAACACGTATGTAGGTGGTCTACTTCATGATGCAGAAAACAGAGAAGCAAATGAATTGAAATGAAAAATTGAATAAATCACTACAGATGTACCTATATACATTAAAATGCACAGATGTGTATGTGCGTATATAGAACCATAGAATATCCCAAGTTGGAAGGGATCCATAAGGATCATCAAGTCCAACTCCTGGCACCGCACAGGTCTACCCAAAAGTTTAGACCATGTGACTAAGTGCACAGTCCCATCTCTTAAATTCAGACAGGCTTGGTGCAGTGACTACTTCACTGGGGAGCCTTTTCCAGTGTGCAACCACCCTCTCGGTGAAGAGCCTCTTCCTGATGTCCAGCCTAAACTTCCCCTGCCTCAGCTCCACACCGTTCCCGCGGGTCCTATCACTGGTGTTTACGGAGAATAGGTCACCTGCCCCTCCACTCCCCCTCGCGAGGAAGTTGTAAACTGCGATGAGGTCCCCCCTCAGCCTCCTCTTCAGGCTGAACAGGCCCAGTGACCTCAGCCGCTCCTCATATGTCTTCCCCTCTAGGCCCTTTACCATCTTCATCGCCCTCCTCTGGACACTCTCCAACAGTTTTACATCCTTTTTGTACTGTGGTGCCCAGAACTGCACACAGTACTCAAGGTGAGGCTGCACCAGCACAGAGCAGAGCGGGACAATCGCTTCCCTCGACTGACCAGCAGTGCTGTGCTTGATGCACCCCAGGATATGGGATTTATGTATATGTGCAAATATGCACATGCATATATGAAAACAAATACGTATACACACTAATATATATAATAAAGGCACGCAGATGGAAACTCAAGACACACAGCAGATATATAGAACCGTTTCAATAGGATATAAAGAGTTACCTCATAAAGTAAGCCAAAAGCTTTTTTAGTACATGAAAGACAACATTTGAAATATCAAGCAAAACAGCCATTAAAAACCTCATGGGCCTGCCAGCTACTTCTCTAATGCTTTAAGTTAACAGCTGAAGTAAGAGGCCCTTCAAGCTTCCTTCCCTGCTGAGAGTCATGCAAACTTCACTTCTAGAGAGCTTCAGAAGTAGTCAAGATAATCTTCTGCAGTGCTGGTATTATACTGCTTAAACAAATGGGTTTACTTTACAGCTAGTATAACTAGATATTTAGAGAGAACTTGCTTTTTTTTAAGGTTATTTTCCACTTTGAGTTGTCAGAAAACGATTTGTGTTTTTTGCAAGAATGGTCATTCTGCACTGCAGGTTTTTCAGAGAGTCAAGCAACAGCTGCTCAGCCTTCTTCATCTGATACTCCTCTTAGCATGTTAAATTCCATAGCAGGAAAGAGGAAACAGAACAGGAAAAATAGAATTTTTACTACTAATACATAGCAGAATGTTATTTTCAGAATATATTATCAGTAAATTAGCAAAAGTAAGAATAGTGCTATTCCAGGTGTGTCTTTGCATGTACTGGCAGGAATACCTTTGCCACTGTTTCATCTCCTGGAAACTTCCCTTTCATCCTGGACTCTTGTTCTTTGCTTTCTCTTTTCTTGAAGCATTAACTACAGTGTCACTGCCTCACACAGGTACCATCCACTCACTTCCACCTGCTTTCATTCTTACACAGTACCCCTGCAAAATCATATCCTAAAGAAGCCTCAGGCTATTTTACTTTGTGCCCTAGTAATGATGTTCTCTTAGGCTAGCAGCTGAGAAAGATGACAGGTTGACTCTAGTCCACTTCATGCAGGTGCCATCTGAATATTAATTATCCCTAACTAAACTTCCTACTTTCAGGCCATTATTTAAATTTGAACTTAAGATGGCAAATTTCATAGAATGAGAATCATTCCTAGTGACTGTAGAGAGCTAATAGAGACATCTAGGCTAGGATCCTAATCAACAGAATGACCAGATTATTTGAGTCTCCCCAGTGACTGTGAGCAGGCCTCAGTTAAGAGCGTGATGTTAATTCAGGTGAATCTAGACTGTATTTTCTAGTTTTTACTTGCCAAAAAAGAATCCTCCACAGGAAGAGTTGTCTTCTCTGTCGGAGTTCTCAGGAAAAATCAAGCTTGAAGAGGACACTGTTGTCTGTAGTGGCACGATAGGATATGACAGAAACAATTCTATGCTTTCACAATCAATTTTTGAGTAAGGACACACCTTCACCTCACCATCCTCACATTCCTATAACTAAGACACAAAATAAATCTACAGGCAAGCAGAAACTACGGTGCTATTAAAGCACTGTAACTCAGGGCAATTCAGACACCAAAAAGTACTTTATTTCTCTTTCAGTCACAGGCAGCCTAATGTATGGTGCCTTGCACTAACTGTAGTCCTGCCAAATATGATCATGGCCAGACACCAGTAAAATGTTGCTAAAACGTACCATAGTAACTTGTCCACTTCATCCTTGTGGAAACACATTTTTTTCTTTTTTTAATTTAATAAAAAATATATTTGTTAAAATACCTCAAAATAATTATATTTCTGTAGCCTTGTTAATGATTCTGTGGCTCTATTCAATATTAAGCAGATAGGTATCGTTGCTAGATCCTGTATATGAAATACAATGAGAAGGGAAGGAAGAAACTACATGCAGTTTATAATAATTGATGTTTCCTGACTATAATCTTGGCATCTCTTTAAATCCATTTATAATTGTTTGCTACCTGTTCCTGAATATGAACCGACTATTTCACCCATGAAGGGCAAGTGCTAAGCTCCTTCCCTGGTTATGAAAGATCCATAACTCAAAAGGGCCACAGGCTGGAGTGAGTGACAAAGATTTGTCTTTACTTTTTTTTTTTTTTTAAAGCAAGTCCAAGACTTATAATCACCCTTCATGGATGAGACAGCCTATTTGTTCTCCTTCGGTTGTTTTTCTGTTAAATCGAGCTTTTTAGGAAAGGGACTGAGCCCTGGCATCAGACAGCAAACAGAAGGTTGGTGATAGACCTAGATAATTAGTATTTTGGGACATGCTGGATAAGCCAAAAACATAAAAAAAATTAATAAAAACCTTGTTGTGTTACTGAAACTATTTGGGGTTTTCTTTTGTGCATGTTTTCACCAAAGCGAGTAACAAAAGTAATATTGAAGAAAATGTTTCATTCGATCAGACTTGAAATATGTTGTTTAGCTTTGTGATATATTTATCATTTAGTTTCTGTTTTGTGTGTTTGTGGTGTTTTTTTGTTTTGCTTTGTTTGTTTTGTTTTTTTTAGTTTGTTTTTTAAAATAAATTTCAATCTAACATTCTATTTCAATGACTGTTAAAGAATCACCAATCCACCGTAGTTCACAATGGACATAATGAGGAGTGAAACACAGTCATGAAAACACAAAGTGAATATCAAGGCACATTTAAAAACTAGTGCAAATCATGGCGATAAACGTAAGCACAACTGTAGAAGCAGAAAGGGATGAAAATGCAAGAAGACAGAAAAGTACAACCTGCTGCACGCTTGAGTTTGAAGCTATTTGTCCTGCTTTGACTCCTTTGGGAGCCACAGTACTAACCTATACAAGTGAGCCACATTACCTTACATGAATTCATGCAGGACTGCTAGTAGGACACCTGGTCGAAAGACAGGGATATTGCACTGTCCCTTCCCTAAGGATCACAAGGGATTCAGAAAATAAATCCTTTAAGATGGTAGTGTAGACAGCACTGCATGATTCCAGTTCTCTCAAAAGAGATACACGGAAGTGCTATCCCTGTGATAAAACTCAGAGGCAGGAAATGAATTGTATTTACCATACACTTCTAACTTTGTACTCTACCTACTAATCCACTTCTGCCAGAAGTGTTTTGAACACAACACACCTCCAAGAGCTGTAAGATTATTTTGTCACCTTAATAGGTTTCCTCCTCCTCACCAACATCCTCTGTTACAGCATTTCCCTCCCCAAGTTACATTGGCCCCAATTTTTTAACCAAAAAGATTGACCAATGGGTTTAAGAATCAGTATTATGCCATTCTGCAGAGCTACAAAGGGGAGGGAGCCTTTTCTTCTAGTCATTAAATATTGTCAGCATCCCAATGGTTTTCAGAATATTTGTTTCTAGTCCTCAAGGACCCAAGATTTGAAAGCACTGACATTTTAACTAACCTTACAGGAAATGCAGATTTACCATATGTACAGGTTTAAAAACCTCAGAGACCATATACCAAAATGATATGAATAGCTTTTATAGCACATCAAGTTGGTTACTATTAGTTGTTCTATTAGTTGCAAACAGTCACTGAAGTCACACTTTACTTCATTTAGCACAAGTACTTACTTTGTAAAAGATCAGGAATGCTGTAGCATACAGTGCTTTATAGACATAACTGAAGAAGGTAAATGTTCCAATAAAATGTTAATATATTTGTAAAATAGTTTACTTCCTAGATATCTAATAGACATAGTATGGGTGGAATGCAAATTCTTTAGCCAGTAATAAAGATATTTTTAAGCCAGATTGAAAAGAGTATTAGTGAATCTAATTCCCCTTTTTTCCTTTACCTTCAGCTGTCATTTGTTTATTAGTAACTTTTGAAAGCTTTTAAAAGCTTTAAGTGAAATATCTTGGTCTAATATTTGCTCAAAAGTAGACTAGTTTGGGAATTTAAAATCAGAGTAGAAAAGTAGAAAAATATACACAAAAATAAGAAAAACATGCTAAAATACTAGAAAAATCACTTCTAAGTCTTTTATGCTCAGGTTATGTGTCTACAGCTGAACACTGGTAGAAGAATAGTTCTCAGCTCAGCACAGTTTTCTCCATGCAGAGAACTAACAAAACTTCGTTTCTTACAGGTGTCCTTTACTGCTGCTAAACAAAACATAAAATGGCTGAATTCTGATATCTTCTCACTGGGTAATAATTTGGGCTTCTTTCCTCTATAAAGCTGCTAGTTTTCAAATCCTAAAGCATTATTACAGTTAACTGAAATTCAAATGTGTAGGTTCCAAAATAAATCAAAATGTTTTGCTTTAAACCTCCTTCAGCTACCTTCACCTTCAAAGGGTGTGTAGTTTCAGTGCTTTTAACCTCAGTTCCCAGAAGGGACTGGGGAACATATCTGTCCTTCACTTCCTGTAATGCATTTCTATGAAAACTATACTAAAGCTCAGGTTACTCTGTGGAAATGTTTCAGAGAGTATATAACAAATGTCAGCCTAGGCAATAAGCACGTTCTACCCATTTCTGTTACACACTGCTCACTGTTGCATAAAGCAAAAATGGGAGAATTCAAACCTGGCAGTAAGCTATCACAGCATTTCAAAATTCTTGAAATTATGCCATTTTTCTTCTTCTCCCTATTACTGTTAATATTTTGAAATATTTGTCTCATATAGATACTAAGGCTGTTTTGTTGTTTTTTTTCCCCTGTATTTCTTGACTGATCTTGATTGTTCCTAAGAGCTTATTTTCTATTCCTAATCCCCAAAGCTTCATGAACTGGATGTAGGCAAAGAATTCAGATGTACCTTGCAAAACATTTTTGGAAGTTTTCCCAGTCAGCCAAGGATTTCCTCAAGATAAATCTTCAGGCTTTTCAAAAAGAAGAATAAACACAGGCTTTGTGTGTATGTATCACATATAGAGTGTGAATTTCTGAATGCCTGTGCCAACATTTATTTCAAAAGCCTGCTGTTTGTGATACCTCAGCAAACTCTAATGGAAGTGATCACACAGTGAAGGTTACTGTTATTCTTTTCTTGAAATTATAAACAGGAGCAGGTTATCTCCTATGAGATAGGCTTGCAAGCGTTTTCATTCATAACAAAAACCAGAAGATGTTAAGCAGGGGTGTGAAACAAGGTGTTAAACATTTACACTTTTCCTCCCACAACAAATTTCCTAATGCAACTTTTTTTTCCAAAGTTACACCAGACATCAATGATATCAAGCTTAGACCTTAGAGAAGTAGGCTACTATGCATTTTACAAAATGAAACTGTTATCTATATATATACACTGGGAAGAATTAGTCTCAATTCACTTCAAGCACTGCTTGCCAGCCTTCCTGCAGCCAAGGCATAATATTTTTAAAATGACATATTTTAAGTTTGTGGATTTGAAGGAACACGTACCTCAGGCAAACATGCGCAGAAAGTAGAGCACAACATCTCATCTGATTAGAGGACTCTATTACTGACTCCAATCACGTCTTCCTTCTGTCATGCCTTTTCTTAAGATAAACACCTGTGTTCCAGTCATAATGAGCCAAACAATTCCTAAATGTGACTTTATTCAAATCAAAGATGGTCTACAAAGAAGTTCAAGCTACTAGCATCATTTTTATGAGAATGTTTGATTCTTCAAGAGCCATATGACATATGAATGGGATGAACAGATCACAGAAAAAATTTTTTGTTAGTCTATAAACACAGTGATTAGGAGTAAACTATTTATAATTTTCTTCCAAGCATTTCCAAACAAGTTTTACTGACAGAAAAAAGATGTAAAGATGAAAATTTCTTCTGATATCATGTTAGGACTTAATATTTCTAATTTTCTCCTTGCTATTTATGAACAGAATTACATCTGTGAAAAATAACGAATTCATTTCACATTCTGCTTTCAGATCCTTCAGACTGAATTCTCTCAGGCATCCTACACTGCTTTGCTCAACATCACTGCAGTACACCGACAGCCCTGAGAAGACCAATTTTGTGTATAAAGGCACAGAGCAGTCAGTTAATTTTTTTTAATTGGGCACTAAATATCCCCATAGCTAGTTGTATCAGGATTAAAGGACTGAGGTTGGACATTCATCCCATAATGTTACACACACACAGCTTGACTTGTGTGGCATGCTGCTCAGCTGTTACTGAGATATACCATCAATGCACTCCAGCTGCATAAGCCAATTCCTTTTCAACACTATCAAGCAAATCCATTTTCACTGTCTTTGCATAAAACAATGAGGGTGTCAGTTAATGTAAGATGTATTTCTGATTATTTCCTAAGAATACACATTTCTGATTATCTTGGATGATATTTTCCTGCATTGCTTTATCAAAAGGTACTTGTCTCAATTGCAACTACCTATCATGCATGGAATTACTTTATTTTTTATTTACATTCATGTGATCACTGTTATGACTACATACACATATATAAAGCATAAGTGCTTTTTACAGCATAAAGGACACTCTTAAATGTTGTATTTATTACATTAAATACTTAATAATTGTGCTTTGTAGATACTACAGAGCCGTTTTCCTTTCCCTAAGCAGAATCAAAAAGCTTAAATATATATTTACAAATACAGTACTGCTAATGCTTTTAAACAAATACTGTATAGCACAAAATATCTGCTGCTGGCTTCAGATGCAAGGATGAAGCCATTTTACTTTTGTTTAAGATTGTTAAAGCTTGGGCTTACAAACGTAACTAGTTTTAAAATAATTAACTAATTTCCTAAAGGTCGATCCTGTCAAATGCTACTACACCATTCCTGAGAATGTTAAGCTTGAGACATTTTTAAAGGACTGCATTAGAAAGCTTTATTACTGAGAAGTAATTCTTGGATGCTACTGTGATAATTTGTGAAACACATGCACACAAACACATCCATTCGTGGTGTTCATAGATTAAATTTCCACAGTGAAAGCACTCCCACCTTGAAAACAGTAGGGAGGCCAGTGCAAGTTTCACCTATTCCTGTGTTAGGCACATGTGTTATCACGCAAACTTTCATCATGGAGACACTGAAGGCCTCTCCTGGCAGAACCCTTTCCTGCCTTTCCCACCTCACTGCAGCTCGATTTTTCTTACTTACATATTTCAAAGCTCAGGTACTCATGCATCCTATTCTGAACACTACAGCTCATCTCAATCCACTTTTTTTGCCCAGACAGCCCCAGCTCAAGCTGTCTCTACAGTTATTTCCCTCTTCTTACATGGATTTAAATCTAACCTCACTAACTTCTATGTAAATAGGATGCTGATTGTATGTGAATTGGAGATGGACAGCTTCTTCCTTCTGATACTTGAATTTCAGAAAAGAAGCTGCAGATATTCATGGATAGTTCTCCTTGTTCTCATACTACTTCCTACCTAAGTGGAGCTGAGATTCAGAAAGTTTAGTCTCTCCACTTATTACAGGCAGTAGGAACATGCTCAGGTATGTCTGAGATCGTAACCTCTATGTCTCTATGTTGCCTCAGCCAGAAGTAGGAAGTCTGTCTCTTTAAAAATAATGCCCGAACATTTCATTGCTTCTACTGTTTCCTAAAGGAAAATAAATACACAAATAAAATTAACACTGCACCTCACCTCCCCAGTTTTGCACTAACTATTGTTTTGGACCCTGAAATTTTGATGCTGGCCTCTACCATTAAAATGATGGGAGTAGGTCAGTATTTTGGATATGAAGCACTATTTCAGCTTTTTGTGAGGTTGAAGGAAGATAAGAGAAAATATTAGATGAGTGATCAATGATCCCTCCCTTTTTATTTATATTGCAGTAGAAGCACTTCACAGCCTTAGTCATGGGGGACTGACTGGCCTCCTACTGACATACATCAATACATTTCAGTTTTAGACTTGTACAGATTTGCCACATCCACATTCTTATATATATAAACTTCCGATGATTTAACAGCCATCTACCACCACTCTCTCAAAGCACAACTAAAACCAAACGTTTAATTAAAAAAAAAAAAAAACAGATCCTCACTTAACTTAGCTGCTACCTCAGAAGTTGTATTACCCTGGACTAGGCATTGTTTTACTAGGCAATTCCTAAATGTGGAAATCATAGAATCATTAAGGTTAGAAAAGACCTCCAAGATCATCTAGTCCAACCACTGATATCCAAATGCACTGTTCTTTGGGTCTAAAAAGTTCTAGTTCAACAGCAGGTTCTGACAATCTTTTATTTTTAACCCCTAAATTCTATTTTCGGAATAGGCAACTGTATAAACACAAAGTTAATTCAATTCCAAATTGCTATCACAAGAGGCATTTCTAGACATAAACACAAGGCATGGCTGTTCGTGCCTACTGCTGTTATTAGCATATGCTAGCATATTATCTACTACTTGGAAGTGCTGAGTAACCTGTCATGCTGCGTACAATGCACAGGTGTACAAAACTAGGCATTCTGCATATGATTCAAGTTCTTCTTCTCTAAATTCTTTACTGTATATTCTGTGTAAATCATATGCTATAGCTTACTAAGGAACAATGGATAGTTGCCAGAAGTGATAGCTATAATTAAAAATTGTTAAATCAAAACTGTATAATATTGTCTAAATATTCTCCCAGTGCATAATTTGAAATGTTTTCCAAAATCTAGATGCTGAGCTAAATCCGTAGCTTGATTCCATTCTCTGAAAATTAGAGTTTTGTGTTAACATGTTTAGTTTGTCTACCAGACCAGGCAGCATGGCAGAAAAGGTAAATAACATGCATATTGTACAGATTTCAATTAATAACCTCATGGTTATAAACTACGATTAGTTTTAAAGCAGCTGTGAAGATTTTCCATCACCATTTGAGTCCTCTCACTGAAGGTTATTGTACAGATGCTTCACTGGAACACATTTAGCTATTGCCTCATGAAAAGTGTGGATAAGTACAGAGGGAAATACTAAAAAATAAGCAATGTAGGGTCAGCAAGCCTGGTCTGAGAGATAGCTAACTACTCAAAGCTTAATTGTGAATTAGTCTGGTTATGCAATACAGGATTTTCGTGTTGGGCACCCCGACCATTCTACAGCATTTAAAAAGTTTCTCTCAAGAAACAGATATCCAATCACTAATATTTTATTTCAGAGAAACTCTGTACTTTATTTCTGTACATTCTACTTTGAAAGAAGAGGGAATATCCCACCTAAGACCGATAGTAACCAATGTTCTAATTGGTTAGGGTTCTTTCACTGAAAATAGTTTTTCATTTTGGAAATGCCATTTCTTTAAAAATCAAAAGCTTCTCTGCAGAAGTGCATTACTTTCAAATAATTAAGGTCTGGCATGAATTAACTCAGAGTCTTTGATTAGCTGAGGGCCTAATGATTAAGGCACTTCCTGAGGATGTGGAAGATCCAGGTTCAAACCTGGTCTGCCTGATTCAGACTAGGAATTTAAATCCCTGTCTTTCAGAACCCCAGCAAATACTTCACCTTTTGGTACAGGAAGCCAACCCTTCCTGTATCAAAGGGTATTTTTTTGTACAAAATAAAACTATGCCAATAGTAACCATTTGGATAGATTCATCCCTAGCCTTTTGTAGGCAACCGTAGCCTATTGAAAAGCCTACGATATATTTTATCAGGGCATCCATACAGTATGTATAAAGCTGACACAGTATTCAGTTGCCTACATATGGGACTATAGTGCCTTTTCAAATACTTTGGTATCTAAGACATGTTTTCTGCAGATACAACACAGACTTGCAGACCTAGAAGATGACCTGTGCCCATCAGGAATGTCAATGGAAGTCAGATGTGGGAGTTTAAGGCATCTCCAACAGCACTAGTTGCCTGCCTTTAGTCAGCTAAATCCCACCCTGTTCCTCATGCAACTCTGAATCAGGCAAGCCAGAAGCTTGAAGGTGCACTGCTTGTGTCCTCTATGACTACAGTTAGTAAGTTGAATACTAGCTGTTCTGAGTGAGCCTTCTCTCAAATTCTTGTAGTCTCAGCTAAATATCAGTTAGAAAAATACATTTTTTTTTTTTTTGAAGTGCTGAAAACAATCATGGGACTATCAATCTGTTGGGTCAAGTAGATCTGCAGATAAGTGGTCTATATTGGTCTTCTAGTATGGCTTTGTATAGACAAGGAGATTTAATAGCAATGCTCTGTTACAGGGTAAGCTATTAAATAATGTTGAGGGAAGTTCTAAAGGAGAAATCAATCCTCTGTGCTTCAGATTTGGAAGTTTTCTAGTGCACCCAAAACCAAAATACGTCTGGCTTTCAGGCCGCATGCATGCGCTAATAACTGTATTTCATTTCCTGACTGGCATCTCCACTCATCTTTCTCCAGGACAAAATTATCTAAATCAGTCTGGCCTTGAGGACAGAACTGCTGAGAGCTCTCTATGGGAATCTATGGTATAGATTACTACCATTTGTGCCATTCTATTTAATTTGCTATTTTCTTCCCTTACAACACGTGGGTAATAATCACAGCAAATTGATTCCCCTGAGCTACTAGGACAATTAAAGCTATTTGGTTATTGCCACCTACTTACTGTTCCCATTAATGCAATTTTCATTGCATTATTTTTTCCCTCCTTCCTGTTTCTCACCATAGTAAATTCTTTGCCCAGTCTTTTTAAATTGTAATTAGTGTTAAAATGGCATTGAGGACATCTTTCCATGAATCTGATCATTCATATTGTCATATATTGCTCTTCCTATGCAAATTTAGTTCTGAGAATTTTTGAAATTTAGTGGTTTTTAATACATATACTATTTAAGGAAAACAGGTACTTAATGACACATGGTACTTTTTAATAAGAATCTATGTAGTTTTGCTGTTATTTAAATCTCCTTGTAACCAACGGATTCTGCTTATCTTCACTAAATCACCTGCTACATAAAATATAGACATAGGAGAGTAAAATAGATACTGTTTTTGTGTGTGTTATTGCTGTCTTGTCAGGTGTTTAACCTTTTCTTTCTTGGAATATTTTTCCTTTGCTCACCTATTTCTCTATTTGGCTATTGGATTTTTCCAATCTGCATTCTCAGCTAAGCAATATGATATAGATCACTTGTGTTGTAATTTATTTATTTTTTTTTTTTTACAAGATCAAAGCAACCAGCGATTTTTGGGAAGAGTGGCAGAAAGCAAGATAAAAATCACGGATCAAATAAGTAAAGATTGAAAGGGCAAGGATGAAACAAAGGCTTCAGTCCCAATTTTGTTAAGAAAAATTCAAGTTTTGTTCTATACAGCAGGTGAAATAAGGGGAGATCAATCTATAACTGATTACATCTTCTAAAATGCAGTCCAATAACACTTGGTCTTTCATTAACCTCCTTTAACTGCTATGGTGGTTAAAGTCAGATGCATCTTACATAGCCTTGTTTCTCTGTACCGAACTACCAAGATGGTGAGGTTGCAGTAACATAAGCACACTGCAAGAACCTGGTGCATCCTTCTGCTGGTCACAAATAGCCAAATAACTTACTGACCAATTCTGATGGATTGACTAACTTGTTGCTGCATAAATATGAGCTAATAGTGTTTGTCATATTGCAGGTGGCAGTAAATAATAATAATAAATAAATAAAAACCATGAAAATAGCTTTGATTTTATTCATTGTTATTATTCATTTCTCAGGCAGGCAAGGCAAGTTTGAACATGAAAAAATGTAGACCTACAGTGTAAGCACAAATGTATATCCAAGTAAATGTCCTATAAGCTGAATGCGGTTGTAGGCCACAAATTGCACCTGCAATAGGGAGAACAAACTTCAGTCCAATTCCAGATAAGTTCCTCAACAAACAGAGCAGAAAACTGATGCATTAAAGGAGCAGGAGTCAACAACAACAACAAAAAAAATCCCTAATTTAGGAGCAAATTTTAACCCTTTTTATTGTTTGTTTGCTTTGATTATCTAATGTGCTGGTATATTTTAAACCAGGATAGAATTTCGAGACTTTGCAGATCATTTAAAAGTTTAAGGGATTATCAAACCAGTCATTTAAAATGACATTTTCACTGTGCAAATATTTGTCTATTAAATAGGCTGTATGGCACAAGACCTGATCAGCCTTGGCAGTATTACAGGTTCTTCATACACTGCAAACCCCACTGTTTCCTCATAAAGCTGTCAAGTCCCAGTTTAATGAAACATATATAAACTCAATTATGTTAGCCATGTCTCAGCAAGCTAATTCTTTTTTTTTTTTCCCGTTCCCGTTCAGTTCCCCCTTATTAGGTCTTTTATCAATTTATCCTTTTGGGAGCACCCCAGCGCTGCTGGCACTGGGATATGAAATCAAAGAACATGTTTAGGTTTTCAACAGGCAAAACATTTACATATATAAAAATATCCTATCAGACCATCATTACATTAACTCACAGAAGATGGAAGATTAGGGAGCTTTAGTAAGAAGCGTCTCTAAAATGACCCTAGAACTGCTCCTTGAATTCCCATGAATTGTTCTATGCCCTACGCTACTATTGTCTGAGATGCATTCCTTCCCTGTGTTTGTAATTAGAGTTGTAATTTATCTTTTTTTTCATACATACCACCAGACTCAGGGTCAGAAGGATGCAGAAGGTATAAACAGCTTTCAATAGTTTGGGGTAGAAACTCATTATTGTCATCAGTCTTAGGAAATGCAAGTTATTTACCTGGTTTTGT